>NW_023270436.1:8382176-8400869 GCF_011800145.1 Mirounga leonina
CCACTCCAGCAACCCTCAGTTTGTTTCCTGCAATTAAGAATTCCTCATATCAGTGAGATCATATGATACATGTCTTTCTCTGTTTGACTTATTTCACTCAACATAATACCCTCCAGTTCCATCCACGTCGTTGCAAATGGCAAGATCTCATTCCTTTTGATGGCTGCATAATATTCCATTGTATATATATACCACATCTTCTTTATCCATTCATCTGTCAATGGACATCTTGGCTCTTTCCACAGTTTGGCTATTGTGGACATTGCTGCTATAAACATCGGGGTGCATGTACCCCTTCGGATCCCTACTTTTGTATCTTTGGGGTAAATACCCAGTAGTGCAATTGCTGGATCATATGATAGCTCTATTTTCAACTTTTTGAGGAACCTCCATACAGTTTTCCAGAGTGGCTGCACCAGCTTGCATTCCCACCAACAGTGTAGGAGGGTTCCCTTTTCTCCGCATCCCCGCTAACATCTGTCGTTTCCTGACTTGTTAATTTTAGCCATTCTGACTGGTGTGAGGTGGTATCTCATTGAGGTTTTGATTTGGATTTCCCTGATGCCGAGCGATATTGAGCACTTTTTCATGTGTCTGTTGGCCATTTGGATGTCTTCTTTGGAAAAATGTCTGTTCATGTCTTCTGCCCATTTTTTGATTGGATTCTTTGTTCTTTGGGTGTTGAGTTTGATGAGTTCTTTATAGATTTTGGATACTAGCCCTTTATCTGATACGTCATTTGCAAATATCTTCTCCCATTCTGTCGGTTGTCTTTTGGTTTTGTTGACTGTTTCTTTTGCTGTGCAAAAGCTTTTTATCTTGATGAAGTCCCAATAGTTCATTTTTGCCCTTGCTTCCCTTGCCTTTGGCGATGTTTCTAGGAAGAAGTTGCTTCGGCTGAGGTCAAAGAGGTTGCTGCCTGTGTTCTCCTTTAGGATTTTGATGGAGTCCTGTCTCACATTGAGGTCTTTCAACCATTTGGAGTCTATTTTTGTGTGTGAAAACCCGAGATTTTAACCAATAGTAAATAGCTAGGCAGACAAAGGTACATTCCTTGGCTGACATATAGACCAGGGGGCCAAATCTGGCCCTGCTGCTTACATTTGTAATAAAGTTTTATTGGAACACAGTCACAGCCATTTGTTTACATGTTGTCTAAGGCTTCCTTTGCTTCACAATAAGAGAGAGTGCTAAGACAACAGAGTTGAATAGTTAAGCATAGAGCCTGAAAGCCTGAAATATTTTACTATATGGACCTTTACAGGAAAAGCTTCCAGACCCCTGCTAGAGAATTCATCCTTTTTTTTTTTTAAGATTTTATTTATTTATTGGACAGAGACATAGCGAGAGAGGGAACACAAGCAGGGGGAGTGGGAGAGGGAGAAGCAGGCTTCCCGCGTATCGGGGAGCCCAATACGGGGCTCCATTCCAGGACCCTGAGATCATGACCTGAGCTGAAGGCAGATGCTTAACGACTGAGCCACCCAGGCGCCCCTAGAGAATTCATCCTTGGGTGGGCTTGTTCAACAATGTCCTAGATAACATTGAAAGAACTATGCTGCCCTCTCTTGGTCTTATTTCCAAATTCTGGATAATTTTTCTTCAAAAGGAGATGCATGGCTTAAGAATAGGGGGGACAGGGGCCCCTGGGTGGCTCAGTCGGTTAAGCGTCTGCCTTTGGCTCAGGTCATGATCCCAGAGTCCTGGGATCGAGCCCCACATCCGGCTCCCTGCTCGGCAGGAAGCCTGTTTCTTCCTCTTCCGCTCCCCCTGCTTGTGTTTCCTCTCTCCCTGTCTCTCTCTCTGTCAACTAAATTAATAAAATCTTAAAAAAAAAAAAAAAAGAGGGGGGATATTTGAGAGTTGTTATCGCTGGCCTGTAATTCCTAAATCCTCCCATCCACCCACTCCGACACCCCAACACCCCTTTCTACGTTGGTGACTATCTCGATGCCCCTTAGCCTCCCAGCCCTTTCCTTGGAGGGTGGAACTTATGAAAATCAAGTACAATAGGCCTGAAGAATTATTGGTGATAAGGAATGTCCTTTACAGCATCATTTTCGCTCAAGAGGGCATTCTGTTTCTTAATAGGACTCCAGTTAGGGCTTGTGCCTCATACTTGCACAGTCACGTGGAAGGTTTTTTTGGGGAGGAATGTAGGGGAAGAAGGGTCCTCTCAGCTTCTTTGAATTAAGTTCCAGAGCTGTTGCAAACTGTTAAGTTCAGAGAAGGCAGCGACGGTGTGTACTTGACCACTGTTGTTTCCATGGTTCCTGGCACACAGTAGGTACTCAGTAAATTACTGAGTAAGTGACTAAACCAATGGAAGAATAAAGACAGAGGGTATGGGGGCACCTGGGTGGCTCAGTCGTTGGGCATCTGCCTTTGGCTCCGGTCATGATCCCAGGGTCCTGGGACCGAGGCCCACATCGGGCTCCCTGCTCGGCGGGAAGCCTGCTTCTCCCTCTCCCACTCCCCCTGCTTGTGTTCCCTCTCTCGCTGTGTGTCTCTCTGTCAAATAGATAAATAAAATCTTAAAAAAAAAAAAAGACAGAGGGTATGTTTTCCCCTCCGGGTTAGCTCTGGCTGAGGAACAGTTTTGGTGACAAAGGTTGCCACCTGCAGGACAAATGTGAAACTGCAAGATTCAAAGCTGCTAAAGCCTCGAGAATACAGTCAACTTCAGGATAAGATGATCAGAGAATCAACTGTTCTCCTTTAGCTTTTGGCAGAATTAATCAATATCACTTTGTCCTTTCCTTTTTTTTTTTTTTTTTTTTTTAAGTATGCTCTACGCCGAACGTGGGGCTCGGACTTATGACCTAGAGATCAGGAGTCACATGTGATGTAGGAAAGAACGTTACGGTTCAAAGCTGACAGCCAAGAAAGAATTCTTGAGACATTTTTTGGTGCAAAAAGGTGGTTTTATTAAAGCACGGGGACAGGACCTGTGGGAAGAAAGAGCTGCACTGGGGTCATGAGGAGTGAGTGGCCCACTATATACTTTCAAGTTGGGAAGGGGTTAGGGATAGCATAAATCTCTAAGGAATTTTGGAAGCAAGGTTTCCAGGACCTTGAGGGGGCTAGCTGTTGTTGAGAAAAGGTCCTTTATTACTGTCTAATAAAACCTTAGTCATGAGACCCTTCAGATGTATATTGGTGGGCCATATGCTTGGGGGATGATTGCCAACACATATCTTGGGAGTTTAGAGATAAAGGAAATTTCTAAAGGAATTTTTATATGTTAAAGTAGACTTACAGGATCCTGGGGTGTGGGGGTCAGGCTAGGATTGTCTTTTGCCCTTAGCTAAGTGTCAATATCGAGGCAGCTGAGTCCCTAGAGGAATGTCACTCTGTATCAAGAACTTGTCAGTGGGCTCTAGGTAGTAAGGGAATTTAGTAATTATTCTTCTGCCTTTGTTTCCCACATCATCATGCTTTACTGACTGAGTCTGCCATGCACTTCATTTCATCCTTTCCAATTAAGGAATGCTGTACCCTTTCTTTAATAACATTTTAAACCTTCGGAGTGCTTAATAAGTGTCCAGTACCACGCCACACATTCATACAATTTTGCGACCAGTCCCACTGTTATCCCCATTTTATAAATGAGGAATGTGAGCACAGAAAGCCTGCCCAAGATTACACAGCTCAAAAGTAGTAGAACCAGGGATCTGGACCCAAACACCGTGGGTGTACTTTTCATCATTCACTTTGCTACCTCCGTACTCATGATATGGAAAATGTTTACATGAATCATAGAGAAACATGGTGGAGAGGACCCATGCACTTAATCTCTGTGCTCCCCTGAAACACACAAACATGATGGAAGAGGGAGCAAAAAGGTCTAAACCCACACAGAACGAGAGAGATGATGACTGCTCCTGAGAGATGTCAAATCCTTTTCGGAGGCCAGAAAGTGGATGGAGGATTTGGCCGAGTGGAGAAGCCCTAGGTCTTGCAGAAGGAGTTGCCAAGGAGGAGCAAGCCAGTTGCAGCTGCGGAGCCCCGGAAGGGCTCCGGGATCGAAGGTCCCAGGTACGTGGGGGGAGAGTTGGGAATCAAAGCAGACCATTAATTGTACCAGTAACATATCCTTGGAGTCCAATAACATAACCTCAGATTCCCCTCCTGTGATGCCTTGCCTTGATCCTTGCAGAAGATTGGGTGTTTATTCTTTGGAGAACATCAAACAGAACAGCTCTAAGTTCAGAGATAGCATTCAGACAAAAGAATGGAGGCAACGGGATAAAAACAGAGGGATTAAATGAAAGCGCGCAGCTAAAAAGAAATCTCCTGTTTTTTAAATACCCATGTGTTTGGTGATAGTATTGGCATTGTTATTCTGAGACTTAGCCCTGTGCTAAGTGTGTATTTTGGGATTAATCAAGTAATAAATTATGTTGGGGTTATCGAGAACTGATCTTTATGGTGTGGGAGAAAATAAATGCATATGCAAGATCGATATGTTTAAATAAAACCCCTTGGGGGGTTTTGGGGCACCTGGGTGGCTCAATCAGTTAAGCCTCTGCCTTGGGCTCGGGTCATGATTTTAGGGTCCGGGGATTGAGCCCTTCATTGGGCTCCCTGCTCGGCAGGGAGTCTGCTTCTCCCTCTCCCTCTGATCCTTCTCCCCATTTGTGCTTTCTCTCTCTGTCTCAAATAAATAAAAAAATTAAAAAAAAAAACCCTCTAGTCTTGATTTTATTTATTTTTATTTTTGTGGTTTTTTAAAAGATTTTAATTTTAAGTAATCTCTACACTGAACATGGGGCTTGAACTCACAACCCTGAGATCAAGAGTCGCAGGCGCCACTGATTGAGCCAGCCGGGTGCCCCATTGTCTTGGTTTTAATTGGAACTGTCAGTATGATAGATTTTATCAGAAAATTTAAGTACCCAGTTAATAAGAGATGGAACTAGATTAACCCAGACTGGTCTTGCTCTGAAATTTATGAGAATCTGCCTCCTTGGTGGGTCAGGGCTGGGGGGCCTCCTGGAGGAGGTGAAATCTGAAGGATAAGTAGGAGCAATAAATGGACATCTCTTCTGATCTCTGGAAGATCTGCTTATCATGATCCAGTAATGCTGGGCTAATCTGGAAAGATTTTGTTTCTGAAATGTCAAAATGGAGAGCCAGCCTGCAAATCATGGTGACCAGTGACCAACAGAAGTTACCTGGGCAGCAAAATGGTCTCTCTCTGTGCCATCTCTTAAAAAAAATTTTAAGAATGACACATATTTTTGATAATGCCTGAAAGCAAACACTTCTTATGGTACAATCATAGAAGCCTACAGTATTTGTTGGAGTCTAATTTTTTTTAGACTTGAAAATGTTCACAACTTTTAAAATTTGCTTTCAAGTCTAGTTTAAGCAGTAGACATTGGGCAAAGCTGGGAGGAAAGAAGGATTTTTGTCCTATTTTCCAATTGTTCTCCCTAATGGAATATAAGAATGATGATTAAGAGGGGATACATAGGGGTGACTGGGTGGCTCAGTCAGTTAAGCATCTACCTTCAGCTCAGGTCATGATCCTGGGGTCCTGGGACCAAGCCCCACGTTGGGCCCCCGATGAGTGGGGAGTCTGCTTCTCCCTTCCCCCCTCCCCCAGCCCCATCTCTCAAATAAATAAATGAAATCTTTTTAAAAAAGATGAGGAACATATGTCTTAAAATTTTATTTTGTTTTTGTGTTCATTTAATTTAAAAATCAATTTTATTTTATTTTTTAAGTAAGCTCTATGCCCAACATGGGGCTTGAACTCAACCCTGAGATCAGAAGTCACATGCTCCATGGGCTGAGCCAACCAGGCACCTCAAGAAAAATCAATTTGATTTTAACTGAAAAGTAATACAGGCACAATAGATTGAAGAATGACTTGCCTTCCTTCCTTCTCCCCAGAAACCGTTACAATTACCAGCTTATGTCTTGAAGAGAACATTTTAAAAGGAAACTTTTAGGCCTGTTCATGATTCATGTTGGAGGGGATAGAAGTTAAAATATGACTGATATTTTATTATCCCATAGAGTAAGAAGCTGCCTTTGAGGAAGAATTTGTAGTTAGATTCAAATCGGAAGGACATTCATTCATTCTTTTAAGGAATTTACAAACGATCTCGATAAAAAAGAGATATCAGTTTGCGTGTTTGTCCAAACAGACCTAGATAAAATAAATCTTTTCTCATCAGGCCATTCCCCCCGCCCCCCTAATAAATTGACAATAATATAGAGATGGGGATTCTGGAGTTTGGAATTAGTGTTGATTCCGTCCAGATTTTTTTTTTTTTTTAAAGAGTGAGAGAGCACACCATTGGAGGGGAGAGGCAGAGGGAGAGGGAGAAGCAGGCTCCCTAGAGGGAGCCCTATGTGGGGCTCGATCCTGGGGATCTGGGATCATGACCTGAGCCGAAGGCAGATGCCCAATGCGGGGCTTGATCCCAGGACCCCAGGATCATGACCTGAACGGAAGGCAGATGCCCGACTGAGCCGCCCAGGCGCCCCTCCATCCAGATTTTTCATAACCATGGTCACGATAACTCTGAAGTTTCCAGGACATCCCAGTTTTTTTACTGTCTTCATAACGACATGCAGACTTGTCAGATCATGGGTCCTGATTTTGGGTAAGGAAAACATTCTTCAACAGTGTGAGGTTGAGGCTTCTGACATAGGCTTACCCAATCTTGTGTTTCCTCTTCTTTGGTCTCCACATTCTTTCCAACGGATTTAGGTTAATAAAAGGTACATGCTTTGAAACAAGCCGTAATAGAAATGACTGACCCCATGACAGGGCAAAATGAAGCAGGTTCAGGCCTCAAGAAGAATTCACTAACAGGCTTCCAGTAAGGGGTGAATAAAAGCAGAACTACCTGCAGGTCCTGAGGACAATGATGAAAACATGTTTACCACAGAGAAAGAAATAGAAGTGGGGGAGGGGAGAGCAGTGCCCCTCAGTGGCACCGAGAGGCCAACTCACTTCCATTTTTTTGAGGCTCTTTGTCTACAGAAAAACGAAGAATTCATTTCTTCATTGGATGTTTAACAAATGCTTTTGGCACCCCAAGATTAAAATGCGGTGTAAGGGTGCCATCACAAGATGACCGAATTTATTAAAAACCCACTAATAAAGCCATAATGAGATACCACCACACACTTACTAGAATAGCTAAAAATGAAAATGAAAACAAAACTGACCATACCAAGTTTTTATGAGCATGTGAAGCAACTAGAAATCTCTTATCTTGCTGGTGGGAATGCAAAATGTACAGTCACTTTGGAACAAAGTTGGGCAATTTCTTGTAAAATTAAACAGACACCCACCGTAAAACACAGAAATCTTACTCCTAGGTATATACTCCCAAGAGAAATGAAAATGTATGTTCATACAAAATCTGTATATGAATGTTTAGAGTGACTTTACTTATAATTGCCCAAAACTGGGAAGACCCAAATACCTTCAACTGGTGAATGAAAAAATAGTGGTATATCCATCATGGAATACTTGTCAGCAATAAAAAGGAGTGGACTGAAATAAACTTGCATATATGGCCAAATGATTTTTAACAAGGATGCCAAGGCTACACAATGATATTATAATAGTGTTATATGGTGACAGATGGTAGCTACACTTGTGGGGAGTGTAGCAACATATATAAACTTAACGAAACACTATGTTGTACACCAGAAACTAATGTAACATTAGGTGTCAACTGCACAGATAAATTTTTTTTTAAAAAAAGAAATGTGTGAGCGTCTGGGTGGCTCAGTTGGTTAAGTGACTGCCTTCGGCTCAGGTCATGATCCTGGAGTCCCAGGGTGGAGTCCTGCTTTGGGCTCCCTGCTGAGTGGGGAGTCTGCTTCTCCCTCTGACCCTCCCCCCTCTCATGTGCTCTCTCTCTCTGATTCTCTCTCTCTCCAATAAATAAATAAAATCTTAAAAAAAATAAAAAAGGAAATGTGATATATATATACACACAATGAAATATTATGCAGCCTTTTAAAAAAAAGGCCATTGGTTTTTCAGGCTCCTCATATCAGGCAGCTTCCAAATGCTGTAACCTGGATGAACCTCAAGGATAACCACTATGGTTCCACTTATTTTTTATTTTTTTTTAAAAGATTTTATTTATTTATTTGACACAGAGAGAGAGGGAACACAAGCAGAGGGAGCAGGAGAGGGAGAAGCAGGCTTCCCGCCAAGCAGGGAGCCCGATGCAGGGCTCGATCCCAGGATCCTGGGATCATGACCTGAGCCGAAGGCAGACGCTTAACGACTGAGCCACCCAGGCACCCCATGGTTCCACTTATATGAAGTGTCTAAAGTAGTCAGAATCACAAAAACAGAAAATAGAGAGGTGGTCATGAAGGGCTGGGGGGAGGGGCAGGGAAATTAGTATTTAGTGGGTAGAGTTTCAGTGTTGTAAGACAAAAAAGTTCTAGAGATCTATTGCACAACAATGTGAAAACACTCAACACTACTGAACTGTATACTTAAAAATTATTATGATGGTAAGTTTAATGTCATGTGTTTTTTACACATTATTGTTATTATTAATAATAATAAAAGGAACGGATTATTGACACAAACAATGTAAAAAAATCTCAAAGGCATTAGGCTAAGTGAAGAGCCAGTCTCAAATGGCTGCATACTGAATGATTCCATTGATGTGACATTCTGGAGAAGGGAAAATCTTAGGGACAGAATATAGATTACTGTCCTAAAGAGCTGGGCCAGTGGGAAGGGTTTGGGGGTGGTAAAATTGTTCTATATCTTGATTGTGATTGTGGTTACATGGCTGTATGTGTTTGTTAAAACTCATAAAACTATACCAAAAAACCCCTGTACATCGATACATGAGAAAAACCTGTACAGCAAAAACTACACAAAGAAATTTATACTGTATATAAATTATCCCTCATGAAACTGACTAAAAAGAAATATGGAGTAAATATGGCAAAATGTCAAATCTGGTCACAGTACAGTGTAACTTTCATCATTTCTGTATGCAAATAATAAAGCCAAAAATGATTCTTAAAAACCCAACTAGTTTATTCGAACTGCAGTATGGTCCATTAATAGGATGCAGTTTTAAAGTTGTTTGGTAGACAAGGAATTCTTATTTCATTCTTGTGAGTGTATGTCTGTGACCATATTTATTACCTCATTTCCAGAAAAGGTCAAACTTGTAAATTTGGGAACTTCCAAGAATGTGAAGTCTGCTCAAATAGTCCTCCTGTCCCCATAGTGTTTCAGAACAAGAATAATGCCTGGTGGTTGACTGGGCACATGAAGAATGGGAGGCGGAGAGAAACTGAGGATTATTTTCTTCTGGGTGTTGATTTAGAAATCAATTACTGGACTGCTCACTTCAACCAAAGTGGTAGAGTCAATCCTTTGTCCTCACACAGCCTTGATCTCCTTGTAGTGCTAAGCAATTCCTTTATAAAGCTTGATGGTTCTGCCTCCCTATCTGTAAAATACTTGGCTAAGTTGAATAAAGATAGGAAAAACTGGATACCTAATTTTAGACAGGTGAGAAACCAGTTCACCCCAAACCATACCAAAGACCAAGTCAGAGTGGTTAACGCTGCCTTAAAAAGTCAGCCTTAGCTATTTTTCCACCTAGCCACTCCTGTCTTTGGTTTTTCAGGATCCTCATATCAGGCAGCTTCCAAATGCAGAATTCCAAAGAGCTGAATTGTCTTGATTCCTCCCAATGTTGGCACAGACTATAAGGAATTGAGAACGCCAATAATCCTAGAGAAACAGATGGACATTTTTAATCACAAACATTTATGCACAACCCAAATGATGCAGTTTTGGATAAAATACAGAAATTGATCTTGGCCTTCCTTGTGTCCTTCCATCCTAATGAGGGAACCTGCCAAGGGCAGGGGAGAAGAAAGGGAGAAAGGATCCTCTAGGTTGAAAGATGAAAAAAGCCTGGCAGAAATGGGTCACCTGTGAAAGGAAAAGTCTCAATGTTCCCAAGATTTGCAAAATGGATCTGAGTTGATGGTAGTCCTCATTTCAACTTTGCAAGATGTCATAAAATTACCTTTGGGCAACCTACCAAGTATTTGAGATTGGACAAAAAGGGGTGGTGAGATGATTTCCCAAACCATAAAATGAAAATGTTATAGCCAAAGGACTCTTCATCAAAGTTTAATCCAGCAGCCTAAAATTTCAAAATAGAAAACAAGACAAAGTGATTCACAGATATTAAGGAATAGAAAAGAAAGTAGTACCTGGAAGTAAAGAGAAGGTTTAAAAAAATAATAGGTCCTGAAATAAAGGTTAGGAAAATACAGTTTTGTTTTTTTAAAGGGAAGCATTACATTAGTTGTTAAAAATGGTCCAGAATTTCAGTCAGATGTTAAAGCAATCCTTCGCAGGAAAAAAAAAAAAAAAAAAGGAAATATCTGTAGTACACCTTTGATCCAATTATATTTTTCTACACTTTCTCTGGTATGCCAGAGAAAGGTGCTCAAGGTGACACTTTGATGATTTAACTTTGCTATATAAATTTAATAAACTAGGTACATGTACTATTTTGGCATTTTTTCCTGAATTGGTAAACGTGTTTCTTGAGTAAATACCATGACATTTCAATTTGACATTTACTTCTGAATTGTAAGGAAATTAAGTGTCAACGATATAGCCAACATCCCTGGGCTGGTCTGGGGTATCTTTATAAATAAGCCAGTTTAGACTAGAGGGGCTTTCCTAAGTAAGTCTTGTGGTCTCCATGTCATTTTGTAGAGTTATATACAGATTTTTTTTTCATTTAAAACTTACACATCATTCTACTTAATTTTTGTCAAGTTTTTTTGTTTGTAAAAAAGTGAAGTGTTCATTTGTCCCCCTTATTACAACAGGATGACTAGAAGTTATCTGGCGACCTCCTTAGATCCAGCTATCTAAAACAAAAAAGACAAAGCTGGTGTTGACAGGGTGTGTGACAGAGAAAATTCAAGGACGATGAAGTGGTCTCTGTGCTACTAGCTGTGGGAGAGAGGATCCCAAATTTTCGTCCCCTCAGTGGTTACATCAGGACCTTTGTTAAAAATATTGATTCCTGTATTATGCAGCCATCAAAAGGAATGAGATCTTGCCATTTGCAACGACGTGGATGGAACTGGAGGGTATTATGTTGAGTGAAATAAGTCAGAGAAAGACATGTATCATATGATCTCACTGATATGAGGAATTCTTAATCGCAGGAAACTGAGTGTTGTTGGAGTGGGGGGTGGGGTGGGAGGGATGGGGAGGCTGGGTGATAGACACTGGGGAGGGTATGTGCTCTGGTGAGCACTGTGAATTGTGCAAGACTGTTGAATCTCAGATCTGTACCTCTGAAACAAATAATGCAACATATGTTAAGAAAAAAAAAGAAGAAGAAGGTAGCGGGAGGGGAAGAATGAAGCGGCGGAAATCGGAGGGGTGGACGAACCATGAGAGACAATGGACTCTGAAAAACAAACTGAGGGTTCTAGAGGGGAGGGGGGTGGGAGGATGGGTTGGCCTGGTGGTGGGTATTGAGGAGGGCACGTTCTGCATGGAGCACTGGGTGTTATGCACACACAATGGATCATGGAACACTTCATCTAGAACTAATGATGTAATGTATGGGGATTAACATAAGAATAAAAAAAATATTGATTCCTGGACACTGCCCTAGATTTACTGAGTCTGAATTCCGGGTCACAACTTGGAAATATGCATTTTTTTAAACAAGCGCCTTAGTCCGCTTGGAAACCACCGCGGGAATTCGGAAGTCCTTCGCCCCCACTAGCTTCACAGAGCCTTGCGTCAGCGTCCCTCGCCCCGCCCCGCCCCGTCCCCGCCCCGCCCCCGCCCCGCCCCCGTCACCGCCCCCACCGCGGCCGGCCTTGCCCAGGCCCCGCCCCCCGCCCCCGCGGTCTCGTGCGGCCTCGCGGGACCCTTCCCGTAATGCCCCGCGCCGAGCCGCCGCGGTTGCCAGGCAATGCACCATCCTTGCCGCCGGTCGCGTAGAGTTCCGCTCGGCCATGGGGCCGCAGCGCCTCCCGCCGCTCCTGCTTATGCTCCTGGATTGCTGGGCCTCCGTGAGCGCCCACACCAGGGCAGCTCCGCCTGTGACGACGGAAGGCCTCAACTCTACGCAGGCAGCCGGGACGACTCTCCGACCCGCCTTGTCTCCTAGGCCCTCTGGAACCCCCAAGGCCCCCGTGCCCTCCACCGGCCCCAGGCCCACGCCGGTCACGGACGGTGGGTACCAAGGCGCAGTTCCTGGGGATCCAGAGTGATCCAGCTTGGAGCGGGTGGCCCGGGTGAGGCTGTCGTCATGAGAGTAAACGTTTATTGAACACTTGCTGTGTGCGGGCATTGCTGAGTGTTTCATAGGTGTTGACTGTCTCAGCAACCGGTGGGGTAGACCTCCTTGTCCCTCTCAGAAGAGAAAACCGAGGCTCAGAGAGCGTCAGTGGGACAGTATAAAGTCTTTGAAATAGCTTGCAGTGGTCCTGGACAACATTAACGCTAAAGGTAGTAATGAACGAGTCGCTGCACCTTTGCCACCAGCGATGAAATTATGTAAATCCAAAGTTTCTGGGCAGTTGTGGAAACTGAATGCATAGGTTGTGTTGAACTTTTCATTTAGCAAAAAGAAACGCCAGGGGTCTAGTTTCCATAAATACGACTAGGCCCTTGTCTGTGGACTTGAATTAGGAAACCCCAGAATTCCTCCTGTGTTGGAGGTGGGAAACAATGGGGTGAGGGGTTATGTCCACCTCTTAGGATTCATCATTAGGGATAATCAACATATTTCTCAGGAAATGGTCTAATTCTGGAGTTAGATTAGTGAATATTTTATAATCTGATTTGATATGGATGAGTTAAGGGGATGGATGTGACCCTGAGATGGCTGTACCCTGAGTGCAAAATTTTGTGAATGTGCATTTTTCTGGGTGAGGGTTCTTAGCAGTTTCTCAAAGGGGTTTGTGATCTCAAAAAAACCCCACAAAACCCAAAACCCTTTAAGTCCTGTGACTGTAAACCCAATATGTATGCGTTTTTTTGTTTTTGTTTTTTTTTTTCCCCCTTCGTAAGAGAAGAAGACCTTGAGTAAAGCTCAGTATTTAGTAAATAGAAAACTCATCCTTGGGGATATCTTGTACTCTAGGACTTCAGTTCCTGAATCATCATTTCTCCAAAGGGCCTCCTTTATAAATTAGTAAGGAATATGCATAAGTAAAAGTATAAATGAGTAAGGAAAAGTACAGAGAAATACATTCTCTATTTCAGTATATAATAAAGCTTTTTTTTTAAATAAAGCTTTTTTTTAAAATAAAGCTTTTATAGCGAAACTGTTGATTTAATGAATTAGTTGAGGAGGTAAATAAGTGATAAATGGGGACAGACTACAGCATAGTATTCAATATCCTAAAATTCTCTAAGGTTTTTGGACTGGGTTGTCTTTTATCCATCTAAGTATTCCATCTGTTTATGTGATTTCTCCCCCAAATGAAGCTATTCTTGGACCATCATTATTAGGGCCTGTGTTCAGGGTTGTTTTTCCAGCATGGGGGGATGAATTTGCACTTCATCTTTTTAAAGGGCCTGCTTTAGGCCGGTGAAAGTAATGATAAAAGATGACAGCTGGGATTTATTCACTGCTTACTGTGTAGCAGGCTCTGTGCTAAGCTTTTTGTCTGTAATGTATCTCAGTTAATCCCCTATGATGTGGGTTATCCCCATTTTTCAGGTAGGTGAATTATTTGCCTGATTTTAGGTCACACCCCTGGCAGGTGTTGGAGCAGGGGCTGACTCTTGAGTGGAGAACTGGACACCATGTGCAGGATGGGTTACAGGTGGGAAGAGAAGTAACTTTCATCTTGATCTGAGCTCTGTTCCTTAGCGTCTTGCTCTAGAGCCAGGCACGTTGATGTTAAGAGGTGTAGAAGAACAGCTGAGAGCTACTCAGACCTTGGGAGTGCTCAGCAGATACTTGTTGGCTGATTAAGTACACTCACATCCTGGATAGAGACCTCCCCCCACCCCAGTGGAGTTATTAAACACTATTGCTTTGTCCTTACTAGTCTTATAGCTACTTATAAGGGTTTTGAATTGTGAAAAAAATCAAGATTGTAATTTTAAACACATAAGGCAGGGAGCCTAAACACTTTTTTATATTAACATGCTCGAATTGCATTTTCATTTTACTAAGCACATGGAAGAGTGCTTGGTGAGAGGGAAGTATGTTAGCTTACGGGAGAAGACTCCCGTGTCTCAGATTAAGAAAGGATTGTGTATTGGCAAAACCTTCCTCTTATTCATACACTTCTTTCCAGAGTATGCTATTTTACCTTTTTTTGAGCTATATTTTTCTAAAGTTCATTTTTGTTGTGAACTAGTTCATACATGCAAATCGGAATGTTGTATGGAATCTCTGCCACCATTTGCTTTAGATCCTTGTTTTGCATGAGATTTTTTTTGAAAAAGGAAACATTATAGGCAAGACAAGTGTGATCTTATTTTCCCCTTCCCAGCAGTAATTACTGCCATGAATTCAGTGTTTATCGTTCTTATGCTCTGCCATCTTTATTTTTTATTTTTTTAAAGATTTATTTGAGAGAGCGAGAATGAGAGGGAGAGAGAGAGAGCACACGAGAGGGGGAAGGGTCAGAGGGAGAAGCAGACTTCCTGCTGAGCAGGGAGCCTGATGTGGGACTCGATCCCGGAACTCCAGGATCATGACCTGAGCTGAAGGCAGTCGCTTAACCGACTGAGCCACCCAGGCGCCCCCGCTCTGCCATCTTTAAAAGGGTTTTTTTTTCCTCCCCTGGTTGACAAATAAAATAGGGAATTTAAAGTCCAGAGAGTCATTATGATTAAAAATTAAATGTTGTGGGGGTACCTGGGTGGTTCAGTCAAGCTTCCAACTCTTGGTTTGGGCTCAGGTCATGATCTCAGGGTTGTGGGATTGAGCCCCTCAGGGGACTCCTTGCTGAGTATGGAGTCTGCTTAAGATTCTCTCTAGCCCTCAGCCCCTTTCTCCCCGCCCCTCCTCACGTGCTCTCTTTCTAAAAAAAGAAAAATCAAATGTTGCAAAGTGGGGAGATTTCTCTTCCCGTCATGCTTTATTGTCTAAATTAACAAAGATAGGGCGCCTGCATGGCTCAGTCGGTTAAGTGTCTGCCTTTGGCTCAGGTCATGGTCCCGGAGTCCTAGGACCAAGCCTCACAGGAAGTCTCCTTCTCCTTCTGCCCTTCACCTCGCTTGTGCTCTCTCTCTCTCAAATAAATAAATAAAATCTTTAAAAAAAAGTAAATTACCAAAGATATTTCCAGAACCCCAAGTACAAAGCACCTGAGCCAGTTTGATTCTTGGTCAATGTGCATGTGGGCTCAGCTTCAAAGCCGCAGGTGACACCTGAAGAGAGAAACAAGTTGGAGAGCCCTGAGTCCTGGTGGACTTCATTGGGCTATTCCTCTGAATCAGAGTCTCCAGAGGTGAAGCTTGGGAATCTGTACTATCACACCAGTGGTTCTTACGGTCCGGCAAGTGATTTAGCGTGCTGGTTAAATTATCAGCATCACCTGGAAAGTTTTTGAAAAACAGATGTCTGGGTTTCCTAGCTTACCGACTGGTGGTTCTAATGGGCAGAGAAGTGATTTAGCATGCTGGTTCTTAAACCTGTTTTAATTAGCATCACCTGGATGTTTTTTAAAAAGACTTTATTTATTTATTTGAGACAGAGAGAATGAGAGAGAGCACATGAGAGGGGGGAGGGCCAGAGGGAGAAGCAGACTCCCCGCCGAGCAGGGAGCCCGATGCGGGACTCGATCCAGAGACTCCAGGATCATGACCTGAACCGAAGACAGTCGCTCAACCAACTGAGCCACCCAGGCACCCCACCTGGATGATTTTTAAAAACACAAATGCCTGGGTTTCATAGCTTACCAAATCAGAGTCCTTGTAGGTAGAGCACAAACAGAACTTTCCAAGTGAGTCAGATGATTAGCTACTTTGGGGAAATCTCAGATTGAGAAGCATTCAAACTGACTAATTTTCACTTCACAGATCGCCCTCAAAGTGCAATAGGAAAAATAAAATAGACCTTTTGTATGAAATGGACTTTTGGTACTTTGCAGTGGCAGGGGGCAGTCACTCCTTGCTGATGGAGAAGTTCTGCATCCTACCTCTTGTTTCTGTAGTTGCTGCTCTGTGTGTCTGTGACCTGACTCCAGCACAGTGTGACGTCAACTGCTGTTGTGATCCTGATTGCAGCTCCATGGATTTCAGCGTTTTTTCTGCCTGTTCAGTTCCGATTGTCACGTAAGTTGGTGATGCATGCAGTTTTGATGAAATTGGACCAAGATTATAAAATCTGGGGACAGAAAGTGAAATATTTTCCAGGCTGAAAAACCCAAAGCTGGGTTTCTTGAATTTTGCGTCATTCAGAAGCCGTGCCGTCCAAACCAATATGTAGAAGAGTATCTCTCCCTTATTTGCATACTGCCGGATGATAGTGGAGGCAAAAGACGAGAGAGTGTACTTTGTTAAGAGTATAAGGAAATCTTTGTATTCAGAGATTGAATTACATTTCACTCTGATTTGTAAACAGATAATGTGCACATTTTTGTATAAGCGAATTAGTCTCATGTATATAGCCTAGGGTGGAAAGTGCAGTTGAATTTTACAGCTTTTGTTGTGAACATAGTACTTGTAACAAAAAATTAGACAGGAAAGCTTTGTTTACACTTTTCCGATATGTAAATCTACCAGGAATTCTCACAGTTCACATTGTATAGGAGGGCAATGGAAAGTGATATTCCCAGTCGATTACAAGGTAAAGAAACAGTCTCTTCTGAATAATTGGTTTCTCGTAATTCAGACTTCAAAGGTCTTTGAAAAATACAGTACTTAAAAGAGGTTAATTTATTCAGGATGGGACCAATTATTCAGAGATAGCTAACTTAAATTTAGTCTTGTAGCAAATTGTAGCAATTGATACTTGATAGATTGAATGCTTTTTGGAAATAAATACAGTGTGTTTTTCCCACGAAAAACTATCTTTTCTTCTTTTTTAAGATTTTAATTTGAGAGTGAGTGCACACACAGCATAAGGTGGGAGGAGGGGCAGAGGCAGAGAGAGAATCTCAAGCAGACGCCATGCCAGCTGTTGGGCTCATCTCACAACCCATGAGATCATCACCTGAGCCGAAATCAAGCATCAGACACTTGACCAACTGAGCCACCCAGGTGCCTCTCATGAGAAACTATATTACTGACCAATGGGAAATTGAATCTGCTTCTAATATTGTAAAAATGTTTGGAGAATGGTATGTTGTAGTCAGAATATTTTTCTGGGTATCTGGACTACAACGTGGTTCAGTCTTTGTTAGAAATCATTCTGCTTTTCTGCCTTAATAAGTATCAAAAGCCTGAGAGTGAGATTTTGGCTCTATTCAAGATCATAATTTAGAATGTCATATTTTCTTTTATTAGTTAACACTGAATTTTATTTTATTTTTTTAAAGATTTTATTTTAGTTGACAGAAAGGGAGAGCACAAGGAGGCAGAGCGGCAGGCCGAGGGAGAAGCAGGCTCTCCGAGGAGCAAGGAGCCCGATGCGGGGCTCGATCCCAGGGCCCTGGGATCATGACCTGAGCCGAAGGCAGACGCTTAACGACCGAGCCACCCAGGTGCCCCTTATTAGTCAACACTGAATTTTAGATATAGACTATTTAGAATGTGGGTCAGGAAGCTTTTTCTGTAAAAGGCCATAGAGTAAATATTTTAAGCTTCAGAGGCCAGTGGTTTCTGTTGCAACTTCCTCACCTCTACCATTGATGAGCCAAAGCAGCCATGTAAATGAATGGGCATGACTATGTTTCAGTCAATCTTCATTCACAAAATTAGGTGGTGTTTGTGTATAGAAGTTAGAGCTGAATCCATGGTGCCCTCAGGAAAGGACCTCAGAATTTTTTTGAGTTAGTTTTGCTTATGACTTTTTCCTAAAAAAGAAGTGTAGAAATAAATCAAAATTGATAATCCCAATTAATTGATTATTCTCATTAGGTTCTAATTCATAAAAGGTTTGTTTACATCTGCTAAACTGTCAACAGCTAATCCTATCATCTAATGATTTATAAATTTATTGTTAAGATTATTGGATTAATGTCTGTTCACCTCACTAGATGTAAACTTCACGAGAGCAAGGATAATATCCCTTACAGCAGTAGTACTTAGCACAACTCCTGCCACATAGTTGGCCCTCATTAGAAGTGAGTTGAATCAGTGAATGAATTTCTCCCCTCCACCCCTAACCAACCCTCTAGTATTCTCTTGACTTCTCTACCATTGTTCTCTCAGGCAGACACCTAGGCCAGAACCTGGAGGCTACCCTGACTCCTGCCTCTCCTTTGCCTTCTCACATCTAGCCTTCTTTCACACCACGCCTTACCTTTCACGAGCACCAGGGATGTAAGGTGAGCTGGATGTGGCCCTGCCCTCTAGGAGCTCATTGAGTAAGGGAGATAGAGGAGTGGGTGGCAGTTCTGCCCCAGCACTGAGACAGCTCAGAGGAGTAGCATCTAACCTAGGCAGTTGGGCTAGGGTAGGCTTTCTAGAAAAGACAAACAGAGCTGGGTTCTGAAGGACAAGTGGGAATTGGCCAGCACGGAATCAGTGGAAGGCATTCTAGGTCAAGG
>NW_023270436.1:8400879-8557380 GCF_011800145.1 Mirounga leonina
TGGGAATTGGCCAGCACGGAATCAGTGGAAGGCATTCTAGGTCAAGGGAGCTGCATGGCAGAGTCTTGGAGGTGAAGGAGTATGCTGTTGCTTTAACACTGAGCTGTAGCTCAGTGTGGCTGGAGAAGAGGGCTGAGAAGAGTGTGCCACAATGACAGGGGTCTGATCTTGAGGGGCCTTGTGTGTATGCTGAGGGGTTTGGATTTTGTCCTGAATTCTGCAGGGTGCCAGGGAGTGAGGGGATTAGATTCCCATCCCCATCTTAAGCAGTTCTCCGGCAGCGTGGATGATGGGTCACAGGGGCTAAGCCTGGTGGCAGGGAGCTGAGTAAGAAACTGTTGCAGATACGGATGAATAGGCACCCTCCCCCCCACACCGAAGGTCATGACTAGAGAAATATGCAGAACTGATACTGATCCACTGTGCAGGATTTGAGAGTGGGCAGACTGGAAGGGGAAGAGTAAGGTGTCCCATTCTGCTGTGTTCCTTCATGCTAGTCCTTGTGTCTGTCCATTCCTACTCCCTCTATATAAGCTCACACCTCATCTTGTCACTCACTTGCTTAAAAAAGCCTTCAGAAGCTCTCATTACCTACAGACTCCTTAGCCTGGATTCAGATCCATCCCCAACCTGACAAATTCAGATCCTATTTCCTACTAACCCGCATCTTGAATCCTCCATGCAGCCTAACGTTGGTACTCAGAGTTTTCTAGACCACACCAGTACATTACCCATCCTTGGCCAATGCCATTCTTGCACTTGGATTAGCCATTCCTTCTTTGTCTGACTCCTGCGTATCCTTTAAGACCCAGTAGGCCTCATAAATTTTTTAGAGCTAGATGTTTTCTCATATATACTACTTATATTTTTTCAAAAATATTTTTTATGCCACAGTAATGACTGATATGCCATTAGAACTTTACAGAGTTTTTGGAAAAGTGGCCACTTATAAAATAAACAGCTTCCTTATACTTCAGCAATAACCATCAAAAAATATAATGGAAATCGATCCTATTCATAACACCCAATAGAAATGTCACATAAGAAAAAACTTAAGGGATACCTGGGTGGCTCTGTCGGTTAAGCGTCTGCCTTCGGCTCAGGTCATGATCCCGGGGTCCTGGGATCGAGTCCCACATTGGCCTCATTGCTCAGCGGGGAGCCTGCTTCTCCCTCTGCCTGCCGCTCCCCCTGCTTGTGCTCTTTCTGACAAATAAATCTTTAAAAAACTGGGGTGCCTGGAGGGCTCAGTCGTTAAGCGTCTGCCTCCGGTTCGGGTCATCGTCCCAGTGTCCTGGGATTGAGCCCCGCATCGGGCACTCTGCTCAACGGGAAGCCTGGTTCTCCCTCTCCCACTCCCCCTGCTTGTATTCCCTCTCTCACTGTCTCTCTCTGTCAAATAAATAAAATCTTTAAAAAAAAAAAAAAAGAACTTAAATACTTAGAATTTATGTGAAGAAAACTTGAAATATAGTGAGAGACAGAACATTTGAATAAATGGAGAAACTTATGTGGTGGGATAGAAAGAATCATTATGTAAACATGTAAACTAACTTATAGAAACTTAATTTATAAGTGTAATTCCAGTCAGGTGGGAGAAGGACAATGCATCAAAATGATTCTGTATGACAAAAAACACCGTAAAATTGAAAGGCTGCAAACAGGAATAAAATATTTACAACTCGTGATACTCAAGGAGATTCTTAAAGATATGGATTCTCACAAACCATTGAGAAGATATTGTTTTTTTTTTTTTAGAAGACAAACATTTTAATAAAAAATGGTCAGTAGATATGAAGAAGCACCTTACTGAAGAAGAGATACCAATGAGCAATAACCATATGGAAAAATGTTTAAGCTCCCTAGTAAATGAGAAAATTCAAATTAAAATGAGATAACAGATTTTTGCCCATGAAATTGGCAAAGGGTAGAAACTGGATAGTATCCTTGGCAGGAATACAGGGACCTAGGCACTCTTACTGTGGTGTTGGTGAGCATGCATCTTCCCTTTCTGGAGGGAGATCTGGCGGTATGTCTCAGAAGCCTTGAACAACACACCTACCTTTGATCCAGCAATTCCACTTCAGGGAACATAGCCCAAGAAAATAGCTGGAGACATTCGTTAAGATGTATGTGCAAGGATGATGTTATAGCATTATATGTAATTGGGGAAAACTAGAAATAGCCCAAACCAACAGCAGAGAATTGGCTAAAAAAAATTGGAGAATCTTAATAAGTTGGTATACAATGAAGCCATTTCGTATAATATTGCAAAAACATATTGATGACATGGGAAATATTGGGGCAATACATATTGAGAAAAGGCTTTAAAGCATTAGGTAGATTATGATCCCTTTTTTGATACATCTCTGTTTCCACACTATGTCTGTATCAAATTGATTAGAGTTTGTCCAGTCTGGGATTGGTTGAAGTCTTAATTGTACCCTAACTTTTAAGCCCCCAAACTTCCAGATGACTTCACATTTTCTGATTCTCACAGTCCTTTTAGACCTCTTTATTCTCAAGACAAGGAATTTTGGATCCATTTTGGGTACTTAGAAACAATCTGAAGTTCTGCAAAATTTTATATGATTGATTGTGTCAGAGTTTACAGGGTTCATTTACATCAAAATTATACCCTGATCTTTATTCCGTACTTGACAAGATTTCCTTAAAGGTTATTCTGCTTGTCTTAATATTTTCCCTGTTAGAGGAAAAAGTTTCAAATGCCAAACATTTTAACACTGAATAAACTAAATAAAAATGGATTCAGTTCTAACATCACGCTTTCATAAATATCTTCCATGTAGCTGTTAACATAGTACAGTGCAGACATCTGACAGTTTTAAAATAATCTAGCTAAGATTGTGTGCATATGCCTTAAAATTTTGTACTATTATTTTTTAATTTTCAGGGGTGATAGTCACTTTTGTAGTCAAAAAGCAGCCATCTACTCATTGAATTTTACAGCAAATCCACCTCAAAGGGTATTTAAACTTGTCGACCGGATTAATCCATCTATATTCTGCATTCATATTACAAACTGTAAGTATTTGATGGTGATATGTATTTGAGAAGCACTGGAAAGTTTTTCTTTAAAAAGTTCTTTTATAGAGGGGCACCTGGGTGGCCCAGTCGGTTAAGTGTCTGCCTTTGGCTCGGGTCATAATCCTGGTGTCCTGGGATCAAGTCCTGCATCAGGCTCTCTGCTCAGCGGGGAGTCTGCTTCTCCCTCTCCCTGCCACTCTGCCTACTTGTGCTCTCTATCTCTCTGTCAAATAAATAAAATGTTTTAAAAAATAAAATAAAAAATAAAAAGTTCTTTTATGGAAAAGTGTCTCATTTGGTTAGATTTAAAGCAGTAATTTTATGCTTTGGCTAAGGTGCATCTTCTGAGGCCGTTTCACAGGCCACTGCAAGTAACTTTATAGACCTGTGGGCATGAGCATTTTCTTTAAAACTAATGTGCTTATGTAGTTGTTTTTTGAAACCTCATACTTTATTTCACTGGTGTTTATAATGTGTAGACACACATAGGAATCTAGGTTTATTTAAGTTACGTGTGTGTGTGTATATAATTTTTTAAAAATTTCCTCATGGTTTAATGGTTGAAAATCAGGTTGAGCTTTGGTTTCAATTTCCTTTTTCTCTTTTATTTTTACTAAGAATATTTGCATAAAAACAAGATCTTTATTTTTATCTGAGCATTTAGCTCAAATAGGTGTCTAGATCCAAAGTACATGTAAGTTTAAAATGTTAAGATATCTAAGATCAGAGATATATTATGGTTTTATCAATTAAGCTTCATCATCTTTTCAGAACATCTTTATATTTTGAATTTGTTCCCTTGCAGTTGAAAACTAGGCAAATGCTCTTTGATTTTTTTTTTGGTGGGGGCTAGAGAAAGGAAGGGTGAGGGGCAGAAGGAGAGAGAGAGAATCTTAAGCAGGTTCCACACCCAGGATGGACATGGAGCTCAGTCTCACAATCCTGAGATCATGACCTGAGATGAAATCAAGAGTGGGACACTTAACCGACTGAGCCACCCAGAGCCACCCAGTGCTCTGGGATTTGTAATCTAAAGTAAGGACTGGTTAGTCATTGTCAAGTTCTATGATGTAACACCAGGCAAGTGAACATACCAGCCCATTTCCTCCTTCTCCCAAGATGTTCTATACACAGCCACATTATTCTCCTGGGCTTTGGTTTGGAGGTGGCTGTGTGAGGGTAGAAAAAAATCATTTGTCCCTGTGGCCGTCTTCAGAGAGCTTTGCCTTAGAGGTTAATGCAGCAGGCTTCTCAGTCCATGGGCTGGAGAAAGATTGGTTATTATTGGCTTCTGTTGTGCTGTTTGCCTGCAGGCTTAGAAACCATTACTTCCACACTGTTAGAACAGCAGGCCAAGTCTGGGGATCCTGTTTATTTAATAAGACTCAAGAAATTTTGGGTAAAGTAAATATGGAAAGAGACACTATTTTTTTCACATCAGCCTTAATGCTACTAAAAACTGTTTCTAAATATTATGTTATATAAATAATGTACATACTTACACTGATTTAAAATACTTTTTCTAAAAAACAGATAAACCCGCGTTATCCTTTATTAATCCAGAAGTGCCTGATGAAAATAATTTTGATAAATTGATGAAAACATCTGATGGTTTTTCCTTGAGTTCAGAATCAGAGATTTCTTTCGAAACCCAGTTGGACATTCCAGCTACTGCTAAATATAAGGTGAGCCAAGAACTTGATTAAGTCCACCATCTTGTTGCAAATATCCCATCCTTGTAAGTTAGTTTTTCAGTATCAAAACTGGCTTCCCGGAGACCGAATTCACATTATAGAGGGAAAAACTTAATGTTCATGCCTAGAAATCAAAGATCACAAAAATTAAAAATGAGTAGTTGAGTTGTAACATAGGGTTGAAAGTTGTTTATTCATTAGTAAGCCTGCTTTTGTCTCTACAGAATTCTTTGTGCTTCTCTACCTCAAAAGACGCAGCAGAGTGCTTGAGTCATGCTGCTGGGGACACGGAGTGGATTGGTTGGGTGCCTGGTCCTCTTCTCAAAGCTACATTTAGTTTTACAGGCTTTAGGAAGATGTGTGCTATTTTATATCTATTCATTAGTAAACCTTTAAATGCGATATACATTAACTTTGAATAAGCTTCCGATTTTTTGGAAGCATCTTTGAAGAGAAGTAAAAAAGCACCATGTGCTAATTCTAAAAGTTAAAAGTATAGAGGTACATAGGATGGAAAGGCCTCTGTGTCCACTAAAATGCACGTTGCAAATCACTGTTAACAGATTGGTTTATATTCCTGATTTTTAAATGCATCTATAAAAATATACATATAGTATTATACAGAAGTAGGGTTTATAGCTATCTACATTGTTCTGTAAGCTTCCTTTTTTACTCAGTGATAAATCTTAGGCATCTTCCCATATCAATATAAAAGTTACCATTTCTTGCAGAGCTTTCCAGACATTACTTCATAGGACCCTGAAAAGGATACATCATTGTCCTCATTTAACTGATAAGAAAAACTTCTGTATAGGAAAGTAACTTGTCAGAGCTACATTTTACTGATACAAAGTATCCCTTCTATGTAGGTATTGGCTTTTATTATTGAGCCATTCCCCACTATTAACAGACATTTGTTTCCAGTTTTTCTATTATAAATAATCCACAATGAACATTCTTATAGATACTTATATCTTTGATTTAATTCTTAGATACCTTCCTATAACTGGATTAACTTAGTCAAAATGAAGGGAAATTTAAAATATCCCTATCGGATTGCCCTCTAGAAAGATTACAGGAGTTTAAACTCCCAGGTCCAGTGAAGGAGAGGGTTTGTTTCCCCATATCCTTGTTGGCACCAAAGCATTTGGATACTTTTAAATTCAAGAAAATTGGTTGTATGCACAATAGGTGTAAATTTTGTTTTGAATATTGGGGAAAGGTTTCATGTAGTTTGATTTTGGGAAGGAAGGCCCATCAGTGTTATGATTTTAACATGTGCTATATCTGTTATTTAAATAACTATTGCTGGGGTACCTGGGTGGCTCAGATGGTTAAGCATCTGCCTTTGGCTTGGGTCATGATCCCAGGGTCTTGGGATCAAGCCCCACATTGGGTTCCTGGCTCAGCGGGGAGCCTGCTTCTCCCTCTCCCTCTGCCTCTCTCCCTACTCATGCTCTCTCTGTCTCTCTATCTCTGTGTCTCAAATGAATAAATAAAATCTTTAAAAAAAATAAAACAAATAATTATTGCTAGTAAAAAATAATTACCTTGGGGTACCTGGGTGGCTCAGTCAGTTGGGCATCTGCCTTCTGCTCAGGTCATGATCCTAGGGTCCTGGTATCGAGCCCCATGTCAGGCTCCCTGCTCAGTGGGGAGCGTGCTTCTTCCTCTTCCTCTGCAGCTCCCCCTGCTTGTGCTCTCCCTCTCTGTCAAATAAATAAATAAAAATCTTAAAAAAAAAAAAAATTACCTCTCTCACCCCTGTTCCCAGCCACCCAGTTCCTGTCTGCAGAGGCAGACACTATGTCAGCTTCTTGTGTACCTTTCCAGAGGAATTCTGTAATAAAGCCTGCAGGGGTGCCTGGGTGGCTCAGTCGGTTAAGCATCCAACTCTTGATTTCAGCTCAGGTCATAAGATCAAGCCCTATGTAGGGTTCTGTACTCTGCCTGGGAGTCTGCTTGAGATTCCGTCTCCCTCTGCCCCTCTCCCTGCTTGCGCGCATGTGCTTGCACGCGCATGCTTGCACACACACGCGCACGTGCGCGTGCTCTAAACGAATCTTTTAAAAAGCCTGCAAATAAAATGACATGCACATACACAGAAACACATACCCTTGAAAGAAAGGGGTGGGGCAGCTGGGTGTACGCTCCATGCAGGCAAAGACTGCATCTGTTTTTTGCTCATCACTGTGTTCCTGATGCTTGTAATGCTGCCTAGCACATGGTAGGTGTCCGGTATGTGTTGCATGAATGCTTTCTTAGCACCATAATAGCTATTGGCTGGTCTCTTTGCAGTATGGGGCTCGTCTGCAGACTTCAGATTCATTTTTGAGATTTCCCTCTCCCCTTATGTCATCTCTGTGCACTGATGATAACCCTGCAGGTAAGACTGTGGGTATTTTTCTTTCTGTCTATAAACAGTTTGCTCTTAGTTTGAATTCATAGTAGTCACAATTAAACAGGCTTCATAACTGGAAACAGTCTTAGAGTTGGAAGAGGCCTCAAAGGTTATGCAGGTCAGATTCCCAACCACATCTTTTCTGCCATATGCAGTCACTGCTTGAACACTTGTAGTGATGGGGAACTCACTACCTGAAACCAGCCTGCTCAGTTGTTTAACCCTTCTAGTTTTTGGGAAGTTCTTTCTCCACTGGAGCTAACGTGTGTCAATAACTAATATTTATTAAGCAGTTACCGTGTGCTTGCATATGTTTTTCCATTTGATTGTCACAATAATCCCTGAAGGTCGGGTTATTCATTTTTTAGATGTGGAAACTGAGAAACATTCAGTCTTTTGCTCAGGCTCACTCAGGCAGTGGTGGAGCAGGGATGCAGCCTACATAGCCACCTCCCGCGGGACCTGCTTCTTTCAGGAGCATCACGGAGTCTGTGGAGTAACTGTCTTGGCAGTGGGAGGCAGCAGGCGTGGTTCTCCGATCCTTAAGGCGGCACCACTGTGAAGAAGCTAGCTAAGGAGTGTATGGTGGCATGTGGCCTAATGAAACATCATTTCATATAGGAACGAAAGGGGATTCTGTTGAAAAGACACTCAACCCTGCTCACAATAGGAACAGTGTAAATTAAAACCAAACTGAGATACCATTTCCATGTAATGGATTGGCAAAGCTTAGGAACTTGAAGGCTCTGGAGAAGTAGGCCCTCATCTACATTGTTGGTGGGACTACAAATTGGTACAACCTCTGTGAAGAGCAGTTTAGCAATATGTGTCAAAATTGCAAATGAATATGCCCTTTGACCCACTGTTCTGCTTCTAGGAGTTGGTCCTACAGAATCTGGCCTGCTTGCAAAATAGATTGCAGCATTGTTTGTGATGGCAAAGCCAGAGACAACTTAAGTGTCTTTTAATGTGAACTTGGTGAATAAATTATGACATATCCATAATAGAATACTAATTATCCCTAAAAAAAAAAGCAGGAGGAGGAAGCTCATCATGTTCTAAGATAGCCTGAACTCCAAGATACATTGTTCAGTAAAAAAAGCGAAGGGTAGAATATATAGCGTGTGTTTGTTTCTAAAAGGGGAAAGAAATACTAAAAATATATGTACACACATGCTTTTATTTGCATAGAATATTTCAGAAAGATACACAACAAACTTGATGCTGGTTGTCTCTGGGGACAAGTAGTTGTCTCTGGTGGTGTCTGGGGATGGGTGAGGGCGGACAAGCACTGGAAGAACACTCTCTCAGTATCTTTTTGTGCCTTTTGAATTTTGAATTGAGTGTATTACGTATTAAAAATATAATTTTAAGTCCTTTTTTAAGCATGTTGTATATCTGTGTTATAATTTATTTTATGGTTTTACTTAGACTACAGTTTTTTAGTTACCATTGGACAGTTAAAAAATTTCTTCTTTCTCATTTTTTTTTCCCTTGGGAATGTTATGATTTCCAGCATTTCTGGTGAACCAAGCTGTTAAGTGCACCAGAAGGATAAATTTGGAACAGTGTGAAGAAATTGAAGCCCTGGGCATGGCTTATTACAGCAGCCCTAAAATTTTGAGGGTAAGAATTATTTTGAAGTGAATCTTCTTCGTCAGATTTGTTTTCTGTTCTTTGCACCCTTTTGAAGTATGACAAGTATAGAATAATTTCAGTACATGATTGACAATTCAAGTTTAAATTTTTCTTCTCTAGTTCTTTGGTATACTGATACCAAAGATAGAGAAATAATCACTTAAAATAATTATTTTTATATAGTTCATATTTTGCTTTTATTCATTGTTTTGTTTTTTGGCTTTCATTTTGATGGTAACCAATCATGTCTTTCTCCTGAATTAAAAAAAGACTTGATTTAATAACTGAAAACTTTAGAAATTATAAAAACATCTTAATGTCTGTGACAGAAATGATCACATTAGCACCAAAAAGATACCTCTTTGAGAGACAGGCCAGAAAAGAATAGAAAATCCACTTTCTGGTTGGCAGATGAAGTCAGCAGGAAGGAACAGGCAGGAAATAGGATTGCTGGTGAAGGAGAAGAGGTCACGGGAGGTCACGGCAGTATAGAGGCCCCTTCTTTCTGGTTGTAGTGACTGAAGCCTGAAGAGATAAGAGAGGCCACTGGCCCATTTGGGGGATGGCATGGAGGGTTGCAAGAGGTGAACATTTTTTTCAATGATGAAAAAAACCATATGATTACTATGAACCCTCACCTCCTGATTTCCTTATTTTGGGGGGAACAGGAAAGGAGTAGGGTGGTCCATGACTTCGTTATTCATCCAGACTGTGGTCTTCAGAATCAGGTTGAAGATTTTCCTCTCCCTTCCCATTCCCTCTTCCTCTCTTCTTATAAATCAGCCACGTAGGCCTGTGAATTCTTCCAGTTAGCTGACTTCTCATGGTGGTCCTAGAAATAGCCTGTCAGGCGTGCAGCCACAGCTCTCTCAGCACTGGCCTCTCCAAGCATGTCTACTCAGCCCCCTCCCTGAAGCTCCCTTTGGCCCTGTAGGGTGTCCTGTGATGAGAAGTAAGGCTGGGGGAGTTGGGGATGGGAAGTGAAGGGAAGTCGAGGCCTTCAGAAGGAGTGCTCGGCTGTGTTGGGGAGGCAGGAGCTCACCTTTGAGGGGTTTGGGCTAGAGGCAGGAAGAGCAGTTAGGAGGCATTGGAAATTGCCCAGGCCAGCGATGGTGGCCTTCCAGTGTGGACAGGCGCAGGAGGGTGACCGGAAGGCTAGGAGCCACGTCTTCCCCACAGTGCTGTGTCACTGGTGACCATGTGGAAAGTACTGAACGATTACACTAAAGCAGGGAGACTTCCTGAGACCAGCTCCATGGGGCTGCTCTATTCTATTAAGCTTCCAATCTGAAGGAAATGAATATAGGAAAGGAAATAATTATGACATAGATACGAAAATATGTAGGCGGCAAGTCTTAAGGAAATTCTGTTTTCCTCTTTATGAAGTCTTTAATAAGATAGTTATGCCCTTTAACCCATGGTCTGAAAAAGCAATACAAATGCTTTTCATTGTACTTAACAAAATTTGTTGTTTCTTTTTGTTTAGGTGCCTGGTTTAAGAACAAAGGCAGAGGTAAGAGTATTTCTGGATGGAAAGTAAAATAGTTTATAATGCACAGTCTTATTTCTAAACCTTTATTTCTAAATCCTAATACACTTAGGATTACAAGGATACCTTACTGCCAGTCACAACATTTGCCAAAAGGCAAGCACCAGTGAAATAGGGAAGCTCATAGTAGCAGCCGACCCTTTTGTAATTACCATATAGACAATGGAATACGACTCAGTCGTCAGAAAGGATGAATACCCAACTTTTACATCAACGTGGGACTGGAGGAGATTATGCTGAGTGAAATAAGGCAGAGAAAGTCAATTATCATATGGTTTCACTTATTTATGGAACATAAGGAATAGCATGGAGGACATTAGGAGAAGGGAAAAATGAAGGGGGGGAAATCGGAGGGAGAGATGAACCATGAGAGACTATGGACTCCGAGAAACAAACAGGTTTTTAGAGGGGAGGGGGGGTGGGGGGATGGGTTAGCCAGGTGATGGGTATTAAGGAGGGCACGTACTGCATGGAGCACTGGGTGTTATACGACAACAATGGATTGTGGATCACCACATCAAAAACTAATGATGTATGGTGAATAACATAACATAATAAAAAAAGGGGGGGCAGATTTTCAAATTCCCTGTTTTTGAAGTTAGCACTTTTTTTCATATTTAAATGGCATAGCTGTGTTGAGAGACAATGGGTGTGATTGGCTTCTGTGCTTTCCCCAGCATCCCTTGAGATCTTCTTGGTCTCTTGTCCAGAGAGCTGGCTAGCTCCCAAGGCGCTATATGTCCCGGGTAGAAGATAGAAACATCTTGCCCTGTGAATGTCCACACTTGTGTAGGGGCGGGACACTCCAGTGTAGCTTCAGGGGTTGAGGTATGGGTGTAGGTTCTGTTGGCCCCGGCTCAGAGGTTCTGTCAGGCTGTGAGCAGGTGGCCAAGGTCTTTCTGTGGCTATGTCAGAGCAAAGGAACATGCATCTACTACCCCTTATTTTTGGGTCTGTGAATACAGTCTCCAAGGAGACCCAAGGCATTGACCTTGTCACAGTCTCCCAGAGCTTATGGGATTGGCTGGCCTTGGTTCAAAATTCAGCTTTGCCATTATTTTCTCCTGTGACATGTGCCTCACTCCCCCAGTTGTCCAGCAGATGGTGAGTGTCGCCCCAGAGGCCTATGTGAAGTTCCAGTGGGAGGATGCACATGACGTGCTCTGTGCAGCATCTGGCGCCCTGGCAGCACTGGGGACAGTGCTCATGCCACCTACTGTACCTGATTTCATTAAGTCTTGAGACACAAACACGTATTTGAGGTAGATACTTGTAAGGAAATGGTCATGTGAATTTGGGCTTCACACTTCCGTGTGTGGGTCTGGATTTCCTCATCTGTGAAGGTGTTTTCAAACTTGTTTTAGATGCAGAGTTTTTTCAAATGTGATCTCAAGCAGAACTCTCCCTAATGTGTAACTTGGATTGAATCCAAAGCCCGTGGTTGAAGCAGGGGTGGGGCCCAGAGCCCTCCACCTGCCCGGCCTTCCCGTCTCTCTCCTTTTTGGTTCTTCTGAGGAATCCTATGGCTCCCAGGAACCCAGTTTGAAAACCATATAATAGACTAGCTCTTGAATACCTCCAGCCTCTAAAAAGTGCTTTGATTCTACCATTCAAACTTGAACTGTCTGTGGGGGCGGCAATCCTCTCTGCCTTGTGCAGGCTAGATCTGCAGCGCTAGGGTAGGGCCTCGTAAGTGCTGGGCACTCAGTGGGTTACGTGTTAATTGAGTGAATGCCTAGGAGATTGGTGCAGTCAAGCAGGGAAGGCCTGTTGTGAGGATGATGGGATGTTATGGAAAGGCACGTCCTGTGTGCCGTCACTGTTCTAAGTCCCGTGCGTGTTCGAGGTCCGTTGTCTCAGCAAGCCTAGGAGGTAGGTACTGTCGTTGTCACTCCCTGGCACATGAGTTCCAGAGCAGTGAATTAGCTTGCTCAAGGCCACCCAGAGAGGCAGTGGCAGAGCTGGGACAGGAATCCCCAAAGACCTTACTCTCAACCATGACACTGGACGAGCTGTACTGTGTGCCAGACCCCGAGTTCCAAGCTTCACACACCGTTTTTCTTCGCACCCTGTGGCCATGCAGTCCGGAAGTGACGGACTGGGGCTTATAACTCAGCTCTGTGTGATACCAGAGCTTGTGCTCTAACAGACAACATGTCAGCTCATATCAGAGATTTGCTTAAAGTATTTTTAAAAAGTAACTTCCAAGATTTGTTAGATGATGAATATCAAAATTGGATCCAGGTTCCTCATTCCCCAGCCTGTTAGGATTGCCTGGAAACAGTTCATATCTAGTGAACCGTCCGTGAAAGAAATTATGGCTCTATAATTTCATTGTTAAGTATCCTTTAGTTCTTTGCCACAGGGAAGTGTGGAAATGGGATATGGCTGAATAGGACATTCAGGAAACCAGAGTAGCCCTACCATTTTCATTCTGTGACCATTCCAGTGGCTGTTGATAGACCAGAGCAGCTCTTTCCACCTACTCTCATCCATCCGTCTTTCCAAAGCTTGTCTAACCTGGACCCTTTGGTTTCTGCCAAGCACACCCCCACACCACCAGAACGGCTCTGTCAGAGGCTGGTCTGGAAGGGTGTGCATTTTCCTGGAACCCTGCATTATTGCTGAACCAGGGATCAGTAGGTTCAGATAAAGGAATCCAGGGTTGTCTTTTGAGGATGTAAACTGAAGAGCTCATGAGCTCATAGCAAGGGGCTCCCTCTGTAGCTCTTACACCGACCCATAGGGCTTGTTACGCGGAGGGTGTTGTGGCGATTGGTGTTGCCCTCCTGCCACTCTTGTCACATGACGGCTTGTCTTTGCCTCCGAACCATGGCACGTTCTTAGAGGTTTGACTTACACGGACAGTTACAGGTGTTCTTGGTCATGGGAGCATGGTACACAATTGAGGGCAAAGTTCAATATAAACAACTAGATACAAGGTAGATTCCTTCCTAAACAGTGGTTTCTAAGTGCTGACATTTAGTGCAAATGTCAGATTTGTTGCACAGTATGAAGAGGCCAGTTCCCTAGAGGGTTGAGCCATTTAAAGGATTGCCTGCTGCTTGTCACTCTGCTGCCAGTGGCCATAAATGAAAGATGTCCTTTAATAGCATTGGGTTATTCAGGACTTCTTGCTTCTGCTTGAAAGACTTGTCTCTTGTTTTCTCTTCCCATGATCCCACCACCTAGTGTGTATGTGTAAGGGTGTGTGTAGAAGTTGTTCATGAATTGGGTCAAGCCTATGTTTAGGGAGGGGGTGGGGGGTGGGGGGCGTGTCCTGGGACTGTGGAGCACGGGCACACGTGTGTACAGAGCGAGTGCATGATCGGTAGGAGCTGTACTGTGGAGGGGAGCATATACACATTGGGTGATATGATGGAGTTGTGAGTGTGTGTGAATGTTTGAGATCTATTTCACATACCATAAAACTCACCATTTTTAAGTGTACAATTCAGTGGTTTGTAGTGTGTTCACAGGGTTGTGCAACCATCACCACTACCTAATTCCAGAACATTTTCATCACCCCAGAAGGAACGCCTGTGCTCATTAGCAGGCACTCCTCATTCTTCTCCAAACCTCTCAGCCTCTGGGCAACCACTAATCTACTTTCTGTCTCTGTGGATTTGCCTGTTGTAGACATTTCCTATAAATGGGATCATGTAATATGTGACCTTTTGCGTCTGGCTTCTTTCACTTAGCATGTTTTCAAGATTCATCTATGTGGTGGAATGAATCCGCCCTTTATTCCATTTTATGGATGAATAATATTCTTTTATATGGATATACTATATTTTTCTATTTATCAGTTGATGGACATTTGCATTGTTTTCAGTTTCTGGCTGGTTATGAATGCTGCTGTGAACATTTGTGTACAAGTTTTTGTGTGAACGTAGGTTTTCAGAGAGAACCACTTTTAAAGTTGTGGTTATATTCTCTGGTATTTCCTATGTAAAGGCATGTACGTATAAATATCTATCTGTATTTTTGCGAGTATACAATTAGAGTGTGCATATTGTTCTTTTGCGTGTTTTTCCCTGCTTGGCAGTGTATTTGCAGAGGTTTGTCTTCAGGTTCTCGTCACTGTGACTCATTCATCTCTGTTGGACAGTGTCCTTAGTGAGCCAGCTCTCCTTTGCTTTGCAGATCCCTATCACTGTTCAGTCCATCCTCATTCAGTCTCTGAATAAAACGCTAACCCGACTGGAGGACTCGGTTGTATTGAACCAGACTCTTGTTGAGGCTGGGGATGTTAAAATCTGCACTAATGTCGTTCTTGAGGTACGTACCCGATTTGGCTTGGAAAGCTGAGTCTGTGTGTGGCAGACTCAAGCTGTGTGGTCCTGAGGGGGTAATTGGACGCCCTCCAAAGGGGGTTCTGGCCTGTCCTGAGGTATTGGTGTTCTTGGCTTGCCCTCCTGCTTGCCGGTACACCGTGTCATTAGAGGATGCTTCCTTAAGTAAGGTCTCTGAAATAATTGCGTGTGATTTTTCTCCACAAACCTAGAGACTTTCACGAATATGTCAGAATTTGTTTTTTGTTGCTTTTAACACATTTCCTCTGCAGAGATTGATCACACTCTGTTCAAACCTGCTGATTTGGAATTCATATAACTAGGTACAGAGAGGCTCAAATGACCCTGTCAGCTGGGGGTGGTGCTGAGGCGTTACCTCCTGAAATCTGATGGGACAGGAGAGAAAAGCTTCTGTGAGTGGAGAACTGGGAGAGGATTTGCCTCCTCTGTGTATTTGGAGTTAACTGATGTAGCAGGCACAGGTGTGTGTGGAGTGCCATTGTGTTTTCAGGTCAAGTACAGCCTCACATACACAGAGGCAGGGGAGATAGCGCAGGCTGGCCTTGCTCTCCTTCTGGGGACAGTGAGCGGGCCAGTGGTTCCACTCGAGCAGAAGTTTGAAATTCATTTCATTCAGGTAAGTTTGATCACTTTTGTACACGTATTTATTTATTTATTTTTTATAGGATGATAATGTTTTTTTAAAGAATCTTTTATTTATTTATTTGAGAGAGAGAGAATGAGAGACAGATAGCAAGAGAGGGAAGAGGGTCAGAGGGAGAAGCAGACCCCCCGCTGAGCAGGGAGCCCGATGCGGGACTTGATCCCCGGACTCCAGGATCATGACCTGAGCCGAAGGCAGTCGCTTAACCAACTGAGCCACCCAGGCACCCTGTACATGTATTTAATTGCAAGTAAAAAAGTCATAACTTCTTAGTGAAAAAAATCTGTTTAGAAGTCTTAACTATCTATCCACTTTTACTAAACAAAGGGCTTAATGTAGCATGTGTTTGTAACAAAATCAAGCAGAGTCCTTGTATCTTTTTCCTTTCCGGGAATAAGATTCTCTTCCATGCGAGCTCATTCTTTTATAGAATGATGTACTCCTACACTCAGCAGATATATTTATAGTTCTGAGTAGGGGGAGAAATTCTTTCATTTGTTGGAAATCCCAGATTTTACTGTGAAAAGTGTTTTATTTTCACCCTATTTCCTTATTAAAATGAGAATTATTGGGGGGCATTTCTGCATTGTCTTTCAGCAAAATACAAAGCCAATTCCTCTCAGTGGAAACCCTGGTTATGTTGTGGGGCTCCCATTAGCTGCTGGATTTCAGCCTCAGAAGGGATATCCTTTTTGGTTCTGTGGAGAAGGCTGATTTCCCTGTCCACGTGTGTGTTTATTGCTGAGGGTCCTGTCGGCTGGAGGTTCGTTTGGGCCAGGACTTCTCTGGGTGGCTCTGGTGGGTGGTGGGTCTGTTGCACAGCAGATGGGGCAGTGTGGACACTGGTGGTTGGGAGTGGAACAGCAGGGCCCAGGAAAATGTGGTTTATAATGAAAATCTTAGGACAGAAAAGTTGACAGACTTTTAGATATATTTAATTACATACTCAAGCAGAAACTCTTAAATTTAGTAATTTCGGAAAATTTGGAATGATTTTGGAGGAACAGTTTCTGAGGATTTTTCTTCTGAGAATCTACTACTCAAGGAAAATAGAACTATTTTCTGCTCTGTCCTGGGAAATGACTGTCAAGATCGCAGAGGCCCGGAGAAGGTTATTTGGGTTTCACTCCTGTCTCATGTCACACATTTGTCACCGTGTCCTGAGAATCAGACTGCCTTAGTACTGGGTGATTGTCCCTTAACTTTCTGTGAATATCTGGGATTATTCAGACCATGAACAGATTTGGACAACTTACTATTCTTCGTAGCACAGCCGAGCAAGACTGCTTAGCAGTCGAGGGGATCCGGACCCCAGTATTATTTGGTTATGATATGCAGTCTGGCTGTAAACTAAGGTAAGAGAGGAACTTGCTGCTTTTGGAACTTGTCTGTGTTGATCAGAAAACAAAGCATTCCTACTCTTCCCCATTTTAATCAAACCTCTGCATCAGCCAGCGAGTGCCTGTGAAAGCCACAGTGTGACCTGTTAGCACCAGTGACAGTACTTCTGTTTTCTAATTTTAATTTTCACAGCCATAAACCATTTGTCATGATTCAAAGGAAAACTGTTGCAATCATTTTTCTTATCAGACATGGCAGGGTAAAAATCCCAAGGCTTTTGTAGGTCTTAAGGTTGCACAGCACTTGAGTTCACAGTAAAAATACTTTGCTTGGAAGTTCTTCCTGTATTTCTGAATTTTAATATACGTAGTGCAACAAACCCAGTGAGAAGAAGCCTGAATGTGATCTCTGTTTTTATCTTTTTAGCGTATACAGAGTGTAAGGTATCAAACAGCCCTGCATGGCTTATTATAAAGACACCAGCTCTTACCTTCATTTCCCCCACTCTGCAGGTGATCACTTGCAACTCCTGTAGCTGAGTTTTTGGAAATTTACTCCCAAATCTGTCAATAACTTATATGTAATACTATTTCCTCACACTTTGGTTTTATGAATTGTTGAGTTCCCACTATGGAAGGCAAGGATTTGGCTCTTTCCCCTTTCTTCCCCTACCCCTGCCATCCAGTCACTTCCCATCCCTACTTGCCCCCAGGGTAATTACATCATTGTTTTGGTTAGACCAACAGATACTATTTATATTATTGGTTCTGATCCCTTTAGAGATAGTTTTTTTTTTTTTTTTTAAGGAATTGACAGAGAGATAGGCAGAGTGGCAGGCAGAGGGAGAGGGAGAAGCAGGCTCTCCGCCGAGCAGGGAGCCCGATGCGGGGCTCGATCCCAGGACCCCGGGATCATGACCTGAGCCGAAGGCAGTCGCTTAACCAACTGAGCCACCCAGGTGCCCCGGTTCTGATCCCTTTAGACCAGAATTTCTCAGAGGGTGTTCCTTGGATTACATTTCTGAAGAGTCAGTAGGGCTATGTCTGTGGTCCAATTAATATGTTTGAGGAACACCAAATTAAAGTCAAAACACAATTCCTTACTGTAAGGACTTCTCAGAGCCCTTATATGCCAATGTGCTGCAGGAGGGACATGGGCATGCAATATTTTCCAAACTTTTGGCCACAGAACTCTTCTTGTACAGAGCCTCTCAGTGGAACACACTTTGGGAAACATTGTTTTGTTTCTCCCTGGCCAACCAGGATTTCTCAGAGTTAGAGACACTTTGGCTTCTGTCAAATAATCCGTTTGGAGAGAGAGAAAATAAAGCAACCGGAGAGGGCATGCCTGTTGTTGAGGCCTGGAGAACTGTTGGAATGAACAACAGCCCCATTCCATCGACCTCTTTTTCCTTCCCAAAAGACTGCCCAAAGCCATCACGTGCCAGCTCGCAGTGCAGAAAGTGAAAAGCCTCCTGAAGGGCCAAGGCTTCCCAGATTATGTGGCCCCTTTTGGAAATTCGCAGGCCCAGGATGTGTTGGACTGGGTACCGGTCCGCTTCATCACCCAGGCATCCCACATGAAGGTAAGGGGGAAGCTGAAGGCCACGCGCCAGTGGTCTCTCCTCCTCCCACTGCTCCTCTGCCCTGTGGGGAGGTAGAGGCAGCTGGGGGAGCCACCTGTTGAGGAGGCAGATGGCTCTGGGTAGGAACTCGGGCTTTGTTATCAGATGGGCCTGGGTCTTGAAAACTGATTTTGTGCTTTGTTAGCCCTCTTGCCTTTGAGGGTTTGAGCCTGTTTCCTCAGCTGTGAAATAGGAAGTGAGAGCTATATAGTATCAGCCTCGTGGGGTGGTTGAGTTAAACGAGGTAACATTTGTGGGGCCTAGTGGTTGCTCCAAACATGGGGACTCACCACCATCCTGACCATTCCCACGATCATTGTTGGTGTGACATGAGGCATTATGATAGGACAGAGTGTGAGGACTGTGGCAGGAAGTGAGACTCCTCCAGTCCACATCACTGCCCCAGCCATTGTTCCCTGGTCTATAAAGGCAGCCCGCATGTGAGAGCTTTCAATTCCAAAGTTCCCCAAAGAGTTTAATGGAAGTTGACATCCTACAAAGAGGTTCCTGATCACACGTGATTCCTCTGCCCACCTTTTTCTTTTGTCTCAGCCATCAGAGTGTGGGCTGGTCCCCATCACTGGAGGCGTGCTCTCCGTCTTATCCTTTAATTGCCCAGCTTTTGTGTCACAGCTTCTCAGGCCTCTCATCTGCTTAGCGTATTTATAGCAGGGGGACAATGGGGGTGAGCACCCACTCTCCAGCTCTGATCCGGCCCTCCTCCAGAGTCCCCAGCAGAGACCCAGGATTACTCGGTCCCTGCTGTTCAGCTGCTCAGTCTTGGCTCAACGCTGCCGCCTCAGTGAACCAGGCATATTGCTTCTGGCTTCTCAGATATAGGTTAAGACATTGTTTCTACCCCCTCAGAAGGGAAGACAGGTTGGGAGGAGAGGCAGTGCAGACATTTGCATTTTCGGGGTCTGTGCTGTGCAGGGAGCTCAGAGGGCCCGGGGCGGGTTTTGTACCTACCTTGCGGGAAACTCCGGTGGCAGCAGACCCGCGCGCAGGTGCCAGGCCCAGCTTCCCTGGGCTGTGTGTTGCCTCTTCTCCAGCCTGCAGCCTTCCTAAGAGGCAGTTCCCAGCTAAGGAGTTCCACCAGTGCCTTTTTGGCAGGCACCAAATTTAGCAGGCTTGCTTGCTAGCTTTTCATGCCCTGAAGAGGCATATTTTAAAAAGCTTGTTATTGTGGGGAAATTTCAAACAGACACAGAAGTAGAGTATTACAGTGGAATTCCTTCTACCTGTTGGGCTGCTTCAGCGGTCCTCGCATTTGCCAACAAACGCGAAGTAAAGGCAGGGAAAGGGTTGGGAAGGTCCCCTCGGCCACTCTTCCCTGGGGCAGAGGCCTCAGGCCCGCTCCCAGGTCTCAGCTCGGCTCACACGGAGAGTTAGTATCTTACAGACTCGGCTGTATACCGCTGTGTAACAGCTTAATCGCCAAGTGATGAAATCAGAGAAAGCATTTACATTTCCTCTGGGTGCATTTTAACGTGATATGCAATTAGGTTTAATTTCTATGACTCCTGCCATTCCCCCCCCCCCAACCCCCCGCCCCATGCCAGCTTCTCCCCTCAAGAATCTCTGAGCTGGATGAAGTTGGGGCCCAAGGTTCCATGGTTTGGTGTTGGGATCGCCACAACTTCCAAGTAATGCTGGCCTCTAGAAACAGGAGAGGTTGGAAAAATGCTGCTTTCGGTGTTAAAATATTTCAGGAGCATCGAGTACTTTAAAATACGTGCTCTCAGCTGTTTTTATCTGAACTTCTAGAGTCTCTTCACTGTCTTGTTCAGAACATTTTGTATTATGTGAAACATTTTATAATTAAAACTTTGAACTGCAGATTAAGTTTGACATGAGGTTGTGTAATGTTCAGATTGATTAATGGCATTTTGTTGTGCAGGATTCTTGCCAGCTCCCGATGGCTTTGGTGATAGAAGTGAAGTGGACTAAATACGGGTCCTTACTGAATCCACAGGCTAAAATAGTAAATGTGACTGCAAGTCTCCTCTCATCCTCCTTTCCTGAGGTAGGTCTAACTTGGGTTTCAAGGTGTAGGTTAAGACATAAGTCCAGACAAAACTCAAGTGTGATAGTGAAATTTATTTTGTGAAAAAATTATTGAAATTTAATCTGAATTCTTAAAACAGTTCAGCATTAGAGAAAACCCACTGACAACAGTTGACTTGACACCAGCATTCTTGTTTAGATTTGATCTTTAAAATTCTTTGAAAATGGAGTTGTGGCCGACATTGGTGGGTTAGGACAACCTAGGTAAAAACTCTCTCACTCAAGTGAGTGGCTGAGGCCGCCTCTACATGCCTAGGAGATGCACTGACCGCGGTCACGTGAGGAAGGTTCCAGAATGCGGCCTGTCCCAGCTTTGTTATTCCGAGTGCAGGAGCGCACACTGGAAGGCAGGGCTTGCAACACTCTTTTTATTACAGACCAACTCAGGAAATGAGAGGACAGTTCTCCTTTCCACTGCGGTTGCTTTTGTGGATGCATCTGCCCCTGCGGAGGCAGGCTTCAGAGCTCGGCCAACCATCAATGCCAGGCTGCCGTTTAATTTCTTCTTTCCGTTTGTTTGACGTAAGTTGTTAATCACCTCTAGAATTGAGTGCTCTGGGGCCTGGGCTCCCTTGGACACATCCTGGTATTCTACCTCTGACCCGTGGGGTTACCCTCAGACCACACACTTCCCCTCTTCACCCACTCCCCTCCTTTTGGAAATTTTATTCCCCTTTGTTTGACCTTAGAATGGGGCACCATCTGGTCTTGGTGATTTCCAGTACTGTCAGCCATGTAGGTCATGTGCAGAAACCAAATTGCACCTTTGGGAAGATTGTAAAGGGGACAGACCCAGAAGTAGCTCAGGTGTTGAGGGTTTATCCAGTTTATGCATCCTCTTCTTCAATGTGAGTTATTTTTAAAATACTCATTGTAGTTCAGGTTTTCTTTCCTTTTCAGGCCCCATGGAAATGAATACAAAAATAGCAAAGTATTGTATGTGAAATCATGCGTGCGAGTAGAGTACTCGGCCTCATGAGGGGATCTTCCCCCAGTGTCATCTTCATTACATGGAGTCTTGGGTCTAATTGCTGTTTCTGTGGCAGGCACTGGAGCTCTCCATCTCGTGGTCTGTATGGGATGCTACAGAGTGGTTCCAAGCAGTTGATGCTGGAAAGAATAGAGTAGGAGGGCCCGAGGGGAGGAGTTTCTTTTATACGTTAATTGTACAGTAATTGAGAAAAACGTTGTCAGGTGGCAGAACAAGGTAGAGCCAGTTAGAAGCTGGAGGCTGCAGAGGAGGGGGCTGGGTACCTGAGAACAACCTCTCTGGGGGAATCTGCACGAAGAGGAGCTGTTAAGACTTTTCTAGAATGGGCTAGTAGCTAAGGTAGCTTCCTTTTTTTCTTTTGTCTTTCAGAATGCTCATATGAAATGATGCACTGGTTCCTCATACATGCGAAATGTGAAAAGTACATTTGATGAGATTAAATTTTATATACAAGTTGTCCAGCTTTGTCCTTCATTTTAAACAAGAGTCAATTGTTTAACATGAGAAAATATAGTTTGTGATACATTGTGAAAGGGGGTGAGAATGGGATGGGAAGCTCTTGGTCACGCCAAGAAAGAACGAGCCTTCCCACAGACTTTCCTCCTCAGCCCCCCAGAATCTGAGCTGGGTGGGGGCGAGGCAAAGGCATCAAACCAAACCTGTCCCCGAAACGGCCCCAAGAGGGGCAGCTGTCTTTCTCGTCAGCGGCACAAGCCCGAGAGGCAAGGGTCTTCTCTTCGGGATGGAGCAGGCAGTGTCTAGTTGACCTCAGCAAGAAGTCCATGCTGTCTCAATAGCTTGTTCAGCCTTTCAATTTCTTGTTCCTGTCATTACAAAAGCAGACAGATAACTCCGTTTACCTTCTGCGCCTCACCAGGGATGTGGGAATCATTCAGTGGGCCCCAAGGGTGCAAAACTGAATGAACGCTATACTCCCCGTGGAGTCTGCCAGCAGAGCCCGCTACGGTCAGCGGGGGTCTAGTGGGTGCTGGAGTGACAAGAGGTCCTCAGTGGAGGGGTACCTGGCACAGCTCTGGGGAAGGAGGTGATGCTAATCTGCAAGAACAAGGAAGACTGAGCCAAGGGCAGCATCCGAGCAAGGGCCTCGTAGGGAGAAGCACCGTACTGAAGGCAAACAGATGGCATTTGCCCAAAAGTGTCTTCTTACCTTCTCAGAGCAGCTGAATTCAAGGTGTTGGATCTTGGCGGCCAACTGTATATTCATCTGTTTTAACCTCAGCAGTTGCCGTTCTGAACGTGTCTTAACTGAGATAATTATTCCTGTAAAATAATTGAGGGTCTCAGTGATACAGGTTTCTAATTGAACCACTTGAAAAAAAACCTCTGTCTTCCTTCTAAGTGTATACAGTTGGGAAGAATGGTGGCAGACAAAACAGTCCATCGCTTAAAGGCATCAGAACCAGGAAGGTCAGATTTTTAATTTCTGAGCTGCTCATTAACCAGTTGTGAAATATTTCCCTTTAGCTCGCGTGGGCTAAGAAATCCTTTATAGTCACTTGACCAGATGAGTGTTAAGCTCCTTCATACAGCGCTTGTTCACGACAGAGGCTTAGCACTTAGCAGCACATCCATAAAAGCCACAGAAGTGCAAGGCTGGAAATGCTCAAGCTTAGCCTTGGGATTGTCACTTTCCCAGTTTTCTGCCTCCACAGCTATGGCCAGTTCAGCTGTCGAGCGATCAACTAAGTCTTGGCCGACAGAGGGGTCGTCAGCCTTATCTGATGGCTCCCCAGAGCCCACACCACGGTGCGGACGTGGCCGCACAAGACTATGCCGCAACTGGGGATGCTCTGCGCCATCCGAGTAAGAGTGACCACGTCTGGACTCAGTGGTCGCGAAGCCCAGGAGCACCGGCCCCTTGTGACCCGCATTCTTGGTTGTCTGAGTCCAGTTGAAGCGTCTGTTGCTTTTTCAGACCTCTCATGTCCTGCCACGAAATTTGAATAGCAGTGCAACAATGGGCATTAGGCAGGCTATGGCCTGCTACCATTCAGACAAAGAAAATGCACAAATCTCAGGTGTTTGGTTTTATCTGCAAAGCAGATCTCACCATGGTGTGATAACGAGAGTAAAGGGTAGTAACTGCATTCATGAGTTGTTCATGGGCATGGTTTATCCACCTCCGTGGTACATAATCTTTGCACAGAGTATTTTTCTGTTTGATGAATAATCAGTTAGCATAAGCATATTCAGTAGTAAGTGGAAAGCTTCCTTTATGTCTTTTGACAGAGCCCAAATGAATACTCTTAATGGGCTTTCATCGGAAGATCTAAACCGGCTCCTCAAGCCAGGGGGAGCCCACGGTGCCCACAGGCAGAGCCCCTCACCCAGCCCTGCATCGGAGGTGTGACACTTGCCCTGCCAGCAGGGGAGACCGGATAGGACTCACTGGGCTGCCAAGCGAAGGAGCCCCGTGGCAGACAGGCCCGCCTCACGCATTCTCCTGGCAGTGCGAGAGTCTGTCGTGCTGGGCCCTCGTCTAGCGATTCCCAAACCCGGCTGGACACCCAAATCACCTGGTAGCGCTTCAAAAACAGACCCCCGTGAGGGTCTACGCCAGACTTCCAGAAGCACTGGAGGTGAGTCTGACGCGGTGGGTTCACAGACGCATTTGAGCACCTCTGACTAGAGTTCACTGAGAGCTGAGCAGTTAACAGCAGAAACGCGGCCTCTCAGAAACAGAGCCTCCCTGCACCACTAGGGTGTGTGTGAGGAATGGGATCTTTACCTGAAGTACAGTAGAGCTTTATTTCCCCAAGTGTGTTCTCTAGAGCCAAAGTCTACAACATGTTAACAGGTGTTGTTTCCCCAGAAGTGTCCACTTGGTCAGTTTGGGGAACTCAAGAGTTCTAAGGCTTCCTCATGCCAACAAGTGGTGCCCCTCCCAGGGGGATGGGGTTTGGTAGAACATTCTTCAGGAAACACCAAATTAAAGACAAAGGTGCTCTGGGAACCAAGCTGGAGGGGCTTAATCAAAGATTCATCTGACCCTTTCTGTAAATACCTTAGAATAATCATGAGAACAAGGCCTAACGGAGAAAGGTGGTTCCTCTTAGAGCGTGTGTAACTTGGTGTCAGTTTGCACACAGAGGCGGTGGTGGGACGCCGAATCAGACCACTTCATTTTTCTCTAGAAAACACTAGCCAGGAGGAGGAGGAGCCATGACACCTGGGTCCCCTCCCGGGCTCTGCCCCGCCGGCTGTCCCTCTGCGGCCTGGGGGTACGGGGGACATACCATTGATGATCCGGGCCACCCGCCACAGCCGGAGCAGAATCAGCAGGCCGAGAGCCTCAAACTGGTGCTTCTGGAACAGGAGGACGAAGTCGAGGATGAAGGAAACCACCACCACAATGGCATCCAGGATTTCAAACTTGTGGTGAAAGAACTCCATGCGGAAGACAAATAATTTAAAAAAGATCTCCATCATAAAAAAGGTCAGGATGGCAAAGCTCATGTAGTGGAACACCTGGAGAAAACAGAGGGGGCACAGTGAGAACAGATCCAGGGCTGGCCACAGGCTGGGGCAGGGCATGCCCACGAGCTGGCCTGGAGAGCCACCTGCCTGGGCACAGAGAGTGAATACATTCATCTGACCCATCCCAGACTCCAGCGGCACTGTTCTCCGCCTGGGGCCACGACTGGGACACCACAGACAGGGGCTCTGCTCCACCCTGGGAAGGGCAGTGGGACAACGGCAGGTTGAAAACCTCCCCCGTGCACTTCGGCCCCGTAATTCCAATGCTAGGATTTCATCCCACAGCTATGCTCACACCAACACAAAGGCATGTTGTAGGGATCTTTGCTGCAGCATCATTTGCAGACAAAAGGTTTTCTACATTGTTTGTAGAATAGAAATATCTACTATATGGAGGTACAAATACAGTACCTCCATACGGAGCACTATGCAATTGTTAAAGACCAAGGCTGACTCCCGTGTATTGACTAAAAATGATCACCAAGGTAGATGGTAATTGAAGAGGTTGCCAGATCTTGATTTATAAATACTAGTTTTCATTAAAGTAACCATTTCCATTCTAGGAGAGGGAAAATACAAAGTGAGCTGGGACATTATCTTGGACCAGAAAGCAAGGAAATGCTCAAAGACTACGGAGTCCTGTTAAAAGGATATAGCAGTCAGCCTGAAGAGAGAGTGATCAAATTTAGTAGGACAATTTGGACCCTGAACTGAATGGCTATGATTGTAATACACTGAATAAAAAAAAAAAAAATCCATGAGTCCTTAGTGATACATACACATATGGGGAAAAAAGGAAAGCTCTTCTATGTATATCTATCTATCTCTCTATATAAAACCAACAAAAAAACCCACCTACCAGATGTGAAATGAATGATAGAAATCTCAATTTGCATCTCCCAGTATATTCACTGACTCAGACAGTGACCATCAGGTGGATGCTAATTGGGGAAGAGGATCTTTGGAGGGTAGTCCAGTGTCACTGTGCAGATCATTTCTAACTGCAAAGGGAAAGTGCCCCTGGACAGTGGAACAGCTCACATTTACTACCATCCGTGATCCCAGCGAGTATCATTGATAGCGATATGCCATGCTATAAAGAAAACAGCCCACCAGCCAAGCACTCTTGCTCATTGAGCCTCTAGACCTAACCCCTGGTGTACAGGGAATAAGGGAACAAGTTGAAGGACCTCTGGGGAAACAGACAAGTCCAGAACATGGGACATCCTACGAGATGACTGGCTGGACTTGGGGGAAAAAAAGGTGGAAGGACTCTTCTAGATTAAAAGAGCCTGAGGAGATATAACCAAGTATTGTATCAGAAGTCTAGATTCTCTTGGGACAAATGAGGAAATTTGAATATAAACTGGTTATTATGGAATTATTGATAATTTTTTAGGTGTGATAATGTGATTACGGTTCCGTAGGAGAAAGACCTTATCCTTAGGCATATTGAAGTATTTGTGTCCTGATGTCTAACTTACTTTCAAATAGTCAGAAATACATGGGTGTGTTTGTGGATATATATAGAGAGAAAGCAAATGTAGTGAAAAGTATATTTGCCATTTTCATAATAAAAAGTTGAAGGGAAAAAAAAAAGTTGAGGAAAAAGGCACAAGACAGGGGCACCTGGGTGGCTCAGTCGGTTAAGCATCTGCCTTCGGCTCAGGTCGTGATCCCGGAGTCCTGGGATCACACCCGGAGTTGGGCTCCCTGCTCAGTGGGGAGCCTGCTTCTCCTTCTGCCTCTGCCCCTCCCCCTGCTTGTGCGCATGCTCTCTCTCTCTAATAAAAAAAAATCTTAAGAGAAAAAGACAGTACAGCAGGTATGTCACTGATGGTGTTAAAAGCAGAGGGAGAGGAAAAATATTCATCCATCTGTGGAAGGACTCAGGCTGGCCACAGAAGAAAAACTAGCAGCTGCCTTGGGAAGGCTGGACAAATGTCTGGGATGGGCTCAGGCAGCAGCTGTGAATTGAAGAATAAACAGTGGGCAGACCTCCAGCACAGGGACCACGTCAGAATGTTGACAGGCCGAGAAATAGCCCGTCTGCTGCCGAAGATGGGACAGTGTCCCTGTCTTGGTTAGATCCTCCCTCTGGAAGCAGTGACACACCTCAGCTCAGTGGTCTAGCACCACTCGAGCTTCAAGCCATCAAGTGAAATGAGGTTTCCTGCTTATAGCAAATGCTTGTCTATAATTCGGAAAGAAGACGTTTTCCCTGCTCTTTGGTTAAAAGCACCCAGTCAACTTAGTCTGTTAAGGACTTGCTACTCCCAGGAGGGTGCTATCTGCCCCTCTCTGCCCACCTCAGGAAAGGTGCAGGGAATGGTATTCAAGGGCTGCCAGCACCCTACCTTGGCGGCATAGTCATTCTTGTCAAGCTCGATGATCTTCAGGTCCAGAATGAGCTCGGCGAGCACCAGGAGGGCATCCAGAATGACCAGGCAAATGATGATAACCTGCAGACCAAGGGAAGGAGTGAGAAACCGTGAGACCTAAAACGTGACCCTCCTTCCATCTTTAAGGGCCAGAAGCATCTAGGGGAAACCACTGGGTGAAGATGCCAAGGATGGGAGGCCGCTGCCCACGGCCGCGCACCTTCCAGGCCTATCGGCCCCCCGGGCAGTGCCTGTCCTCCTAGAGCTGTTCTGCCTGGCTCACTGAGTGACAGTCACCACCGGTCTTTCGTATTCATTCACTGTCTCTCAGCATCTCTCAAGCCAAACTGCTAATTCCTAGATGGCAAAAAAAAAAAATTTTTTTTAAGTTTTAATTTTCCTATTTCTGGAGATTTACTTGCCAGGGTACACCCAGAACAGATGCTCAATAGATAATTAAAAAGATCCGCCTCAGAGATCTGAGTCATGGAAGTCCCTCCAGGGACTGCCTGCCTTGAGGCAGTTGGATTAAGTGATATCCACTGTGCAGACGGCACAGCTTCTGTCTGGAACCGTCAGTCCCGGCCCCGGCTCGCGCGGGCTTGTCGGGGTGCAGGGCGGATGGAGTCCGAGCTTTCCTGGGGACCGAGGAGAGGTGTGAGAAAGCCCATCTCGGGGGCTCTGCGACCTGCCGGTGGAGGAGGCCGGTGGGGACCAGGGTGCCAGGCATGTGTGCTCTCACCGATGGTGGGGGGCCCACGGGGACAGAGGTGGTGGAGACGCTGCTGGGGGCTCTCATGGCAGGGTGGGGGTGATGGTGTTCGGTGGTGGAAACAGCAGCAATGCGAGGAACCCCAACGGCCACCCTGTGACCCCTCTCTTCCCTTGGGAATTCTGGCCCCCCATTGCCTCCCTGGGGCCCTGCTTCCTCCGTCAGACGCGCTCAGGTAGATTCTGCAAGTTAATCTGCCGTTTTCCGGCGGCGCCTGCACTCTCAGGTTGAAACCGACCAGGCCGCCGTAAAAATGGACTAGGAAACCTTCCGACCATTTCAGCCCGTAGCTAGTCACTTCAGTAACTCAAGCGTTTGAGGACGTGGTTTACTGTGAAAATTGCATGGCAAAGTAATGACGTTTTCACACATATCCAAATTCAGCAGCTCGATAAAGATTCAAGCCTCCGGCGGGTGGTTTTTCCTTTTTCTTTCTTTCTTCATCCTTGGTTTTATTTTAGAGCTAACGGGATGTGAGAGCTCATCTGGTCTAAAACCAAGGCACAGAGACATTAAAAACGGAGTGAATATTCAGCCAGAAAAAGGAAGCAGCCCTGACACGCGCCACAGCGGGAAGGCCTGGAGAAGCCACGACGCTGAGAAAAGCAGCCGGACCCAGAGCCCGCGCGGCGTCGGATCCGCTTCTGTGAAGAGGCCAGGGCAGGCAGATCCGTACACACAGAGAGCTCATCAGCGGTTCTCAGGGCCTGGGGGCCCGTTGTTTGCTGGGTACCGGATCTCCTTTTGGGGTGATGGGAGCATTCTGGAACGAGACGGTGGTGGTGGCTGAACAGCATGTGAAAGTGCCACATAAACACCACTGAATTATTCGCTTTACAATGACCAACTTTATGTGAATTCCTCCTCAATTAAGAGCAAGACAGACCGACCCCGGTCACAAAACTACAATGCTTGCGTCCCAGTCCTGGCCTCTGTCAACTAATCCCCAGAATCTGAATTTGCCACTTCACAAGGCAGTGCTATTTCTGAGAGGAGTCACGTCACAAAGAGAAACGCCGAGAATTCAGGGAAGCTGGTTGACTCCACGTCCCGATGGGGCAAAGAGGGCTGGGCCCAGCCGGAGAATGCAGTGGTGGGGGGCGCCGGCTACGGGGCTGCCAGCCCCAGGCCAGCTCCCGAATTAGCCTCGACCCTGGGCACATCTCTCAAGACCCATGAGCCTCCGGTGTTAACGCTAAGCTTCAACGTCCTCTTGGAGAAAATGGGGTTGACCACATTTTCCACCCTAGATTGACAGTGGGAGCATGACATGAGGTAACACGTGAAGGGTACTTATTCCAGGACTCCGCCATAGTGAGCAGGTAATGAAGTGAAGCTCCTTGACCTTCATGACTATCCTCCCCTGGCTCAGCTCCCCTGTCCACCCATGGATTCCACAGAGGCCCAACACACTCTGTATTCTCTCCCTTGCTTGTACCATCCTATGTGAGAAGTGATGGCAATTAACTATGTATCAGGTCACCTAGGCTGCCTCAAACCATGGGAACAGGTAGAGAGAATGCATCCGAGAAAGGGATTCCAGAATCCTCTTGCACGCTGATTCTACCGGCTGAGATCAAACCCCTGAACTGGTATCCCCACTCCATGGTGGTCCCCCTGAGCCCCTCTACAAATCTAGTCCTGTCGCTCCCTCCCACCCATACATGTCGATTTTCCGTGGCCGCCCACTGCCCACAGATGACCTTCTAGTACCTCCTCTCTTGCCAAGGTCTCCCTCTACTTGCTACACGTAAGCCATATGGACCCTTCTCAATTCTAGGAATGCGGCAGATCCTTTCCTATCTTGGGCCCTTTGCAAACACAGTCTCTCTGCCGGGAAACTTCCTCCCTTCCACATTTACAGAGCTCACCCCTGCCCAACCTTCAGGTGTCAGATGAAATGTCGCCTCCTCCACCACACGTCCTCTGACACCCAATCCTAGGTCAGGGGTCTCCCTACTGCCAGGATCTCTCAGAGCCCCCTTCTGTCTCCCTACAGAGGGCTTCTCTTCACTTGCAATCAGCATCAGTCTGGGTGATGATGGTTCCTGGAGTGCCTGACTCTCCACAGACCATTGGTCCTCTGAGAGTAAGGACAGGGGTATACCTGCCATGCTTGTTGCTCTGTCCCCTGCACACAGAAGTAACTGCTCAAGAAATCACTGTCCAGTGAATGACTAAGCATCTCTGCTTATGTTTCAGTGGTCAAGCTGCTTCTCCAGGAGGACTGTCCTTAGAGGTCCTGGCTCAGCGGGCAGCCCTGTGGCCCAGTCAGGAGATGAAGGACCTCCCAGAGCAGGGAGGCCCAGGATTCCCCTTGCAGCTGGAAGGAAACTGGCTCCTTCCTTCTGCTTCTGAAATTGAGGGTTTGGGATTTCAACCCCAACAACTTAATACCACGTTTCCTTTCCTGTCACAGCCACAGAGGAACGCACGGAGCTGCGAGGCCTGCTGGGGGTGTTTGGCCTGTTTCGTTTCTCTAAGCTACATGAAAGCGAGAAAAAGACCAAAATAATTTTTTTTTTTCTATTTTACCCTGGAACAAAGTCCGTGGTGGGAGAAGCAAGGGCTGTTTCTGCTTCCAGAAGGGAAGTCAGCTCTAGGGAGGCACTGGTTTATTTCAGTTTAGGAGGACACCTGCTACAGGGTCCCTGGAATGGCTCCACGGGACCTGGGCTGACAAGGGCCTGCATGCTTCCCCAGTGTCCTGGGCCTCCTGCATTCTCCGGGGGCCCTCAGAACAGGTTTCCAGACACCCAGGGCTGGGGGCTGAGACAGGGCCCCGCCACACTCAACCTGCATTTTTGCCCTTCAAAGTCGGAAGATGCCGACAAAGAACCCTTCGCTGTTCTTTGAAGTCTGCGTGTCCCTCTCGTGTTCTCCCGTAAGCGCACCCGGAGGTCAGCTGTGGACTACACCAGGCAGATTGCTCCACAAAATAGGAGACTGAAGCCCCCAGGGTGATACTTCTGGGAGGCACAGGACCCTCTTGGCCTTGTTCAGCTCAGGGCAGGCACTCAGTGTTTGCCGAATGAATGCAGGAATGTTTTCTCTGCCTCCAGTGTTTACCCTTTGTTTACTTTTTGTGTAGGTATAGTAAAATCTGCACAACATAAAACCTACCATAACAAAACTGGAACCATTGTGAAGCTGGTGTATAGTTCAGGGCGTCAAGCACCTTCACAAGGTGGTGCAGGCATCACCGCTCTGAATAGTTCTGGAACGTCTTGACCCCACATGGAAACCTGTACCCATTAAGCAGCCCCTTGCCATTCTGCCCTCCCTCCAACTTGGAAGCACCAGTCTGCTGTCTGTCTCTCTGGATTTGCCTCTGCTGGACATGTCGCATCAACTGACTCAGACAACATGCGGTCTTTTGTGTCTGGCTTCTCTCACTGAGCGTCACCTTGTCAGCGTCCATCCACTCATAGCAGGGACCACTGCTTCATTCCTCTTCACGGCCGAGTGTGGACAGCCTACGTTTTGTTCATTCACTCCTCAGGTGACAGACCTTGCGCTGACTTGGGACAGTGACTTACTTTATCCCCGGTGGCACGGGATCTGCCCAGCGCTGTCCGGGGCGCCTGCCACAGGGTTAGTACTCAGGTGACAGACGTCGAACGAACGGGGCGGTGGCAGAGCTAGGCCCCCACCCCGGCCTCGTGACTCTTGGCTGACGGCTCTGCCCCACCCCGGGCATCTTGGGCCTCTGCCCACCTACCTGAAACCTGTGGGAGCTGAAGAGCTTCCTCAGTGTGGCCCTGAAGTCGAGGGGGGGCCGGGGCACGGGGCCGGGGGCCGCCGTTGGGTCGGGGGCTCTGCCCTCCTCGCTGGACGCAGGTGCTGGCGACGTCTGCTCCTCCTCCTCGTCGTCTTCCTCGTTCTCCCATTTCTTGTAGTTGATGTTCCAGGCATGGTAATCGTCCCCAACGACAGTGAAGTGCCTCAAGAACTTGCTCATCCTCTTGGCCGGAGCCACTTTGGCCCTGCGGGAGCTGGCCTGCAGAAGGGGGAGAGAGCCAGCGCTCAGCCAGGGAGGCCCTCAGAGCCCGTCCAGACCACTCGGACGCACGCTGCTCTGGCGGGGAGCAGGGCCCAGGCTGGGCCAGGCCGCGGGGGCGAAAACAGCCCTGGCCCTCAGAGCACCATGCAAGCAGGGACCGTGAGGTCACGGTGGTTTCTTGTGCTTCTATTTTTGGAATCCAGGGTCTCAGCGCCGGTGAGGCAACAGGAAACCCCAGAACCCATCAGGCCTGTCACTATGGTTGGCAATAACCAATGAAATTGGTACCGCAGCCCAGTCACAAAATACCCACCACGTGTAAATACCGGAAGAGCGGCCCCATGGTTCAGAGGCATCATAACCTGAAAAACCGGAGGTGAGAGTTGGCGGGGCAGGGGTGTGGAAAGCCAAAAGTAAAAGTACCCAGAGTTTCACAGAAAAGTGAGGGCCGCCCCCTTCATGCCACAGATCGGTTCTTGAAATGTGAGTGGCAAATAGATTTTCCTAAGTGCAGCCAGTGCTATTTTAAGTACACGATGGACAGTTGTTTAAAGACAAGTGACTTCAAAGCAAAAAGCAAATAATCCTCCTTTTGCCCAACTGACCCTACCAGATATCAAATTTCCTATAAAGTTCAATAATGAAAACTTCAGGGTATGGGTCCAAGAATGGGCAATATGATCAGTGGAACAGGAAAAAAGAGCCCAATCAGACCCAGACCCCAGTAGGGAAGTGGATGTGATGGTGGTGGCCATACAGATCAATGGGAAAAGGCTGGAGAGGTCAGGACACCTGGCCTTCATGATAGGAAACACACAAACAAAAAACATGAAAGATCCCTACCTCATACCCTACAGAGAATAAATTTCAGATGCATTAACTGTAACATATATAAACTAAAAAAAACAAAACTTTAAAAGTCTTAGAACAAAAGATAGGCAAGTATCTTCATGACCTCCAAGTAGGGAAAGGTTGCTTAAATAAGACACAAAACAAATGGATAGACTTGATTCATCAAAACTAAAAGCTTTTATATTTCTCTCTCTCTCTCTCTCTCTCTCTCACACACACACACACACACACACACACACCACACAATCCTAGAAAGACACACCACAGACTGGGTGTGACACACATATTTGCAATGTACTTAAAAGACATTGTTTAGGGTGCCTGGGTGGCTCAGTTGGTTAAGCAACCGCCTTCGGCTCAGGTCATGATCCTGGAGTCCCGGGATCGAGTCCCGCATCAGGCTCCCTGCTCAGCGGGGAGTCTGCTTCTCCCTCTGCCCCTCCCCCTCTCATGTGCTCTCTCTCATTCTCTCTCTCAAAAAAAAAAAAAAAAAAAAGACATTGTTTAGTGTCCAGAATATACAAAGAAATCATACAAACTAAAAAAAAAAAAAGAAAAAAAGACAACTCCCTTGAAAACTGGGCAATGGATATTAACAGGTGGGTCACCTAAAAGGAAACCCAAATGGCAGAGACACAACCTCATTAGGACTCAGGAAAATGTGAATGGCAAGAATTCTAAAGTCTGCAATAGCAAATGTTGGCAAAGATGTGAAGCAGTGGGGGCTCTTGAACACTGAACATAGGAATTGACGATGGCACCACCATTTTGGGAAACAAGCTGGCACTGTTTTGTCAAGTTGAAGCTGTGCATATCTTTCTTAATAATCTAGTGATTCCATCCCTAGAAAGGCTGCAAAGAGAAACACCGCTACATGTGCTCAAATCAGTAGCTTGTTCGGGAACGATCACTGCAAATGTTCACCTAAATGGTGGGAGACAGAGGAAGGAGCCTTCTCTCTTCACGTGATGGAATGCTAGACAGCAGTTAAAATGAACTGCATTACTCTAGGTCACTGATGACCTCCACAGGTACCCCCTTGGCAGCACTGAACACACAGTAGGTCACTCCTGCCTTCACTGGCTTCTGGGATTCCATACTCTCCTGGTTTTCCTCCCACCTTGATGGTTACTTCTTACCAGTCTCTTGCTGGATTCCATAAGAGGAAGACCCTACATTTAAGTATTGACATGCCCAGGGCTCAGGTGTCTCTTCTCCATACTCAGTTCCTAGGGGTTCTCACTCAGCAGCAGAGCTTTAAAAGCCATCTGTACATGGATTATACAGAAACACTATCTCCAATCCCAATCTCAACTAAGGACATCCACCCTTAGTTACCTCAAAGTTATCTTATACCTAGTAGCATGTTCAAAGCAGAATTATTCATTTGCCGCCCCAAATGTCCCCATCTCAGTTTAGGGCATTTCATTTGTCTAGTTCCTTAGGCCAATAACTTTGGCATCATTCTTTAAATGTCTTTCTCCTCATTCAATACTGACCTAGCAGTAAATTTCGTTGGCCCTGCCTGTAAACTACTTTCCAAGTAAGACCACTTCTCGCCATCATTTCCTGCTATCTCTTGCCTGGATTACTATAGCAGCCTCCCTACCTCCTCCCAATAGCCATTCTTCATCCAGCCGAAAGAACTTTGAAAGAACTTTCTCAAATATAAATGAGATCACGTCATGCCCTTCCTTAAAACTTTCACATGTTATTTTTTTTTTTCAGCATCCTCATGCCTTCTTCCTGGAAATGGCTTCCCCCAGACATCTGCATGGTTCACACCTTCACTTGGGTCAGGCTTCTGCTCAAATATCACCTCTGCTGAGACCTGGTCTGGTCGCCCTTCCCCAGTCACACTGCATCCACTTACTCTGCTTCATTTTTCTTTTCTTTTAAGATTTTATTTTTAAGTAATCTCTAGACCCAATATGGGGCTTGAACTCACAACCCTGAGATCAAGAGTCTCATGCTCTAGTGACTGAGTCAGTCAAGTGCCCCTCATTCTTCTTTATTGCACTTATTGGTGACATTATATATGAATTGTTTATCTGTTTATTATCTGCCTACATCCCCGCCCCCAGACTCTAAGCTCCATGAGAGTGGAACTTTTTCCATCCTGTGCAAATTGCCTACCCAGTGTCTTATACTTAATATACACTCAAAAACACCCAAATATCTAAGTGACTAAATGAACACATACATGTGGATAGGTCTTTACAAATACGTTGGGAGCACCTGATGGGTCATGAGATCGAGCCCCACATTGGGCTTTGCACTCAGTGGGGAGTCTACTTAAAGATTCTATCCCTCTGCCCCTCCCTGTGCACATGCACACACGTTCTCTCTCAAATAAATAAATAAATCTTTTAGAAAAATTAAATATGTTGAGTTTAGGGGCACCTGGGTGGCTCAGTTGGTTAAGTGTCCAACTCTTGATCTTGGCTCAGGTCATGATCTTAGGGTTGTGAGATTGAGCCCCACCTCGGTGTCTGTGCTGGGCATAGAGCCTGCTTAATATTCTCTCTCTCCCTCTCCCCTCCCCCCACCCTCTCTCTCTCTCAAAAAAATATATATGTTGAGTTTAAAAGGAAGATATAGAAGAATATGAATATAATACCACTTAAGTAAAAATTTAAAAATACATGCAAAAATATTATTACATGCTGTTTTGGGAATGTGTAAAATGGAAGTGTAAACATACAAAAGAAGGGGATTTCTGCTTCTGGTCATGACAGAGTAACTAGGCCTCTTGCCATAAAACAAAACAAAAAACTATAGAACTGGATAAAATGCATGAAATTTACAGTGGTCCCTGAGAGAAGAGAAACAGACGAGGTGAGCCCCCACACTCACCCTGGCTTTCTGCCTAGAGGTGCTTTCTGGACTATGGTAACAAGGCTATTGAGCCTCTCTCCCTCCAGAATTTGCATGGCAAAGTACCTGAGAAAAGGAAGCTCTGCAGAGAAGGAACTCCAAAAATCCAACTTTGGCTGAATTCTAAATAGCCGGAGATGACACAAGGCTGGGTTAGGAGATGTGTGAGTTCCAAACATCCAGAGTAGAGATGTCTTGTTGAACACCCTGAGCATTCAGTCGAAATTCCAGAAAGGTCATGCCTTATTAGTAGGCATAATCTGACCCTATAGTAAGAACTACCTTAGACCTGGGGCACCTGGGTGGCTCAGTCGTTAAGCGTCTGCCTTTGGATCAGGTCATGATCCCAGGGTCCTGGGATCGAGCGCCGCATCGGGCTCCCTGCTCGGCGGGAAGCCTGCTTCTCCCTCTCCCACTCCCCCTGCTTGTGTTCCCTCTCTCGCTGTGTCTCTCTGTCAAATAAAATAAAATCTTAAAAAAAAAAAAAAAAAAACTACCTTAGACCTGTCCCAAATACACTTGGGAGGGGGGGGGGGGGATGGGTTAGCCTGGTGATGGGTATTAAGGAGGGCATGTACTGAATGGAGCACTGGGAGTTATATGCAAACAATGAATCATGGAACACTACATCAAAAACTAATGATGTAATGTATGGTGATTAACGTAACATAATAAAATAAAAAAAAGAAGAAGAAGCCTTGAAAAGATCAAGCAGATCCCCAGGTAAATTGACTGCCTGTTGGAACAAAACTCAAATTCTACTAGGGAGGACAACAAAATACACTCAACAGTGTAGCATTTATAAAAGTATAGCATACAATAAAAAATAACTAGACAGATAAAGCAGAAAAACTTGGCCCATAACCAGTAGAAACACTAGCTTACCAAAATGGACAGAGATAATAGAATTGGCCAACAAAGACTTATGAATAGCTATTATAAATATGTTCAAGGATTTCAAAGAAAATATGAGCTTAATGAGAGAATAGAGAATCTTAATAGAGAAATGGAAACTGTAAAAAAAAAAAAAAAAAAAAAAATCCAAATGGGCTCAATGCTGATTAGATACTGCAGTACAAAAGATCAGTGAACTTAAAGACAGAGCACTCATCAAGTGGAAACATGGTGAGAAAAAAGGCAGGGGAAAAAACCCAGAGCCTTAGGGACAATATCAAGTGGTCTAATGTACATGTACCTAGGATACCAAAAGATGAGAGAGAGATTGGGGCAGAAAAATTTAGAGAAATAATGGGCTTAAAAACTTTTAAAATTTGATGGAAAAATATAAACATGTAGATCCAAGAAGCTCAATGAACACCAGGGAGGACAAACATAAAAACGAATGGACTCAGAAAGAGAGACACCAAATTCATGATGGTGGTTGCCCTTAGGGAGGGGTAAGGGCTAAAAACAGAAGGGGTCAAAAAGCACTTGAATGCTATCTGAAAAACATCTTTTTAAATCACACAAAGATTTGAGGAAAATAGGACAAAATGTTAATAGCTGTCAATTTAGGATGATTATATAAGTACTTGGTAATATTTGTTTTCTTTTTTTTTTTTTAAGATTTTATTTATTAGAGAGCATGAGGAGGGGGGCAGAGGGAGAGAGAGGAGAGGGAGAAGCAGACCCCCCACTGAGCAGAGAACCCGACATGGGGCTCGATCCCAGGACCCTGAGATCATGACCTGAGCCAAAATCAAGAGTCAGGCACTTAACTGACTGAGCCACCCAGGTGCCCCAGTATTTGTATTCTCTTATATTTTTACACTTTTCAAAGTAAAATAAAATGATCTCTCTCCAACAATACACCTTTGATGCATACTCAGATCTTTTTCATAATAGGTTTCACAAGCTCAGGAAAGGTTATAGAGTCCACAGAGATTACCTGGTCTGTTCTCCCTACTATTTCGGAGATGGGAGCACTCAGGAGATGGGCAGCCAGGGCTTGCTCAATGTCTCAGTGCACTTGGAAGTAGAGAACTCAAACTCTTTTGCCCTCAGTCCACTGTCCTTTCATCTGTGAAGCCTTGTACATGCCCAGGCTCCCAATTTGGACAAAGTATACCACCTCTCTCAGAAGCCTCCCTGAACCCCAGCATTTTGATAAGTGCCCTGGGAAAGTCCCCACCGCAAAGACTGCAGGGTGAGGTTGGAGGTGATGAGTGTGGAGAGGGTCGTGCTCCAGATGCTCCGTCCGAGAATCCCATAGTTTGGATCCCAGGTGGCCTCCTCCACCGCGGCTTCCATATAGTTCGAGTGCCTTGGGAGCTCCCGATTTGAGGCTTCCTCAGATGCGAAGAGGTCCAAGGAGAGCTTATGACCACTGCATAACCTCCTGAGAGTGAACCTTCTGGTTCTCTCCGCATCCATGATCCTGGAGCCTGTCTGGCTTTCCTCTCCCCACATGAGCTATTCATTTCTTCCTCTTCTACCACCCCAGTACAAGCCTTCATCCTATCACTCCAAAGACTGCAACGGCCTCGGGGGGCCTGGGTGGCTCAGTCATTTAAGCGTCTGTCTTCAGCTCAGGTCATGATCCCAGGGTCCTGGGATCAAGCCCCACCTTAGGAGCCTGCTTCTTCCTCTCCCGCTCCCCCTTCTTGTGCGCTCTCCCCCCGGCCCCCGTCAAATAAATAAATACAATCTTTATTTAAAAAAAAAAAAAAAAAAAGACTGCAACAGCCTCCTTGTGGATTTCTCTCCCTGGGCCCGGTTCTTACATGCATTCTCTAACCAGTAGCCCAAGCAGGCCTAATAAGCCCTCATGCCTGATCTTAGCACCTGATCATACCACTGCCCCCTGATTTTTGGAGAAAAATCCAAGATCCTTCCTATGATGTACATGGCCCTGTGGCATCTGGCCTTTTCTCCTTCCCCATGACCCGCTCACCACACTCCAGCCACGCTGCTTGCCCTTCTGTCCCTCCAAGCTCTGCATTCTCCCCAGGCCCAGGATTCACACAGGCTCTTCCCTCAACCTGGACTACTCTTCTTCCAACTCTGAGCTTGGCTCACTTTTACTCAGGCTTGACCCTTCCTCAGAGAGGCCCTCCTTGACCCCTAAAATCTAAATCAGACCCCTTCTCAATTTTATAACCTCTCTATTTTTTACAGTTTCTAAGCAGAATTTTTGTGTGTGTGTGGCCATTTATTTATTACTCCTCTCTCCACACTAGCAGTTAAACTCCATGAAAGCAAGGCCTGTGTCCCCAGAGTCTCATGGGACACTGACCTAGAGCAAAAGCCCATCAAGCATCCGCTGGCTGAGGCAGTGGTTCCCTGTCTCCCATGCTGGGCGGCAGCTTATCTTGGGCGGGCCCCTCCCCTGCTAGGCTCCCAGGGTTGACCAAGGGCCAGGTCCGCAGCTATGCTGAAGCCCTCTGAGCAGCTCCTGGCCATAATTTCCCCCCCTAAAACACTTTACCTGGCAGATGGAAACTTCCAGTGCTAGTTCTCAGCATGGTGGGAGCCTTCAGGTGCTTTGCAAAAACCACATTTATATTTTGCAGGAGAGGAAATTTTTCTTTCTGAAACCGTCGACCAGTAAAAAGCAACTTTCAGTAATCTGGGATGAAAATATTTACGGCACCCAGCGGAGCAGAAAACAACTCTAGTTTTAAGTCAAGAATAGGACATACGAAGAGCAGAGAAGTTTCAGAAAAGGTCAAAGATATAGTTGATCATGAAAATGTTGTGGGCCTTGGCAATCTCACCACCCACTTTGGGCTCTCGGGTTCCACCCCCTGCCTGGGCGGGTGGCAGGACTGACTCAGCTACGCAGAGCACCACGCTCAGTGCCTGGCCTGGAACAGCCCCCCCATAAGTGCCCACTGTTCTTCTTCTTCAGCAACACAAACTCTCATTTCCACTCCTCTGCTTACCGGCCGGCTGCCTGCCTCTGCAGCCCCCCGACTCTTCAGTCCCATCAACCGATAGGGTCCCTTTGGGGCTTAAGCTAGATTGAGGAGTTGTTCCTGTCACTTGCAACCCCCAGAATCGAGACCAGTAGAGTCCCTGGTGCTGGACACTCCCCATCTCCATGTCCCCCGCATTAACCTTCGCTGTCCCACCACATCCTGACCCCTCTCTCGTCAGGATCACCTTTCAGTCTCAAAGCCCACAATGGGGTTCCCACCCTGACTGTCCTGCTTCCACTCACTGTTGACTTGGTTCCGTTGGACCATCTCGCCTCTTGATTTCTCTCCCATCTCCAGCCACACTCCTCAGCCTCCATGTCCCTGCCCCCACGCCACTGGAAGTCCCCTACACCCCAATCCTGACCCTGTGCTCATGCAGGGCAATTCTCCCCCCTTTGGTGGTCTCAGCACACCTGTGTTCTCAACACTGAGAACATGTGCAAATCAGTCTCATGTGCAAATCAGTCTCTAGCCTGAAGTCTGCTATCCTGCCAGGTCATTAGTTTGGCTAGGACCCAAACTCAATTTCTTATTTCCCCCAGATCCACTCTTTTTTATTTTTTTTAAAGATTTTATTTATTTATATGCCAGAGGGAGAAGCAGGCTCCCGCTGAGCAAGGAGCCTGGTGTGGGGCTCGATCCCAGGACCCTGGGATCATGACCCGAGCCGAAGGCAGATGCTTAACAGACCGAGCCACCCAGGCGCCCCTCCCCACATCTACTCTTCCTTCCGTTTCCTTAGCATCACATCAACCCTGCTGCCCAAGCCAAGAGCCAAAGGTCATCTTGGGCTCCTCTCTCTCCCTCGAGGCTTGTCAATCTAACCTCCTAAACATGGCTGTTCCCGCTGCCCCTTCTCTTCTCTTCTCCCTCTTACTCTCTCCTGCTGCCAGTACCTCTTGCCTGGATGCCTGCGCTGGCCTCCTTCCTCACCTGGCCTCCTGCCTGGTCCTTTCTCCACACAGCAGGGGCCAGGGTCCCCTTTCTGCAGTGACCACGGGGCTGTGTCCCAGCTCTCACCTGCCCCCTCCCCCAGGATCTTTAGCCTCCCACCCCGGCCCCTGCCAACCACCGCCTTCAGGACAAAGGCAAAGCTCTCTTGGTCTCCCCAGGCCCCCTGCCTCTGCCACACCCCAGCCACACCCAGTGCCTCGTGGTTCTAGAATAAACCTCACTCCCTCTTGCTTGAGGACTCCGCACACCTGCACCCGCTGGCTGGTAGATCTTTTGCCTTTTACACGCTATTGCTCTTTCAGATCTTACAGACATCTAGATTCTACCTCCCCGGGAGGCCTTCCTTAGCCGCCACCTGCTGGGGGAGCCTCCTTCCCCTATTTCCCTGTCTTGCCACTTCCTAAGGAGTGCTGGGGCATCTTGGTACCGTCTGTTTCCTGCTCTGGTCTGTGAATCCCGGGAGGGCAGGTGCTGACTCCTCCCTCAGTCACACGGAGGGGGTTGGTAACTATTTAATAAGTGAGTGAACAGTGAAGCGCAAGAGCTACCCCTCAAAGGTAAATGCATCGCCTGCTTCTCTTTTACACATGACAGGTATCATACCAGAAGGATTACTGCCTGGGAGACAGGGGGGCAGAAATGGGAAAAACAGACCTCGGAGAGAGAAAAAATGTTCTTGTGAACATCTCTTTTTACAGGCTCGGTCAGAAGCTGCCATTTGTAGGAGGGGGAAACTCCCTATTTTGTGGTCATCCAACAATCACAGAAAAAGGTACTTCTAAAGAAATTTGGCAGACTCCTGATGTCCCTTAAACCCCCATTTGCCTGCTCCCTCCCAGAGCCTACTTCTGGGGACCTGATTTGCTTATCATTCAACATCTGCCTCAAACTCCAAGAAGACACAAGAGCAGTGACATCTCTTATTACTGATTATTTCGTTGTTTTATTATATTAACATACCACTAAAGTTCCTTAAATGCACGAAATAATTTTATTCCTAACAACCCCCTAAGGTTGAGGCCATCATTTTGGCGCTTGGTGAGGCAGGTGGCTTGTCCCAAGTCACGCACTTGGAAAATGGCAGTGCCGGGGTCTGCTCCCGGGCTGCTTTGACCTGGAGCCCATGTTTCAGAGCACATGGCTGAGAGAAGCCACGCAGCCAGCGGCTGGAGATCTGCCTTCTAGGGCAGTTTCGGGGGTTGCACTGTGGCTGCCCCCAAATTCATGTCCACGTGGAACCTCAGAATATGACCTTGCTTGGAATATGGGTCTTTGCAGGTGTTAACTAGTTAAAAGGTCTTGAGATGAGATCATCCGAATTTAGGGTGGGCCCTAAATCCAATGACTGATGTCCTTATAAGGAGGGGACCATGTGCGGATGGAGGCAGAGACTGGAGTGCATCTGCAAGCCAAGGATGCCAAAGATTGCCAGCAACTACCAGAAGCTGGGAGAAAGGGACAGAACAGATGCTCCCTCAAAGCTTCCAGAAGGATCCAACCCTGCCAAAACCTTGATTTTAGACTTCAAGCCTTCAGAACTGACAGAATACATTTCTGTTGTTTTAAGCCACCTGGTTCGTGGTTATTCATTAAAGCAGCTCCAGGAAGCTAAGGCAGAGAGTATGCGCCCAAGTCAGCCTATGACGGGTGGCCACGGGTGGCCTGCTCCCTCCTTTTCTTTGTGGGCCACACAACCATCCTGCACTCTGAGGAGAAAGCAGGCTCCTTCAGAGGTCACAAAACCATTGGGAAAAACCCATTTCTTTTCTTTTTTTTTTTTTTTTTAAGATTCTGTTTATTTATTTGACAGAGAGACAGCGAGAGAAGGGAACACAAGCAGGGGGATTGGGAGAGGGAGAAGCAGGCTCCCTGCAGAGCAGGGAGCCTGATGCGGGACTCGATCCCAGGACCATGGAATCATGACCTGAGCTGAAGGCAGACGCTTAACCAACTGAGCCACATAGGCGCCCCGGGAAAAGCCTGTTTCTGCCACCAATCCTGGCAAAAACTGCTTCCTTTTGCTCACAGCTTACAGGCCACCTCCACCCACTTCTGCTCTCGCTTGATGCTTGTAACAGTCCTGAGAGGTAGGCAGGGCAGGCTCTCCACTCCACAGAAGGGAAACTGAGGTGCAGGGAGGAGAGACCAACTGACCAAAGTCACATAGTGTGGCAGGATGACAGAGGCTAAGGAAGGGGGCTTGTAAATGGGTATATTCTTCTTAGGAGAGCAATGGGACAGTTTCTTTCATCTTTTGAAAAAATGTATGGGGCTGCCTGGGTGGCTCAGTTGGTTAAGTGTCTGCATTCGGCTCAGGTCATGCTCATGGGGTCCTAGGATCGAGCCTCACATGGGGCTCCCTGCTCCTCGGGGAGCCTGCTTCTCCCTCTGCCCGCCACTCCCCCTGCTTGTGCACACACTGTCAAATAAATCAATAAAATCTTAAAAAAAAGAAAAAAGAAAAAAATATTTGAGTCTCTCCAATGTGCCAGGCATGAGAGCAAAGAAGGGGGTCAGCCTTAACCAGTTTCTATCAAAATTTAAAGTGTCCCTATCATTTGACCTGACAAGGGACTCACACATAAGCACATGGATGCTCCCTAGAGCCCTGCTACAACAACCCAAACCTGGAAATGACCTCAAAGTCCATCATTAAATACACTGTGCAGACCCACACTAGAGAACACTAGGCAGCTATTCAGAAGGCAGTCAGCCGGTGTACCTGTAGGCACGGGCACAGAAGGGTGTCCTTGATCTATATGAACTCTAAGTGAAAACCAGCATGTCATGGACCAGATTGCATCATATAATGCCATCTTTGTTAACAACAGACAAAATTGCGGCGCCTGGGTAGCTTAGTCGGTTAGGCATCCGACTCTTGGTTTCAGCTCAGGTCATGATCTCGGGGTCCTGGGATCGAGCTCCATGTCGGGCTCTGCGCTTGGCATGGAGTCTGCTGGAGATTCTTGTTCTCTCTCCCTCTCCCTCTGCCCCTCCCCCTGTTCTCTCTCTAAAATAAATAAAATCTTAAAAAAAGCAGACAAAATCAATAACCCAAACCAAATGGTTCCCTCTGGAAGGGAGTGGGGTTGGGTTGGAGGGTGAAGAGAAACTTTCAAATTTTATTCTATTAGATTTAACCATAAGAAATAGCCATTTTTGGAGGGAGATCCTGCCTACAGAGAATTGAATGGTGAATGAAGTATTTGGGGGTCAGGCAGGAAGGAGAATGAACCAATATACATTACTGGAATCCCTGGATCAGAAAACCAAACAATGGAACAGAACAAATACCTAAAAACAAAGATACGTAAGGGGTAGAGCCAGCATATGAACTCAAGTCTCCCGGCTTTGTTCTTTCTATAATGGTCCGCTAATGAGGGGAATATATGGCAGAAAAGCTGATGTTTCGAAGCAACAGCAGAGGATTTTGTGAGAGGTAGAATCAAGGTTCTGAGGTGCAATCTGCCCTCCCTTGGCAGATGGGGAAACTGAGGCCCTATAACAAGGCAAATGCCTCCAATCAGCAGACACTCCCGGACCTGTGCCTGGGTCTCTCGTCTTCCAGGCCGGGGCACTTAGAACCTCCTCGGAGAAGCTGTCCCCTAGCGCCCACTTTCCCTCCCCCTCCGCCCACGACCTACTCATCACGAAGCCCCGTACCACCTACTTCTCCCCTCCTCTGCCACCGCCCCGGCCTCACCTCCACCTCCCAAAACCTAATCCTGTCACTCCCTGTGCAGAACAGGCTTGAGGCTGCTCTCCTTTGAAAGGCCTGCTTGGCCCTTGGTTGGCATCTGGAAAGTTCCACCACTCCCTGATATGAACAGCTCACGGCGCCTAGACTGTGTACAGGATGGGGCTGATGTTGAATACTTGCTTTCCTTCGGGGAGTCTGGAATTCTGCAAGTGCCGGACAGAAGGGGCCCCTGTGACCAGCCCCCGGCAGAAACCGCAGGCACGGCGTCTCTCCCAGGTTTCGCAGTGGACATGGACCCACACGGTCACCACTCGCTCCTGGAGGAACTGAGTGAGTCCTGTGTTTGAGACTGTCACCCACCATCAGGGCCCTTCCTGCCCGGCAGCCTGCCATTGCCTGCTGAACACAGCCTGGATGGTGGAATGACCCCCCCCACACACACCCAGCAAACCTCTCCTCTGGGGGGTAGACAGGGCGACTTCCAGCAGCAAGGTGACCTACCCCAGTGCCGCCTCCCCCCCAACCCCCCGGGGATGTGTGTTCTGAGGAATGCCTATTTTTAAAATCAGGGAAGTCTTTAAATAAGCGTGACAGCTTTTCCTTCTCTAGGGTGGGGAGGAAGTCTGAGGTTGACAAAAACAACCATCGCTGGTGGGGGACTGCTGCTTAGGGGCTGAGGAGCCCGACCGAGCCCGCCCGGGGGCCCAGGCTCCCCCCAGAGATGTGGCAACATTTCTCTCCTTTTCCTGCAGGGTCAGGATCCCTCCTGTCTTCATGAGAGCCGTCTGCCAACCCGGGGAGGCAAGAGGCTGGCGAGGCTGGCTGGAGAGGATGAGGGGAAAGAACATCCCATGGCAGGAGCCGTAGTGTTAACTAGCCCCCCACCCCCGCCCCAGCACCTGCCTTTTCTGAGCTCCTTACAAGGCCCTCAGGTGACACATTGCAACACATTGTTTGGCCTCAGGAGAAGGGGACTGAAACATTCCCATTTACAGGAGAGGCCAAACAATCTGCCCCAGGGCTCACGGCCAGTGAGAAGCAGAGCTCTGATTTGGAGGCAGGCTGCCTGGCCCAGAGCCCCCTCCTCTTGCAAGGACCCCTTTGACCACCACCCTGGATGGACCGGGCTCCCAGCTGTGAGGAGCTCAGCGCTGTGCAGGGAGCTCAGCCCAGTGTTACTCCATGAGAAAAACACACTTTAATCCTGCCTTTTCATACACACTGACATACATGTGTTCTACAACCAAAGTTTCTAAGTGCGAGCCCTCTGTGGCTTCCATTTTTATTCTATTTCATTGCTTAAGCGACCGATAGCAGCCCATTAATGGATTTCAGGAGTCACCAATGAGTTGAGTTCGAAAGACACAGGTATGGGGAGGATGCACCCAGTCTATTTCCCTGGGGTCGGGAGATGACTGCCAGAGAGGAGACAGCCCTGTCCAAAGTATGTGACATCAGCCATGTTAACTGGGAAGCATAAGTCACGTTATTTTATTATGAAAGCATAAAGAAAACAAAAACATAGCAAGAAAAAAAACCCAGTTATTCAGCCAGAAACGAAGACCTATCACCAGTGTGACTGAGTCATCCAGGCAACTCCTAGCCCCAGTGTCTTAGCAATGCTTTGGCCGGGTGGGGGGAAAAGATGGGGCGAACAGAAGTAAGGACACCCCTCTCGCCCACGGAGAGAGCAACCGTACCCAGCCACCGTCTAACCAGTGCCTCTCAGCCCTGGCTGCACTTCGGAACCACCTGCAAGCTTTTAAAATACCCAAGGCCTGGGTCCCAGGCCCCAAGATGATGATTCAGTTGGTCTGGGGGTGGCCTGGGTGTTGGGATTGCCCATGTGCAGCCAAAGTGGAGTACCAGCACTGTAAATAAACCTGAAGCCTCCAGACGCCTCAGGAGAAATATGCAAAGGGCTACTGCGACCTCTAAGCCCGCTGGCTCCCAGGTTCCCCAGATGCGGCTGGTGACACACGATCATCTGCGAGAGGGGGAAAAGGTCAGCTAATGGCTAAGAACCCAGCTCGGCCTCATGACCCAGCGAGCAGGCTGGCTTTGCTGTAGCCTGGCCCCAGCTCAGTGAGCTGCGTTTGATTCTCACAACCTGAGAGGGAGTATCATTGTTCCCATTTCACAGACGAGGAACTCTGAGGCACAGGGCGGTGGGAAGGGCTCTCCGCAGAGCTGGCTGTGGGTAAGACAGGTCTGAAAAACTCTGCCAGTTTCTCCTACAACACCATCATTTGCCCCTCAAACACCAGGGCAGCCGGATAATTCAAAAGCTCCTAAAAGCAATTCTATTAAAACAACTTTTTAAAAACACAATTAACTCCACAAGGGTAAATTACTAAAAGGAACTGGTCCTTCGAATCAAGAGAGGCTCAGTTGCTACAGGTGGTCCTGACCCAATATTCCCCAGTGCTTGCCAGCAACTTGTACTGGCCTCTGCGTCACGACAAAAAGGTTCCTGTGGCCCCCCCCACAATTGTCAGTGCCCTCCCCCCAAAATGTGTCCTCTGTTCCGCATCCCAATTCTGTGCTTCTGCTGTTTCTGTGCCTTTAACCCCTCCCCCCACCCCACCAGTTCCCTGGCTCCATTCAGACCCATACGCAGCACAACCACCCACCCCCACCCCCGTCTCCAGCTTTACCTGCTGTCATTCGCCCTAATGAGCAGACCTTTACCCTCGATCTATTTCTTTTAGCATTGCGAAAACCGAGCAAAAGAAAAGAAATTCATGATAATCCCAACACACCAGACTTCTCCTCCGCCTGAGGTCTCTTTCTCTCTAATCAAAGACGGCAGACAATTTTGTATCTTATTTTTCCCACTAGTTACGTGCATCAGATTTATGCCTTCTTCATGGCCAAGAAACTTCACCAAGAAGTTACTGCTCTCACTATTGCATCTACTGATTGATTACTCCTCATTTTTAGCACCTTTTACCACCAATTCGAAGACCACATTTTCCCAGAGCTTAACATTCCTGAAATCTGAATGTCTCACGAATGACCGGTTTCAGCGTTCGGTCACATTACATCACAATAAACGGCAGCATTATTTTCTCCGTGGGACAAAATAATGGCACATCTACTATGAGTGGCGACTGATGGGCTACGAAATATGGTGCTCGCAATTCGTTTCCTTCTGACGGGTTATTTCCTTTTAAGTGAGATGACCAGGTTTGATTATGAACATTTTCATGGTTCTGGACACACACTGTTGAATTTTTGTCCAGAACAACTGTATGGGTTGATCCAGCCGCTCACTAGGTATGAGCTGGCTTCACCACGGAATAACCAGCATTGAACATTTTGGCTTTTTTTCCCTTATCATAGGGAACTACAAATGAAAAAGTAGGAATTGTTTCCATTTGCCTGTGATTAATAACAATCACTGAACTCCTGGAGTTGCTCCCTCTCAGGTGGCAGGCCCTGTGCGTCCAATGCCTTACCAGGAAGGGTCACAAGTCCATGGTGAGGACCGTTGACCCCACTCATGGCCACGGACACAGAGGCTCAGGGAGGTTCGGAAACTGGTCTGAGGTCACACAGCCCACAAGGGGCGGAGGCAGGATTTGAATGCTGGCCCTGAGTTGCTTTCACCGTGGCTCACGGCTCAGCCCCTGGAGCAGGTGGTGGGCTAGCATCTCCCAGATTGGCAGGAAGTCCCGCTCCAGCACTAGGCTTCTCCCGGATGAAAGTGCAGGCTCCTCAGCTGGCCACGGCGGGGTGGGGTGGGGTGGGGTGGGGGCAGGGCGGGGGGGGTCCTCCTCCATCACCGCCCCCACCCACCCCCCCTCTGCTCTATGGAGCTCTACATAAGCCTGCTTCCTGGCCTTTGTCCATGCTGTTCCCGCCTCTAGAAATGCCCTTTCCTTAGACCCCATGAGTTCAAATCCCAAGGCCCAGCTCAAAGGCTGCCTCTTCTGCAGAACCTTCCATGACCCTCCAAAGGAAAGGAGACTTCCTCCTCTGAACATCAGTCCCACATTCTACATACACACCACTGCCACTGCCGCCCCAGTTTCTGGGCACTTCACTCACAAATCCCTCCCCACCCCAACAGTGCCAAGCCCCTGCTGCCTCCCCTCCTCGCTGGCCCTCCATGTCCTTGCTGGTATTTCTACCCACTTCCACAGGATACCAGAGAAACTTTTCCAAGTTCAGGCCTGATCGGTCGCTGCCCTGCCTGCCCACTGTTCTTAGCACCACCCCCAGAACCTTCCGTGTCCCCTGGGCTCTGCCTGGCCTTGTCTCTCCAGACTTAGCACCTCCTGGCCCCCCATCACGTTGCTCCACCCTGGCCTCCTTCAGGCCTCGCTTCCACCTGCCTTCTGGCCTCTGCATAGGCCGCTTCCTCTGCCAAGACACCCTCTCCGTCTTCCCCCGTACCTGGTTCCCTGCTCCGGCCCTCCAGGTGTTGGGTCTGGAGGCCCTTCTGATCTCAATGGCCCCAGTGAGGGGCCCACATGAACCATGGCCTCTCCTTTACGGCTCTGCCCATGTGCACCTTCACACATTCCGTTTTGGGACTTGACAGGGGTCTGTCGCTCGGCCAGAGGAAGCCACAGGCAGGCAGGGACCCGTGCTTTCCTGCTACAGCCTGACAGCTGTGGTCCATGCCAGGACACAACTGGTGCTGATAAACATTTGTTAGGTGCATGAATGACCGAGGGAAGGAATCCTCCCCACGAGCCCTTGTTGCCCCTGCGATCCCCATTCCCTGCTCCCTCCCTGCCAGGGGTGAGCTCTTCCCCCTGGAGACCTACCCTGTCTTTGGGATAGACTGTGTTTGAGAAGCATACAATCAGTAGTGAGTAATTAGGGCATGGAAGCCAGGCAGCATGGGTCCAAACCTCTCACCAGCTGTGTGACCTTGGGCAAATTACTAAACCTTGCTGTACTTCAATTTCCCAAGCTGTAAGAGGGGGAAAGAAATAATAGTACTTTTAATGCACAGGGTTGTTGTGAGGACTAAAAAACCAAATACACAGAAAGCCCTGAGCACATGCCTGGCGCAGAGTGAGCGCTCAATAGATGTTGTTCATGTTATTATTGGTACTGCTCAGCCACCATATTTTATTTAATTCAAAGATGAACATTCTCCCCAGATTCAACATTTCTGAAGTCAGAACTGGTAGCATCTAGAATGGACCATTTCCCCCGCCACACTGTAAACAAAAAAAAAGCCCTAAAATCCAAGTGACTCTTACAAAGAAAGGGGGCATCATTATCATCCCATGACCCTGCTTCTTGGACCTGCCCTGATCACCCTGCTGCTACCCTGAGCCTCCGGCTCTACCTGCCAGGCCCCCGGAACCTCCCAGGGAACAGCAGAAATGGAAGCCAGCATTTCCTTTCCACCTTGTCCTCACCCTTCACAACAGATGTCCCCCCAAGCCCAACAAACCTGCACCGCAGATATCAAGGACGGAGTTTAATAGTTGCTTGGGATGATCACATGATACAAAAGGCAAAGCTTTTGCTCTGGAGTCAGGCCGGGGTGAGATCCTATTTCTGCCATTTTCTACCTGTGTGATCTTGAGCAAGTGTCTTTATCTGTAAAATGGGCAGCAGGGAAAAGCCACTTAGGGACTATCAGCCTAGCAGTTTGAGATCACGGTCTCCTCAACTCTTCCTGACAAGGCTTCAGGAACAAGGATAATTTTCTCTCCCTTTTCCAGATAAGGAGACGGAGGTCTCAGCGAGGTGAAGGTCAGGGCCTCGTGACACATGGTTATTAAAATGCAGAGGTGGGATTTGAAGGATCTGATTCAGATCCTTGAGGTCTGTGAATTCCTGCTATAATTTTCACCTTTGTGACTAAACGCTTCGGTATGGCAGAAACAGCCCAAACAGGTGTTTTCCCTTTATCCTGTTTGAAACACCAAACAGAATTGTCTTCAAGCCTGGGGAGGTCCTTTAACGCTGCTGGTCCACCAGAATTAATTTACCTTTTCATCCCAGGTGGCCATTTTCCTGTCCTCTCTGGATCTGAAAAATAAGAAAACATTTGTCTAAATCTGACGTCCTGCTATCATTTATCTTAGTATGTGCTTTGCAACACTTTGTTACCAATTATTTTTAACTTGCTTATGTTAACAGTGTCTGAAAATAGCATAAAGCTCAAAGTGTATGCAGAAGGATGCACACCCTTGGTATATATCCAAAAGAATTGGAAACAGGCCCTCAAATACATATACACAAATACTCATAGCCAAAAGGTGGAAATAGCCCAAGTGTCCGTTAGGGGATGAATGGATAAATAAAAGCTGTTCTATCCATACAATGGGAATGTCATCCAGCCATAAAAAGAAACGAAGTCCTGATCCGTGCTAGAGCATGAATGAACCCCTAAAACATGACCCTAAATCAAAGAAGCCACATGAAAACTTCACATATTACATGATTCCACTGATATGTAATACCCAGAATATGCAAATCCACAGAGACAGAAAGCGATTGGTGGTTGCCAGGGACTGGGAGTTGAGGCGTAGGGAGTGACTGCTTAATGGACACAGGGCTTCCTTTTGGTTTGATGTAAATGTTCTGGAACTGGATAGAAGTGGTGGTTACGTGACATCGGGAATGCACTAAATGCCACATTCACTAAATGTTCACGGAGTTGTAAAATGGTTAATTTCATGTTATGTGAATTTCACTCCAGTTTAAACTTAAAAAAAAAAAAAAGACACATAGACATACATTACAGTATCGGGAATGCTCTGGAAAGCAGCAAAGTATCTATATGTCCACCAATGAGGGTCTGGTTAAGTCAGTTTAGGTATATCTGAGCAGTGAGAAACTCTAGTGTTGTTAAATCTTCTTCATATGTGGATGAGGAAGGAGGTGAACGATATAATAAAACAAAAATTCACACTGCAGCATAATATACACAGTATGACCCCCATCTACGTGAAAAATTACATATGCACTTTTATTTTTTTTTAAAGATTTTTTTTTTAATTTATTTGACAGAGAGAGAGACAGCGAGAGCAGGAACACAAGCAGGGGGAGCGGGAGAGGGAGAAGCAGGCTTCCCGCAGAGTAGGGAGCCGGATGTGGGGCTCGATCCCAGGACCCTGGGATCATGACCTGAGCCGAAGGCAGACGTTTAACGACTGAGCCACCCAGGTGCCCCTACATATGCATTTTTAAAAATAAGTCTGTAAGGATATAGCCAAACTCTTTACAGTGATTATTGCTGGACAAAAAGGGAGTGATCTGGGGGACTGATTTTTGTAGGTATTTTCCTTCACTTCTGGAAGGTCTGACCTTTTACAACGAGTGTTACTTCTTAAAATTTATTTTTAATGGAGGTGACATAGGCATGTACTAAAAAACTGAAACAATTCAAAAAGATATACTATGACTAGTAAGCCTCCTTTCTACCCATTCTTCCCAGAAGCAGCCACTCTTAGCAGTTTCCTATTTGGCCTTCAGGGGTATCCCATGCCTTCGCAAGCACATCCATATTTACTCCTTTTCTCTCGTTTAAACTTCAACAAATGTGAGTCCACGCACTCTGCTCTGAACCTTGCTTACTTCCCTTTAGGGTGTGGTGGGCTCCATAATGACCTCCCCTCCCTCTAAAGGTGCACCTGTCCTAATCCCAGAACCCGTGAATATGTCACTTTACATGGCAAAAGGGACTTTGCAGATGAGATTCAATGAAGGATCCCAAGATGGGGATTATCCAGGTGGGCCCAATGTAATCAGAAGGGTCTTTATGAGTAGAGCAGGAGAATCAGAGACAGAAGGATATGTGAGTACAGAAGCGGAAGTTGGAGGGAAGGGATTACAATCCAAGGAACGTGGACAGCCTCTAAAAGTTGGAAAGGAAACAGGTTCTCCCCTAGAGCCTCCAAAAGGAATGCAGCCCTGCCAACACCTCGATGTTGGCCCACCGAGATGGATTTTGGATGTCTGATCCCCAGCACTGTAAGGTAACAAATTTATGTTGATTTAAGCCATCCAATTTGTGGTAATTTGTTATAGTGGCCATCAGAGACTAATACAGTATTTCCAATTGTTCTGGATCAGTACGTGCTAGATCAGGTGCACTCCTTGGAATGACTCCACAAGGTGTCCCTGTAGGAATGTGTGTAGTCTCGCTAGTGATCAGAATTTAGATTATTTCCCAAACTTTTGCTGCCCCAATGTTCCAATGAGTAACCCTACGCACTGTGTGCTTTTATAATTTAAGAAAAAATTATCATTTTGAGAAAATTATTCACGAAGACTTAAAAAAAAAAGTTCGTTCTCTCCTCAGTACCATGCTGCGGGCACAAGGGACTCTCAAAGGTTTCTTGCTGGTTGACTGGCAGAACAGCTTCTGCAACCAGCAGAGTTCAGCTCAGTGTGTTCCTGTTCTAGCCCCTGGGGGCCCTCACCCTGCTCTCATGAGACAGTCTCAAGTGGAACCTTTAGCACAAGCAAAGGTGAAGGGAACAATTAAGATGCCCTGGAGATTTCCTTCCACAAGACAGGAAATAGAACGAGCATATTTATAGAAAAACACCCAGCTTCACTAATTCAAGCAACAGAAAATTTAAAGATACATACATGACCTTTCCATTAAACTAGACAAAAGTGTTAAAACTCAGTGCTTGTGAGGCTGTAGGGAAACTTGCACATACCGCCAGGCATTGTTTTTCTTCAACAGCCTTCGGGTGCTAGGTGGCAAGTGCCTTCAAAATAATCATACTCTTGACTTGAACACATCAGTTTGGGAACTATTATCTCAAATCATTTCGTAGCAAATTACAGGTACAATGTGGACAAGCTAATTTGGATATGATGACTAGAACCTGGAAAGACCCCATAAGCCCCACTTTAGAGAACAGCTGAGGAAGGCAGTGGGCTGTTAGAAGGAATGATAATTCTGAGGTCTATGTGTGTGTGTGTGTGTGTATATATATATATATATCTTTACAATCCTGTTGTAAAGAAGGCTGTTAAGCAATGACAAGTAGAACCCTGATGGTTGTGCACACCACTGGCAACTGTAAAACATAATTGGAACATTTACTACGTGCCAGGCACTGTGCTGGGTTCTGGGGGAACCCGAAGTAACGAAGAAAAAGGTCAGAACCCTGCTAGATGGATACTTTAGCTGGGTAGACAAACAAGGAACGTAAGTAAGGTAACATCCCCTGAGCCTAAGCATGGGAAGAAAGAGAAAGAGTAATGCACTAAGAGAGCAGGCGAGTGTGGGTCCTGTGGGTGTAGTGGTCAGGGAAGACTCCAGAAGGCAACTTGGACAGTGGTCCCTGAATTGCAAAGAGATAAGTCACAAGAAGATGGCCAAGAAGAGCATTCTCTGGAGAAGGAAGACCACGTACACAGGCCCTAGGAGGGCAACTCCCCTCCACCAAACCTCAGCAAGTCCAAGGAAGAAAGAGGAGGTCAGTGTGTCTACAGGGAACATGCAGTGGGAGAATGGTGGCAGGAGACGAGAGTCTGATCTCACAGAGGGCTTGGGAGGCAATGCTGAAGATCTGGGGGTGAAGGGTGGTGGCAGGGAGGCCAAGAGGAGGCAAAAGATGGTGACTATGCAGAGGAATGGCCAGATTCAGAACATGCAGAGGAGTAGAAGCTGCTGTGGGCTTAGATGTGGGGGATGAGGGGAGGAGCAGGTTTTGGGGCTGTAAGAGTGTGGGCTTCCTCCTTCTTGCTTAAACCAGTGATCACGGAGGGCTTGGGGACTGCAGAGTGGTTCTGGAATTGTGCAAGCCTCAGCCCAAAGATTTTCAAAGCGCTGCTCCTACTGGTCTTTCCCCCAGGGACTCAAGAGTGTGAGAAGTTGCTGCTGCTAAGCTTGGTCTTACTCAAGAAGCTTCCAGCTGCTGGTGGGGCTGTCCGGAAATACTGCAGATCTCAGATAGCCCTGACTGACCTGAGGTTAAAGGTGTCTGGGACAGAGGAGTGCTTTCAGAGGGGCTGGAAGGAGCTGGGGTGTGGGTGGGGCAGAGCTCCGTAGTAACCTTGAGCCAGGAGCTGGGCTAAGCCTTTATACCAAGCATCTCACTTCATCTCAGCAATGCTGTGAGGTAAGTACCATGCTTAACCCCATGGGACAGTTAAGGCAACGGAGGTATGGAGAGGTGAAGTCCTATGGCTAAGCCTGCAAAAGCCCCTGCACCCAGCAGAGGTGCTGCCTAGAGATCTGGAAGTTCCCATGCGCTGGCTGTACCTCTGTGTCCTGGAGTTTCACCTGTCCCCAACCCACCATTCTCATTCCTCAGCACACCTTGCCCCAAGATACGTTTATTTTTTTATTTTTATTTTTTTTTAAGATTTTATTTATCTATTTGACAGAGAGAGACACAGCAAGAGAGGGAACACAAGCAGGGGGAGTGGGAGAGGGAGAAGCAGGCTTCCCTCCGAGCAGGGAGCCCGACACAGGGCTCCATCCCAGGACCCTGGGATCATGACCCAAGCTGAAGGCAGATGCTTAATGACTGAGCCACCTAGGCGCCCCAAGACCTGAGTGTTTAAAAGTATTCCCAGGTGAAGGATTTTTTTTTCCCTTAAGATTTTATTTATTTATTTGACAGAGACACAGCGAGAGAGAGAAAACAAGCAGGGGGAGTAGGAGAGGGAGAAGCAGGCTTCCGCTGAGCAGGGAGCTGGGCGCAGGGCTCGATCCCAGGAGCCCAGGACCATAACCGGAGCCAAAGGCAGACGTGGCCCCCCAGGTGAAGGATTTGCTGCCCTTGAGGATGGCTCATTTCAGCCTCCTCCTGGGATACCCAGTACTACCTTTATCCTCACTTCTCCCCCTGCAGTCTCCCCGGGGGGGGGGGGGTGGCAGGGATGATGAATAAAAGGTTTTAGGGGTTCACACAGACCTGGGTGTAAGTTCTGGCTCTGCCTCCTTTGGCTAGGTGACCCAAGGCAAGTGGCTTGGCCCGAGATTTGGTTTCTTCACCTGTAAGAGGGAGACAAAGATGGTATTTACCTCACCTGTTGCTGCGCTCAGCGGGTGATGAAGGCACCTGTCTCCAGGTTAAGCCCGCCATACAAATGCTTCTCAACGCTCCCGTTTTCAAGGGGAGGTAACTGAGGCCAAGAGGGGCTTCCCTCCAAGACCTGTGGCACGGCGTCTCCTGTCCTGCCCCTCCACCTGACTCTATACGCCCTGGACAGGGCAGGGGGTCCCCGGGAGGGGGGTCCCAGTCTGCCCGCGCTGGCCGGCGCTGTTAGACGCTGGAACAGAGGGCAACGGGGGGCGGCGGGGGGGGGGCCCGAGGCGGGGGTGAGGGTCCGTTCCCCGGAGGGGTCGGGATAGGGGCGGCGCGCTAACAGCCGGGGAGCACTTACCCTGCGCCCCTCCCGCCGGCGGCCACCGCAGCGACTGCGAGCTCGGCGCCCGCCCCGCCCGCCCCTTCCTCCCCGCCCCTCCCCCGCCCCCCGCCCCCCGGCCCCCGCCCCGCCCCCCGGGCCGCCCTCTAACCCCGCCCGCGCCACGGTCCCGGCCTCTTGCCTGTCTCAGCGCCCTTGCCCTGGCCTGTCTGTGTCCCCGTTGGTCTCTGGCTGGCCCCCTCCCCCGCCCCCTCCCGCTCCGCAGGCCCGGCGCCTGGCCTGGGCCTCCTGCGCTCCCGCAGATGGACAAAGGTCCCGCCCGTGGGAGCCAATCGCGAATCACGAGAATCCTGTCCCCGGCTAGCCTGAGGGAAGGGGGGGAGGAGGGAACCACTTCCTTCCTCCTGCGGGACGGAGTGGGGGCGGATCCACTCCCCTCCCCACCACACACACGCCCGGGACGCTGGGCCTGATGTCCGGCGGCACCCCGTCCTGTTCACTTAGGGGTGGCTCTGAGTGGCTTTGCTTGTCCCCTGCACTGTATCTGCCCGGCCGAGGTTGGAGAGCGGGCAGAATGTCCTAAAGGGATGGCCAACCTTGACGCCCGCAGGCCACCCCGGAATGGGGGCAGGAGGTCTCTGCGCTAGAGGATCGAGCCTTCCCGCCTGGAGGCTGAGCCCCCTTGCTCGGGCTGACTCCTCCTCACCTTCCAGGCCCAGCTCCACCGTCCCTCTCCTCCGGGGGCTTCCCCAGCACTCTGCTCACGCTTCATTTCTGGCACTGTCCGGGAATCCGTTTCCGTTAGCCTCTGTCTTCCTAAAAAGACCATTTGTCCCAAACCTCAGGGTGGAGGCCCTCTCCTACACATCTCCCTGCTTCTGGTTTAGGTGGGGGGCGGGAGGAGTCTCCATCCTGGGGGCTGTCTTAGTTCCCTATTGCTGCTCTAACAGGTTACCGAAAACCCAGTGGCTTAAAACACAAATTTGTTATCTTAGGGCCCTGGGGGTCAATAGTCTAAATGGTCTTAATAGGGCTAAAATCGAGGTGTTGGCAGGGCTTTGTTCCTTCTGGAGGCTCCAGGGGGATCCTTGCCTTTTGGAGTTGCCAGAGGCGGCCTGCATTCCTCAGCTGCTGGTGGCTTCCCTCTCACCTCTGCTTTCATCTCCTCTAGAACTGACCCTTCTCCCTCCCTCCTGAAAAGACCCTTGCGATGACACTGGGCCCACCTGGATAACCGAGGCTCCTCTCCCCCTCTCTACAGCCTTGACTTCATCACACCTGCAAAGTCCCTTTCGCCAGGTATGGTAGCATATTCACAGGTCCTGGGGGGTAGGATGGGGACATCTCTGGGGCCTATTGTCTGCCTATCACAGCGGTAATGTTTCCATTGGCTTCCACCAAGTCTGCTTTTCCCAATCCTGCCCCCCCCACCTCCTGTAGCGCAGTAGGCTTTCTTAAAAACATCTCAGTCTGGGGGAGCCTGGGTGGCTCAGTTGGTTGTGCATTGGACTCTTGATTTTGGCTCAGGTCACGATCTCAGGGTTCTGGGATCAAGCCCCGTGTGTGTCTGGCTCTGCGCTCAGCAGGGAGTCTGCTTGAGGATTCTCTCTCTCCCTCTCCCCAACCCCCACGCTCAGTCTCCCTCTCTTTAAAAAAAAAAAAAACAAACATCTCAGTCTCATCTGACTTCTCAGTCACATTTTGTTATTGCAACATTCTTATTCCAGTCCTTAAGCCATAGTCTGATCCATTTTATTTTTAAACAAATATTTATTTATTTGAGGGTGGGGGGGGGAGAGCAGAGGGCGAGAGAATCTCAAGCAGACTCTCAGTCTCAGAACCCTGAGATCATGACCCGAGCTGAAACTAAGAGTTGGACCCTTATCCGACTTCGCCACCCAGGCACCCCTAGTCTGGTCCATTTTAAATGTCAATCTTATATTTGATTAAAAATGTCCCTCCCCGGGCGCCTGGGTGGCTCAGTTGGTTAAGCGACTGCCTTCGGCTCAGGTCATGATCCTGGAGTCCCGGGATCGAGTCCCGCATCGGGCTCCCTGCTCAGCAGGGAGCCTGCTTCTGCCTCTGACCCTCCCCCCTCTCATGTGCTCTCTCTCTCTCATTCTCTCTGTCTCAAATAAATAAATAAAATCTTTAAAAAAAAAAAATGTCCCTCCCCTACCAGTGTCAGCTGGACAGAGTGGAGAGGATGTGTGCACTGGTCTGGTCTCTGCATCCACTCCCTCAGGAGTGGGAGGAGGTGGAGAGGACAGGTATCGGGTATCTCCTCCCCTAATTGCCCACCCCAAAGCTGCAACCCTCTTTCCGTTGGCTTTAACAACTGCTCCTGCCTGTAGTTACCAGCTTAGTGCAGACAGGTGGTGGCCTCAACAGGCCCTAAGAGGGCAAGGCTCGAACCACGTCCCTGGCCGGATCTTCTAGCAGACCCCTGCTGGAGGCATCTGTCGTCATCCTTCCCGTGTGCTGCCTCCTTGCCCTGCCCTGCCGTGGTCCTGGGACAGCCCACACCTGCCAACCTTACCGGTGCCCTGGAGACTGGGACCACCAGCAGGGACCTATTTCCATACTTTTGAGGAATCAGGATCCTAAGAGAGCAGGTTAGCAAGTAGGGAGAATTTAGTGATGTTCTCAGTATTTCTGTCCACAGAATGCCTCTACTGCTCAGGCTTCTCAGTTGGACAGGAAAAGATCTCAATTTTGTCACATCTGGCACATAGTAGGTGCTTTATATCTGTACTGAATAAATTAGTAAGTCAATATGGAGCATAATAAGATAAGGGTGCCCACCGTCACTGCTTCTATTCAACAGTGTACAGAAGAGCCCAGCTAATTCGGTGAGACAAGAAAGGAAGCGAGAAGGACCAAGACTGAAAAGAGAAAATCTCTCATCTGCGATCTATGTGATTATCTGCCTAGAAGATCCAAGAGACTCAAAGGGTCATGTTGGATGCCTGCCATGTGGTAGGCAGGCCCTTTCCAGACACTTAATAGAAGATGAAGGAGCAGCTCCGTCCTCAGAGAGCTCCCCTGTGAGTTGGGGAGGCAAGGCTCGGGCATGTTTCTCTATGGTCCAGAGAGTCTAAGGCTGGTCATTTAGGATGGGAAAAATTACTTTATTTTCATTAACTGAAACTGAGCATTTCCTTCCATGATGAATGCAGGTAACAGCCCATATTAGCAGGACCCACGGCTTTGTCATCAGTCGAGATCACAGATGTCTTCAAATCACAAGACAGTTATTGCAGATACCTTAAAATATAGCTTATACTCACCCCTGCTTCAAAATTACTGTAGTTACTAAACCAGCTGTTAGTTCTCATATATTTATGACAATTTAAAAAATAATTCAACAACGGCATTTCAAGATAATGGGTCTTCTGTAATGCAAGGCATTCTATATTACACATTTAAAAACATTCCCCCGGAGAAGAGGACCCATGTTACAAAAAAGGAGTAGAAACTCCCGCTTTAGAGGAAGGACTTGTTCTCTGGTTTGAGAAATGCCAACACAGTCCTCTTGCACAAGGGATTTCCTGCCCCCACTGCACCTTTCTTATCAAGCAGTAAGCCCAGCTTGCTCAAGGACGAGTCTGTCACTGTCCCAGGAGCTTTTTGGTGTCCGCCTTTTGATGTTCATGGAGCATTCTGAGGAAGGTCAGAGCACAGCCCTTGGATCTGGTCTGCTTGTGCCCCAGGAGAGCGGGCACTGGGCCAGGGCATGGGCTCATTCTGGCTTGACCCAGTGGAAGAGAGGGGGCTGCCTCTGCTGGTTTTGGTTCCTCCAAGCCAGTGTTTTCAGCTGCTACAGTTGACTGTTTCCCTTTCTAGGGCGATGTGAGGTCCTGGCTTGAGGAGAATGCGAGGAAACAGGAGAAGTCCATGAGATTTCAGCTGGGGCCCTCTTTGGATTTTCCAGAGTTACATCTGCCGTCTGGGTCCAGAGGCTGCTTCGCCAGCAGATGTGATTAATCTAGAGGAGGTGACAGCCACACAAGGCTGGCATACCTGTACGTGATCATGTAGCTACATTAGAGGTCATGGCTAACTCTGACCCCCTTCTCTGATACTTGGTTCAAGCTTCATACATAGTTCAGAATCACGTGGAGGAGTAGAAAGAACAGAAGAGTTGGCACCAAAGAGACCTGGGTTTAAATCCTGCCTCCATCCCTTCCCTTGCTAGCTGGGTGATCTTTCATTAATTGAGCAAATAGCGTCTGAGTGCCAACTATGTGCTGGGCACTGAGAACACAGAGGTGAATGAGACAGACAGAGCCCACCTCCTCTCATGGAACTTACTCTCTGTAGGGAGGCACACAAAGACCCAATGGTGGTATTATGAAAGAAATAACCAGGGGGGTATGGCAGAGAATTAACAGTGGTGGGGAGAGAGGAGGTCCCACTGAGGTAGGATGGTTGGGGAAGGCCTCTCTGTGGCATTTAAATTAACACTCAAAACTGAGGTAGAGCCAATCATGGAAGGGAGGGGAAAGCCTTCTAAGCAGTGGGAACAGTATGTGCAAAGGGCCCGAGGTGGGAAAGAGCCTGGCTTGGTGAGAAACCAAAAGGAGGCCAGAATTATCCCAACACGGTAGGAGGGGCAGAGAGTGGTGAGAAGTAGGTCAGAGAGGAGAGCAGGGGCCAACAGGAAGCACTGGAGTTCAGGTGAAGTGCAAGAAGCCATGGGAATTTTAAGCAGGGGAGGGACACAGTTTGATTTTTAAATTATTGTGGTAAAATACACATAACATAACCATTATAAAGTACACAGTCAGTGGCATTCGGTACATTCACAATGTTGGACAGCGCTCACCACTACTCAGTTCCAGAACTTTTCTGTCATCTCAGAAGGACACCTGGTGCCCATTAAAGAGTTGGTCTCCGGGCGCCTGGGTGGCTCAGTTGGTTAAGAGACTGCCTTCGGCTCAGGTCATGATCCTGGAGTCCCGGGATCGAGTCCCGCATCGGGCTCCCTGCTCGGCAGGGAGTCTGCTTCTCCCTCTGACCCTCTTCCCTCTCATGCTCTCTGTCTCTCATTCTCTCTGTCTCAAATAAATAAATAAAATCTTTAAAAAAAAAAAAAAGAGTTGGTCTCCATCCCCACTCCCCTCCAGCCCAAAGGTCCCACTGACCTGCTTTCTGTCTCTATGGATTTGTCTGTTCTGGACATTTCTATATACAGAGTCATATAGTATGTGGCCTTTTGCGACTGGCTTCTTTCACTCAGCATGTTTTTGGGGTTCCTTCATGTTGTGGCATGGATCCGTACTTCATTCCTGTTATGGCTGAATATTCCGTTGTGTGGTGGTGCCATAGTTTGCTTATTCTTTCATCCATTGATACAGTTCGCTTTTCCTGAGGTAATTCTGGTGGCTGGCTCGGGAGTAGATCTCGGGGAAGGCAGAAGTGGGAGTGCAGGCCAGATAATGGCTGGGACTAGTGTGCTGGGAGGAGGAATGGAAAAATGGGCACAGATTCGGGAGGTAAAACAGATACTGGATATGGGACTGACCGGGACCATGTGTGGACTGGACGTGGAGGGGGAGGCGCCTGAGTGTGCAACGCCCGAGTGTTCGCTGGGACGGAAAAGTCTGGGAGGGGACATCCCAGCTGTTTGTGATCACATTTGAACTGTCGAAGTGGAGGGGTCATGTGGACAGTAGGATTTGAGTCTGGAACTTGGCAGAGGGGTTTGGGGTGTGATGTTGTGATAGAAGAAATAGATATTTTGGTCTTCGTCCATGGCTCCTGACCAGAGCGCCTAAAACCCTTCTTAATTTCCTAAGTGGTAAGAGTACTAGGAGCAACTTATAGTTGTTTTTTGTCCCCAGCTCCTGAAAAGCCTCCAGAGTGATAAAGATGAAAGGAGCATCTGTTGTTATTCATAACAAGCCCCTTTCCAACACACCTGAGTGTATGTGAATGAGGTGACTTTTGGAAAGCCCCCCAAGAATGGGGGGCTGGCTGCCAGGGGCTGGAACTTTCAGTCCCATCTCTACCCTGCCTTCCTCCCACCCCCGCCCAGCCTCTGGGGGAGGGGAGAGGGGCTGGAGGCTGCATGAGTCACCAGTGGCCAGGGATTGAATCAACTGTGCGTGCACAGTGGAGTCTCCAGTCAAAACTCTAAGCGGAAGAGTTGAGTTTCCAGACAGGCGAACAGGTGGAGGTGCTGGGAAGATGATATGCTTGGAGAGGGCCTGGAAGCTCCGCACACCACCCCCTAATACCTTGCCCTGTGCATCACTTCCATCTGTCTGTGTGTTGGGTCCTAGAATAAATCCTTAATTACAAGTAAACCGTTTTCCTGAGTTCTGTGAGCCATCCTAGCAAGTTATCGAACGCGAGGAGGGGTCATGGGAACCTCTGATTTATAAGAGGCCCAGGTGAAAACCTGGACTTTCAAATGGTGTCTGAAGTGGTGGGGGGTGGGGTTGCAGGATCTTGTGGGACAGCACTTAACCTGTGGGGTCTGCACTAACTCCAGGCAGTTAGTGTTGGAACTCCTGGGTGTGGAAAACCCATACGTTTGTTGAAACAAAAGTATGGAACGTGGAGAAACACATGGGGTTTTTCTTTGAGGTGGTCATCAGCACAGAGCTGGTGCTGAAAACCCAGAGCCAGGCTGACCCCGGGGTGTGGACAAAGGGCCCAGTGCTGAGCTAGAGGTTGAGCAGGTGAGGAGGAGCCTGCAGAAGGACCACAAAGGGTAACCGGAGGAAGAAGGAAAAGCCAAAGGCGTGTGGGTCCTGGAGGCCAGGAGGCCAGGAGGCCAGTGGTCCAGGAAGACAGAAGTATGAGCGTGACAGAAGCTGAGGAGAGTGGGCCGACAGGGAGGGACAGTGCAGAGAAGGAGGGACATGGAGAAGAGACACAGGAACCACCGGGAACAGTGGCTGCTCACGAAAGGGAGCCGAGAGAGGGGACAACAGTGGGAGGTCTGGCAGGGCCCACACAGAGCCCCTAGCCTAGATGGTCCCTAGAATAGAAGAATGTCGGGCTAAGGTGTGCTGAGCATCTTGTCCCCACTCCATGGAGAAGTCCCTGAAGGTTAAGTACAAGGTCATGCAGCTGGGTGAGCAGCTGAGCTGGATCAGGAAGCCTGCTCCATGGCGGGGCTCTCGATGGACTCCTTACCTGCCTGCCCAGGAGCAGGGGTGCTAATGTTTGTGAGCCAAGTTCTCCAGGCTTCTGGAATCTTCCCTGCCTGTTGACGAGGGTGAGGCTTAACGTTGGAAAGACGAAGGCACAGGACCCTGGAAGTATATTCTGACGCTCGCTCACGCTGGTGAGCAGAACCTCAAACGAAAGGATTGAGCAGCACTGCCTTGTCCCACCTGCTGGTTACTCATGGAAAATACTCAACAATGTGGTTCAGCCTTCCTGGCCAGTTGGAGCAGGTTCGACCAGATGGGTCCCACATCAGCACAGAGGGAGACCTGGGATTGACCCCCAACTTCTTTCCACTCAGGAGGTTAGTCCAAACCCATTTTGGTGATTCCATCTGTCCTTGCCATTATGTTTCCAGACAGGGCGTGTGACGCAGTGCTCTGGCCAGTGAGACCTGGGGGAATGTGTGCTGGGGCCTCTGGGAATTGTCCTCTTTCCAGGAGGGGCCTTCCTCTCTTCCTCCTCCTCAGGTCTGGAGCTCCTGCTCGCAGCCGGAGGGCGGAGCCCAGGCTGGAAAGTACCTGGGCCCCAGGGATGCTGCCGCTGACCATCCACCCATCCACTCACCCCCAGAAGCCACGTGCAGACGTCCGTTTTTGAGAGGCGATACAGTTTACTCGTGTTTGGGTCAGGGTCTTTGTTCCTCACTTCCAGGAGCATCCAGACCCCGTCCATACTTGGGACGTTTACTGCTCAGTGGCCATTTCACTTTCCGTTTGGGGACTGAACTTAGTCCTGTTGGGTCCGGTCCGGTGGAAGTGTTCACCAAGGTGTCCCCTCTTTTGAGAGGTGGGCATGTGGCCCAAACGGGGCCTAGGGGCAGAGACGCGGGGAGACCTCAAACAGTTGGCATCTGCTCCCATCAGGGTGGGATCTGCAGTGCAGCCGCTCTGTGGCCGGGGGTGCCTGTCTGTGCCAAGCCTGGGTCTCGGCCTCCCCTGCCAGCCTGTGGGAGCCTCGCGGTCTGCCAATAATCAGCTGGAGATGGTTTCTGTCGTTGGCATCCAAGGAACCAGGCCAGAGCTGAGGGAGAGAGAGAGAGAAGACAAAGCCCCTGGCGTGAAGGTGCCCGCCCCAAGGCGGGAGGCAGACGGCCAACAACCCGCTCATGTATGTGAGCACAATGAAGTGGACGGTTAGAATAACTGGGAGGACAGAACAGCCACCCGCTCGAGGGAGTGCCTACTGTGCATCGGGCCCCGTGCCGGGCCTCTTAACCACATCCTCTCATTTAATCTCCACAACAACCCCTGAGAGGCAGAGACTCTGAGTTCGGGTGACGTTCTGCTGTAAGAGAGCGCCCCAAATTATCATGGCTCAAACAAACCAGAAGTTACTTCTTATGCCAAAGGCTGGAGGCCTGACTTGCGGGGCAGGTACGGTGGCTCTGTTCTATTGAGTGGCTTCGGGTCACCGCTCTGCCACTCCCAGGGCCTTCCCTCCGGGTCAAAGGTGGCAGTGCGTGCATCTCAGGCAGCAGGACTGAGGGTGTGCGCCAGCAAGAGATGACAGATGCATGCCAGCCATCCCTTCAGACAGCCTCTGACACTGCGGCTCCCACCCCATGGGGAGCCCTTAGTCCTGGGACACCCAGCTGCCAGGGACCATGAGAAACGTACCTTTTATTTAGGGCATTGTGTGCCCCACAGAAAAAGTCTCTGATGGTTGAGGAAGTGCAGAGAGCGCTTCAGGAAATGGCCAGGTACCAGACAGATGAGAGAAACAGAGCTCAGAGAAGGAAGTCCCTTGTCCAAGGACACCCAGCTAGGAAGGGGCAGGGCAGGACTTGAGCCCACCCTGCCTCTGGGAGCTACGGTTACAGGCATGCAGAGGGCAAAGCCACAGGGCAGCTGAGGGAGGAGGCTTCTCGGGGACAGCGATCGTGAAGCTGGGTGTCCTGGGTTAGGAAAAGGAGGGAGAAGGACATTCTGGGAGCCGAGGTCGGGAGGCTTGAGAACTGTTTGGAAGAAAACTTCCTTGTTCGGGGCAGCACCTTACAAAGTGCTCTCTGGCCACAGCCTGACCATCCCTGGCCATTGGGCGCTCACGCCTGCGAGAGCTGTTTGTAGGGATATTTATCATCGGAGCTCCCCTTTGGAGTGTGGTGGCCATCTTCAGTTTCTTCCTGCTCGGCACCTGTCCCCCTTCTTCTGGTGATGTCAGCTGTCCCCTAATCTCAACCCAAGCGGTTCGAGAGTGGCTGACCCAACCAGGCCTGTGGGGCTCCATGGGAGGCTCTGGCTGGGCCCCTTTGCTGACAATTCCTCCGCTGGGACTGCCATTTGCAAGGATGGGTGAGCCTGGGCCTGGGGGGCAGCATGTGGAGAAGGCTTGCCTGGGGGTCAGGCCAACGCAGACAGGAGCAGAGCTAGCCTGCACATGTGAGTTGCACAGGCCAATAAATTCCCTTTCTGCTGCAGCCAGTTTGATTGGTGTTCCTGTCACTGCCCCCAGAAGGTAACTAACAGAAGCAGGGATGTCAGGCCTTTTTACCACCACCTGGGCAGTGGTGGTGGTGCTGGGGTGCTGGGGGAGTATCGGTGTGTTTTATTATAATAGGGCCTGGAGCAGGGTCTCTACAAGTGTGGTCCGAGGACCCCAGTGTCTGCATCACTCTGGGACTGAACTCGATGAAACCACACATTCCTGGGCCCCAACTTCCAAATCAGAAGCTCTGGAGGCGAGGCCGGAACGCTGTATTTCTGTCAAGCACCGCAGGGGAGTCCCATGGCACCCAGTCTGAGAACCAGTGGCTGAACCAGGTGACCTGGGATCCAAACAAGATCCTGACGCCAACTTGGGTGTTAAGAAATCTAGATTTTCAGTAACAACCAGACGGAGCCCTTCCACTGACTGGTTGTTCACACGCGCCTCGCACTGTGCGAGGAAATGCCTTCTGTGCACACGCCCTTATGCAATCCTCGCAACCGCTGGACATGTTTAAGGAGAGAAACAGAGGCTCAGAGAGGCTGACTGACTTGCCTCACGTCACTGCTGGTGAATCTGAAGCCAGTTCTGTCTGTCCCAGAGTCCCCACTAGTCAGCACTGTGCTTTAATGCCTGCTGTCTTTCCAGGGGAAATAGAACTTCTTGTTAGGCACATGGCTTTTCATTTTAGAAAAGGATCTTGAGGGGCCCCTGGGTGGCTCTGTCGGGTAAGCAGTTCAGCGTCTGCCTTCAGCTCAGGTCGTGATCCCTGGGTCCTGGGATCGAGCCCCATGTTGGGCTCCCCACTCAGTGGGGAGTCTGCTTCTCCCTCTCTCTCTGCCACACCCCCTGCTTGTGCTCGCGTGCTCTCTCTCTGTCAAATAAATAAATAAAATCTTAAAAAAAAAAAGGATCTTGATTATTCCCTACCCCCCCACCCGATGACTCACGTGAAGCCCTACAATTCTGCCTCCCAATGTCGTGGGGGTACACCCTCTCTTGTCTTCACCACGACTACCCTGGGCCATGTCACCACTGTCTCTTACTTGTAACAGTCTCTCCAAGTCCACTCTTGCACTCTTGTCTTCCTCAGACCTGCTCCCCACACTGTACTGACAGCAATTTTGACACAATCTCATCTCTGTTAGGAAATATCACAGATATTCAAATAATTATGCAGGATACTATACAAACGTGTCTTTACCACCAGGTTAAGGAATAAAGTGCTTATTTCTTAAATCACAAAGCTCAGGACCCTTGCTCTTGGGATTAAAACACAGGAGGCCCTGTCTATCTGGCCCATGCTCCTCTACACCCTGCCCACACCCCTTTACTCCGCTCCTGCTCTGCCGGCCTTGATTTCCTCTCATACACCAGGCTCCTCCCTCAGGGCTGGGCGCACCTGCTCTTCCTCTTTCTGAAATGCTGTGCCCGTCAGCTGGGTCCAGCCGTTCCTTCTCATGCTCGGCTGTCACAATGGCGGCTCCTTAGGAGGGTCTCCCAACACTCCCAGGCCGCCCCCCATGCCTGCCTCATGCACACCTACGCATGACATTCAGTTCTTGGCTCACTGCCCGTGTCTCCCACCAGACTGAGTTCCATGAGGGCAGGACCTCTGTCTCCCCAGGGCCTGGTGCAGAGTAGCTGCTATAAATAGCCCTGGATGAAGAAAGCCACTAACGAGTTATCAGCTTTTGCAACCCCAGGAAAATAGGTAACATTCACTCACTTGATGCCTATTTACGGAGTGCCTCCTGTGCTGGGCTAACATTTCATTTTAAAAAATGTATCGTTTGCCTTAGTAATAACAATCTGCCTCAGTTTCCTCATTATTCAGCAAAGCGGGGATCAGAGTACCTACCTTGTAGTAGGGCTCAGCACGGAGCCTGGCACTCACAGTGAGGGGGGAGGGATGGGGGCCGACATCAGGACGGGCACCAGGTTTTGCACCAAACAGAACATGGGCATCACCCAGCTTGTGCAGGGTCTTTCCTTGGGCTCTGGCCAGCAACGTCCAGTTTCTTGAGCCACACCAGTTCGTGCTGGTGCACTGTTTCTTCTCCGCACCCTCCAACTTTAGGCTCTGATTGCTTATGTAGAGGGATTACAAAAGCACTGGAAGGTGCTCAGTGCCTGTCAGCGTGGGGGAATTCACTCCTCTGCTCTCGGAGAAGGAAGCAGCGGGGAAGGGAGCACATTAAAATGACCTCCCATACAATTCCACCCCATCTGCCACCAGAAGGTGTGGGCTGGGCTGGATCACAAAGGTGATCTGTGAAGATTTTTCCTGGGAAACACAAAGATATAGGTACTTGAGTGATACAACTGTTGATATTTGATAGTAATTTTAAACCATTTTATTGAGAAGCTGCTTTTTTCCCTATCACTAAGTTGATGGAAAACATAAGAAGCCCATTTTGGCTACAAGTAACAGAAAACTCATTCAAACTGACCTATATAATAAAGGAAATTTGTCTCTTTACTGAACTAGTCCAGTAGTAGGATAGGTTTCAGGTACGGTCTGATCAAGACTTTGGCTGTTTGCTATTCTCTTGGCCCTGCTAGTTCCCTCGGGTTGGTGTTCTCCCCAGGCTAGTTTTCACCCCTTGTTGCACAATGTAGCGGTTGTAGGCTTAACATTGGCATACCATCACTCCTAGAGGAGCGGGGCCTTCTTGGTACTGCCCCCACTCCCCAGTCAAAGGATGGCCCTGGGCTTCCTTCTGTTTTGATTAGGTCAATCTGGATTGTCTTTCCATCTCTGAACACACTCTGACCAGGGGAACACTGGGTGCTAGGTGGCTCGGGCTGGGCTGACCAGTGCTAAACCAATGTCTCTGCCAAGGAGTAGTGGGTTAATTCCACTCCACTTTCCCCTCCATATACCAGGAGAGAATGGGGAGCAAGTTAGAGAGGCAACCGTACTGTCTAAACAGTTGGGGACTATCGGGGTACCTGGGTGCCTCAGTCAGTTAAGTGTCCAACTCTTGATTTTGGCTCAGGTCATGATCTCAGGGTTGTGAGATGGAGCCCTGCGTTGAGTTCCACGCTCAATGTGGAGTCTACTTGAGATTCTCTCCCTCTGCCCCTTCCCTCCAATAAGTAAATAAATAACATCTTTTTGAAAAGTTGGGGGGGCACCTGGGTGGCTCAGTCGTTAAGCGTCTGCCTTTGGCTCAGGTCATGATCCCAGGGTCCTGGGATCGAGCCCTGCATCGGGCTCCCTGCTCAGCTGGGAGCCTGCTTCTCCCTCTTCCACTCCCCCTGCTTGTGTTCCCTCTCTAGCTGTCTCTCTCTCTCTCTGTGTCAAATAAATATTTAAAAAAAAAAAAGAAAAGTTGGGGAATATTTAACTGTGAGCAACAGTCTCCCAAAGTAGATCTGAGAGAAAAAGGGATACTTGAGCCCAGGGATGCATCCCTTCCTCAGCCTGAAATTCCCATCTGCATCACCTGTGGGGAGGCTCTGTTGTTTTCTAATCATTTCCAGTTTCACCCTCGTGGAAATAACCCTGTAGCCAGGAAGGGTGAAGAGATTGTTTTGACACCTCTAATGTCCACTTAGGACTTATCAGCCTTTCAATAAATATCTGTCTTTGAAGGAAGGAACTGAGGGTGTGTTGACCTGTAATCAAAAGGCACTTACTGATGGGTTATTGAAACTTGATGTCGGACACGTCTAGGCATGTACACATTCACAAATACAGATATGTCCTCATAAATCCAAAGAAATGACCTAGAAGAATACAGAAGAAATGAAAGACCAAGGGACGCTTGGCATCAAAATGGCCCCGGTTCCTGGTTCTAACTCAGCATAGTCCCATCCCTTCCTTGTCTGTGCCTGGTCAGTGAGCCCGGGCTCCTGTGACCAGCTACTAACCAGGGCCTCAAGGGTCAAGCCAGGACACTGGTAACACACAGGGACACCAAATTGGGTACCAGTCTTGCAAATGTGCATTTTGAGTGAACCAGTCTACTCTCAAACACTGTTGTTGGAAGGTAGGTTGGCAAATTAATATATCAAACTTAACAGAAAGCATACAGATTTACCCTTGGAATCAGCAATACCTCTTCTGTGGACCTATCCAAAGACACTGGGCCAGCAACTTGGAAAGATGAATGTGCCAGTTGCTTACGACCACACTACCACGAAAGCACGGGCTGGGAACTGCCCCAGTGTCCACTGGCAGAGAACTAACTGGTTGAATAAAGTAATACATCCCACCCTGGAGGATCATAGAGCTGGAAAAGGGCAAGAGGAACTCAAATACTGCCACGGAATGGGCTCTAAGAGAAACTGTTAAAGAAAAATGCAAGGTGCAATCAAGTGTGTGATGGCCTCCCATTTTTCAAGAAACAGGGGGCCTAGGAATACACAGATGTCTTTACTTTTATTAAACATGCACATATGCACACACACATGCACGCACACTTAGGGGGATAAACAGGGTGAGGGTGAGGTAAGGACAGGGTGGACAGGGGGAGAAGCTAGACTTCTTGGAACATACCTTGCTTTGTGTACTTGACTTTGGGGCCATGTAATTATTTTATCCTTAAGTACAAAAGCAAAATTAAATAAACATAACTTAAAAAGAAGCATCTCAGGTGACCTGAAAACAGTAATTGGTGCATCCCAGAAGGACTAGAAATGAAATCTAAGGACAAAAAGAACTGTAAAAAAAAAAAAATTAGTAGTCATATTGTTAATAATATAGTTAATAATATATCATTGGGGGCGCCTGGGTGGCTCAGATGGTTAAGCGTCTGCCTTCGGCTCAGGTCATGATCCCAGGGTCCTGGGATCGAGTCCCACATCGGGCTCTCTGCTCCTTGGGAGCCTGCTTCTCCCTCTGCCTCTCTCTCTCTCTGTCTCTCATGAATAAATAAATAAAAATCTTTAAAAAAAAAAATATCATTGGGATGACGGGATGCCTTAGTCGGTTGAGTGTCCAACTCTTGATTTCGGCTCAGGTCATGATCTCAGGGTCCTGGGATCGAGCCCCGCATCGGGCTCCCCGCTCGGCGGGAAGCCTGCTTCTCCCTCTCCCCTCCCCCTGCTTGTGTTCCCTCTCTGGCTGTGTCTCTCTCTGTCAAATAAATAAATAAAATCTTTAAAAAAAAAAAAGAACTGTAAAAAAAAAATTAGTAGTCATATTGTTAATAATATAGTTAATAATATATTATTGTTAATAATATATCATTGAGGGCGCCTGGGTGGCTCAGTTGGTTAAGCGACTGCCTTCGGCTCAGGTCATGATCCTGGAGTCCTGGGATCGAGTCCCGCATCGGGCTCCCTGCTCGGCAGGGAGTCTGCTTCTCCCTCTGACCCTCCTCCCTCTCATGCTCTCTGTCTCTCATTCTCTCTCTCTCAAATAAATAAATAAAATCTTAAAAAATATATATATATATATCATTGGGATGACGGGATGCCTTAGTCGGTTGAGTGTCCAACTCTTGATTTTGGCTCAGGTCATGATCTCGGGGTCCTGCGATGAAGCCCTGCGTGTGCTGCCTCTGTGCTCAGCAGGGAGTCTGCTTCCCCTCTCCCTTGGCCCCTCCCCTCTCTCTCTAAAATTGTAAATAAGTCTTTAGTAAATTATGCTATTTCCTAGGACTATCCAATTTTTACTTCTTTGATATTACATTGTTGTATCTCTTCTCTTAGTGAAAATCTTAGTTCCTAGTAATAGTAACATAATAATTTCCTTCATCCTATAGTATGTATAATGGTTTCAGAATAATAATATGAATATTATTTTGTGGTTTTTAATTCTTTTAAGATTTTTATTTCTTTTTTTAAGATTTTATTTATTTGACAGAGAGAACACAAGCAGGGGGAGCAGCAGAGAGAGAGGGAGAAGCAGGCTCCCCACTGAGCAGGGAGCCCGATGCAGGGCTCAATCCCAGGACCCCAGGACCATGACCTGAGCCAAAGGCAGATGCCTAACTGACTGGGCCACCCAGGAGCCACTATTTTGTGGTTTTTAGAAATTTATTTATTTGAGAGAGAGAGAGTGTGAGAGCAGGGGAGGGGCAGAGGGAGAGGGAGAGGGGAAGCAGATTCCCTGCGAAGCACAGAGCCAGACACTGGGGCACATGGAGCTTGATCCTGGGACCCTGAGATTATGACCTGACCTAAAATCAAGAGATGAACACTCAACTGACTGAACCACCCAGGCACCCCAATAATATGAGTATTAGTTAACAATATGACTACTAATATTATGTAATTCAGGGTAATCAAGTAGCAGGTGAAGGGAAGTTTCTCTGCAGAGATGTATTCTAGGTAACAAATGAAGAAGGCATGAGAGAATCAGAGTATGGACATTGTGCAATCCCTAATATTTTCGTGCCATTATGAACTCACGGATTTCAGTATTTTGCTGACTGGATATTAGGTATGCTAACGGTAAAAATCACCCTTTAGAGGTAACAGACTGAAGTATCTATAGGTACAGTGATAGCTCGGGCATCTTCCACAACGATTGTGTTGGGGAGGGAAGGAGAGGACAGAAGCTCGGCTCTGAGCTGGGGCTGAGTGGCAGTTGCAGGGGCTTCAGTACCCTTCTGTCTGCTGGGGTGGATATGTGACATTTTTCCAGAATGAAGAGTTAAAAAAAAAAAGAATCGACCTCCCTTTTGATTCACAATTTGACTTCATGGAAATTATTCAACACCTAGCACCTGAATTGAACATGTGTACACCTCAGTATGGGCAACAATCTTTATTCCAGCATGATTTATAATAGCCAATAACCTAAAAGTCCATCCATACGCAGCTAATAACAGTGAAGCTATGTAAAGGAATACTGGGCAGTTTCTAAAAAGAATAAGGCAGCAGTATGTACACATAATATAGGAGGATCTCCAAGATTTACTACTGAGTATAGGTTAGTAGACTTATGTAAAGCAAGAAGTAGAAGTGTGCAAAAAATCAGTGTGTAAGGAAAAAAAGATCAACTTATCCTTATAAGCGTACAGAATTAGGGATTCCTTGTCTCTGGGGAAGAAAACTAAGGCTCAGGAGACCCCCCAGTGCCTATCCTTTCCTTTCCTACCCTTGAAAACAACTTTTTAATCACATGCATGACCACTAGCTACTACAAAGAGACAGTGAAAAACACCCACCATAGCCCTAGCACCCAGGTTCCATGAACACTAGAGTAGAAAAGCTACCCTGAGCCAGCAGCTTCCCCTGGCAGGCCCGCCAGGCCCATTGAGGTCCAGCCCTCGCTTTTCGCATCAGGGGTGTGGCCCCTGCCGCTTCCTTGTGGCACAATCACAAGGCTGTATGGGCGCCCATTGAGCTCATTTCCCTCTTTTGGCAACAATTCAGTAGGTACTCCTCAACCGACACTTGAGGAACCAGAGCTGGGAACCTGGCTTGTTACAAGAACAAATATTTCTGGGTAAATACTGACAGTTCTGCTGGCATAAAATGGGTCCCCGTGTTGGATCATAAGCACCACCCCCCCATTTTTCTATTGTACTCCTGACTTCACAATTCTCTACTTTCAACAAAGGAAGAAGGTTTTTTAAATAAGCTTTTTGAAAAATTAGAATCAGGGGTGGAGATGAAAGAATTAGTTCTATAATATGCTAATATGGGATGTCTACAATATGTAGTTAAGTAATGAAAACAGTGTTTCAGTACCTTTTATGTTAAAAAAAAGATGCAGTAGGGTGTGTACTCATACATGCTGGTGCATGCATGGCCTATCTCTGAAAGGTGCACAAAAAACAGGAACAGATTTATCTGGGGAGAGTCATGTGGGGGAACAGAGTCATCTGGGGGGCTGCGGTGAAGGGAAGATTTACTTTAACATAGTATCTGCGGCCTTGGAAAATTATTTACATATATTTTACCCCCCACAATAAATTCATTTAGAAGATTAAAAATGCTAAAGATACTAATTTATAACTCATTTGTTGAGACTGTATAAAATGACTTTTCTTTCAGTTTCCTAGTTAGCTTGGTGTTCCTTACAGAAAGCCTGTGGATCTTCGTAGAGTAGAATTTTTAACAGTGCTTTTCACAGACAAATTCTACTTTTGGTTACCAAGTACTTGATGGTGAGGGAATGAAGTTTTTTTAGTTTTTATTTTCATGATTTTTAAATTCCCCTTCAAGTATGAAAGCAGCTTAGGTGTATCTCTCTTTTTTTAATCTATCTAAAGCCTTTTTCTTAAAGATTTGTTTTATTTATTTATTTTAGAGAGAGAGAGAGAGAGAGAAAGGGTATGTACCCAAGAGCAGGGGGAGGAGAGAGGGAGAGGGACAAGCAGACTCTGTGCTGAGTGCAGAGCCCAATGCGGGGCTTGATCCCACGACCCCAAGATCATGACCTGAGCTGAAATCAAGCGTTGGATGCTTAACTGACTGAATCACCCAGGCGCCCCTGGTTTTTTTGTTTTTACTTTAACTGTTTTACACCATTAATTTAATGCTACCTGGATTTGCAGCAGGAAATAGTCACAATAATAATAATAATGCCTCATATTCATTGCATAGCTATAATGGGTCTGGGTCTCAGTTCTTTCCATGTATTAGCTTTTAAGTTTAATCTCACAGCATTCACTGATGTAGATGTTATCATCCGTTTTATCCAAAGGAAGCACTGAGGGGCTAAATGACTCACCCAAGGCCACACAACCAGAAGAGGCAGTGACGATCCCCACCCTGGCCTAAGGCTGCAGAGCTGGGCTCTAACCACTGCCCAGCATGGCTCTCGGAAGGAGGAACTGCTACCCACGTGGGCCTCTGTAGACTTGGGAGCTAGTGTAACCAGCCCCAGGCCACACGGATCCACAAACTCATTACAAAAATGGGTACCTCTCTGTTTATGTAGGAACTAGCTGGAGCAGCATACTTTGCAGAAAACCTTATAATACTGAATTTGCGTTCCTCTTCTAACAAATGATTCTTAAAGGAATAGAAAGCTAAAACTGAATCTCACCTATCTATATTGTTGAGAAACTATTAACAACTCAGAAAATTCCGTTATGGCTGGAAGATGTATGATTCTACTGTTTATTCATCAAAATGAACACAAATGTGCACAATGTAAATACTAGTTATTATCAATGGGATCTCTGTTACTCTTGGCAAAGGAACCACGAGTGAGATAATTACTGGGAAGAGTGCATAAATATCATTTTAAAACATGAGACCAGAGAGGTGGAGGGGAGAGAGAGAGAATTAAATTCTAGGCCTAAGAATTTATCTTTGTATTTTAGAAAGTCTCTAGAATTATGGTAATTATGAGAATAGCCACTTTCAAGTCAAATGAAGTTTGAGGTAGGACCCAAACCCACTCACTCATTTTATTTTATTTATTTATTTATTTTTTAAAGATTTTATTTATTTATTTGAGAGAGAGAATGAGAGAGAGAGAGCATGAGAGAGGGGAGGGTCAGAGGGAGAAGCAGACCCCCCGCTGAGCAGGGAGCCCGACGTGGGACTCTATCCCGGGACTCCAGGATCATGACCTGAGCCGAAGGCAGTTGCTTAACCAACTGAGCCACCCAGGCGCCCTCCACTCACTCATTTTAAACCACCACTTACACTCTCTAATTATGCAAACTCGACGAAACTATAAATCCTTTCCTTAGAAAGATTCACACATGCACTCACAGGTAATACACTGCATACAATTTCAGGGAGCTCACGGACCCATGTCAGTAACCCCAGAGCTGAACTGTGGAACTGCGGGGTGAGGAGCTTCGGTGTCTGGCCTGCTGTCTGGCCTCCATCAGTCCTGATAATTAATCTCTCCATGACAGCAGCTTCACTTCCTGGTGTGGAAGCCAAGTGGTTGAATAAATTCTTACAGGAAGAAAACTGCACAACAAATCAACAGGAGTTTTTAAGATAACTGTAGTAATACACCAACCCAGTAAACTATTTTCTATATCACACTCTGACCTTAAAAGGATTTGCAGGTGGTAACTTCAAACAATTTAAGTATAAAGTAAAAAATAATTCCCATTTAAAGTAAGATCCAGGATCAAAGGAAGAAACTATTAAAAAATCTGACAGGCACCTGGATTCTAAAATCTCTGGGTTTAAGTGGTGGTATGTCTGAATTTGTAAAACAGCAGTAAAAACAATGCCAAGGATTCAGCTTAATTAGATCAACTATCTCTCCAAAGTATGGAGAAAGATCCTGAGAGACAGACCCTTCTGACTAAAACAACTAAAATGTTAAATCAAATATAAAAACTATGTTTAAAAAAAGATTTTAGGGCACCTGGGTGGCTCAGATGGTTAAGCGTCTGCCTTCGGCTCAGGTCATGATCCCAGGGTCCTGGGATCGAGTCCCACATCGGGCTCCCGGCTCAGTGGGGAGCCTGCTTCTCCCTCTGACCCTCTCCCCTCTCATGCTGTTTCTCTCTCGCTCACTCTCTAAAAAATAAAATAAAAAAAAAAATTAAAAATAAAAAAAAATAATAATAAATAAAAAAAGATTTTATTTGAGAGACAGAGATAGCGACAGAGAGCACAAATGGGGAGGAGAGAAGTAGGCTCCCCGCTGAGCAGGGAGTCGGATATGGGGCTCGATCCCAGGACCCTGGGTTCACGACCTGAGCCGAAGGCGGATGCCTAATGAGCTGAGCCACCCAGGCGCCCCATAAAAAGTCTGTTTTTAAAAAGTAAACTTCACGGGGTGCCTGGGTGGCTCAGTCGGTTAAGTGGCTGCCTTAGGCTCAGGTCATGATCCCGGGGTCCTGGGATTGAGCTCCACATCCGGCTCCCTGCTCGGCAGAGAGCCTGCTTCTCCCTCTCCCTCTGCCTGCTGCTCTGCCTACTTGTGCTCTCTGTCAAATAAATAAATAAAATATTTAAAAATAAATAAATAAAAAATAGACTTCAGGGCTGGCATTAAGGGGATTAACAGATTGATCCCTAAACAAAGTGGAAATAGGAACCTTGAGCTTTGGGAGGCAGGGGAGCACCAAAATGGCTTCTGTCTTCAAGGCTTCTACAAAACCCCAGAGACCCTATGCTTCAGTTTTTTTTTTTTTTTTTAAGGATTTTATTTATTTGACAGAGAGATAGTGAGAGCAGGAACACAAGCAGGGGGAGTGGGAGAGGGAGAAGCAGGCTTCCTGCCGAGCAGGGAGCCCAACACAGGGCTTGATCTTAGGACCCTGAGATCATGACCCGAGCTGAAGGCAGACACTTAACGACTGAGCCACCCACGCACCCCTCTGCTTCAGTTTTTATGACTTTCTAGGGCTCCTGGGGAAGGGGATAAAGGCCAGGACCTACTCAAGGTCTATTAGAAAGTTGCTGGGGTTTTTTGCCCCAACTTTAGGACACTGCTGAATTTTGTAGGCATCACACGGTTCAACCTAATTATAGTGGACCCTGAATACAGCTGGGAATATGGCATAAAGATAAAGAAGAAATAACCCTGCCACACATAAGGAGATAGCAAAGAAGCTTGCCTATCTTGACCCTGGCACTCGGTAGAGGGAAATAAAAAGCTCTCTCCTGAGAATTCACAACTAGGATGTATAGGTTTGAGGCCCAATTTCATGATACCTGTATGATCTGTAAAATTTCAAGTGAGGAATTTAAAGTTTCTGTAATATCACTGTTCTAGTCTACCTGCGGAGGCAAACTCAATCTTGACTGACAGAAGAACTCAACTTCCATTCAGGCCACGGAGATTGCTCCTGGGTAAAAATGCAAGGAAAAATGGGCAACTCCTACTCAAAAGTCACAAAACACACGGAAACAACAATGAAAAACCAGTAGGAGTAACAAATGAAACAGACCCCCAGAGACTTCAGATATTGGAATAATCAGATGGAATATAAAATAACCATGGTTATTATACTTAGAGGAATAGAATATAAGTTTCAAAAGATTAGCAGGGAAAAATGACAAAGAATGACCAAGCAGATTTTTGAAAAACAAACAACCAAAAACAGAACTTGAAATACAGTAATTAAAATAAAAAAATTCAGTGGCTGGATTAGATTAGGCACAAGTGAGGAGAAAATTAGTAAACTAGAAGCTATAGCTGAAGATATTATTGAGAATGCAAATCACAGGGACAGAGATGGAAGAGAGAGGTTACAAGGAAATGGAAGAATGGGGTCTAACACATGCCTTACCATCAATCCCAAAGGAAAGAGAATGTGAAGTGCAAAGATAGTAACTTCTAAAGCTAATAATGCGCATTAGAACTAGTACTAGGGTAGACACTAAAAGAATAGTCATAAAAAATAAACTTCAAACAAATAGAAAAAATTAGAGAAAAAAAAGACAAGACAAAGTATGCACCACCATACCCCCAAAAAACATAAAATGGGAATTCAGCATGTCAACATAGATAAATCTCTTAAAAAATGTTGAGGGGCAACATTCTGGCTCAGTCAGAAGAGCGTGCAACTCTTGATTTGGGGTCTTGAGTTTGAGGCCCATGTTGGGTATAGAAATTACTTGAATAAAACTTAAAAACAAATTTAAAGAAAATGTTGAAAGAAGCCATTCCCAAAAGAATACACACAGCATATGTAACGTTCAAAAACTGGCAAAATTTAACACTATATTGTTTAGAGAGACACACAATAAAAAGCAAGGAAATGATTAATCTCAAATTCAAGACCGTAGTTAACTCTGGAGGGAGTATGTGTAATTGGGGAGATACAACCAGGGGGCTCCTAAGATATTGGTAATATTCTATTTCTTAACCCAGGTAGTGGGTGTGTGGTGTTTTACATATATGTATCTTTTTGTATTCAGATACTTCACAAAAAAATAGACACTAAAAAAATATACAGCATATGAAATATGTAACACATAAAATGGTAATATACCTTGATATACACACAGCGAAATACATTTAATGAAATTATACACACACACACAATCAAGAAACAAAGACAGTGGTGCTGGAACCCCCTCAATGAAAAACTCTGGCCTCCTAAGGATGTTGCGTTCCGATCTACAGAATGCTTTCCCAGTCTGTGTCTCATGATGAAATACTAAGAAGGGAAAGCAGCTGAATAACCCTGAAGTGATTACCTGTTTGACCTTCTATCCGGAGAGTACTTGGATTAAATTTCTTAGCTAGTTAGCTATCAGACAAGGCATCACAAAGCTGAGAAAGCTCTAACAGTTTAAAGTTGTACTGACATCTTACCGAAGCTGGTCTACAAACCCAGGCCTGTAAGCAGTAGTCCTCTTAAAGCAGTGGTTTCAGGCCCTGGGGACTGAAGCTGGTGGGGGACACCGAGCCCCCAGCCTCTACTTTTAGAGCCATTCTGATTTTATTCACTTTATGGATGTCTTTGATATGATTTTGTTTGAAGGGTTCCACCTGTCAAGAGAGTATGAACAGCAGTCTTAGAGGAATCCTAGCTTTCTGGAGTTGGGAAAAGAATGCAAATCACCTTTCTCAACTCTGTATAAATGTAAAAGCAGAGGTGACCAAAATGTGCACCCAATAAGCAATTTGCACTGCAGCAAATCTTAAAGATAGTTGGCTTTCTTTCCTCTTTTGTCCTTATTCCACTGTCTTGAGAAATACCCCACGGCCCTAGAACAACAATAGAAACAGGAGGCAGACTTGAAATCAATCTGAGCCAAGCTGAACAAAATCCATGCATCTTATCAACGTTGCATGGCCTCCCGACTGAGAGATTGAGTCAACTCCAGCTATCCCTTAATCATTAGGGTTAACGCTAAACATGAGAAGGAAGATATTGGTGTTTGTGGGTGGGTCATCAAAACTTGGAAAGATGGGATTTCATTTTGGTAACTAACAGGTATAGAATTGGACTCCTCTAAAGGCTCTTTTGAGTTGGTGGATGGAGCAAATCTCCAGCAGATAGCAAATGAACTTCTGCCAAGCTCAGCAGAAACCTCTTTATCCCACCTGCTCTCCTGCCACACCTACCTAACTTGCTAGGGTTTTGCTGGAAAGGTCAAGCAGCCAGTCTGTCCCAGAACATAAGGACTGGTTACTGTTCTCTTGTACAGTAGCCCTGAACAACTGGTGTGTGGGCTGGTCCTCTCTGGGAGACATGGTATTTGATACTGTGCTAATTAGGTGGCTAGAAGAAAAAAAGGAATACACTTTAAAATGGCTCCTTAGAATTTTTTCTACAGCTGCACCAAATATACATCTTGGCTGAATGATTTATTAAAATTCTGTATTTGGTTGCAGCTGAGTATCACTATTAGAGAACTGGTTGTTTGGGACACAAAATGAATGTGAAATCTAGCCAGAAAAAATATTTTATTTGAACGGTCAGAATTTTCTCAAGTTTGACATTAGGTAGGAACCAAACTTAGCACCATCAGTTGCTTTACTGCTCCTGTGGTTATCTGCACGTTTATAATACTAAGTAGATGCTTTTACCTGAGGTTGGTGGAAGACCAAGTTGTCTTGCGGCTGGCCCTCCCACCAAACTGAGTGTCGTGTCCTAATAATTTTAAGGTTAACAGCTCCTGTCTCTTCCTAGACTTTAAAAAATCTGGTTGATGACAATGATTTAATTGTACACAATCCCTCCATCTCAAGCTTTGTGCACTGCAAGATTTCATCTTCAGAAGCACTTACGATTTTTGCCATATTGATCTATTTCCAAACGTTTGCGTGCCTCATACTTAAAAACTCTTAAAAACTTTTGTTAGCTTAAATTTCTTCCTAAACTTATCTAGGTAACATCTATTTTCCCATTTATTAACTTTTTGATTACAGAAGTGTTCAAAATTAACTAAGTGCTTTCATCCTATAACATATTCTTTAACTGACAATAAATGACAAATCTGCACAACTAAAAGGCTTACCTGTATTTGAAATTTTTGATATATGCAATAAATCCAAATGCCATGCCTGTTCGAGCTACTGCAGCTATTGTGCTGATCGGATAAACAGTGATCCTCTGTGACCACCCAATTGTTAATCATGTACTGATTCGGGGATGCCAGGAATTCTAAGTATTCATTCAATTGCTCTTGGGATGAGGTTGAAAGCATTGATAGCAGGTCTTCATTTTTACTCTTCATCTGAAGCTCACATATATAATCCAGCATGGATGAATGAAAACTGGTTTTTGCCTATGTCTGGACAAGTTTTCCCAAGTAAGTTCCTTTTTTTTCCTCCATTGATGTAAATCTTAGAAACATTCTTTGGTGTCTTACAGATGCTTACTCAATGCTCATTATGTGTAAGCCAAGTATTAGGCACTTTTTTGGGTTTTCAATCTTCACAATCCCTCAGTATTCTGGTTTTCTATCTTACACGTGAAGAAAGCAAAGCCTGGGGTTGGGGTGTCCTATTCTTCTGCTCTAGGCTGATGTGTACATCTGATTTACAGAGCTGAAAGAAGCGAATCATGATCTCCGCAGATTCCAGCTGGCTGGTTTGCAAGGCTGAATGAGCTTTGGGTCTGTCTTTTCGTAGGAGGTGGGGAAATGAGCATATAGAACTTCAAACCTTTTTTTTTTTTTTTTAAGATTTTATTTATTTATTTGACAGAGAGACACAGCGAGAGAGGGAACACAAGCAGGGGGAGTGGGAGACGGAGAAGCAGGCTTCCCGCCGAGCAGGGAGCCCAATGTGGGGCTCGATCCCAGGACCCTGGGATCACGACCTGGGCCGAAGGCAGACGCCTAACGACTGAGCCACCCAGGTGCCCCAGAACTTCAAACCTTTTAACCCACTCTTTGGAAAGAGCTCTTGCCCATTCTGCCTCCGTTTGCCAGCTATTATTTTCTCTTCACTTCCCAGCAGTTTCCTTTCAGCCTCTCATCATGGTCCCAGAGGAAAACTCAGGTGGTAGCTCTTCCCTTCCGTCAGTCTGAATTCTGTGCTTTCTTCATGACTCAACACTCAATCGTTTGTTCCTCATTCCCATGTCCCACATTCCATTTATGTCTCCGTGACTTGTGAAGTATGCCATGTCAGCATCTGTGCTGTTCACTGCAGCTAGACACGGGCAGGCCTAGTTAAGTAGGCACAAACCAGTGATTTCAAACGATGGGTTTCAACTGTATTATATAGACTATTTAGCTACAGAGGATAGCTGTCACCCTTCTGAATGGTGGTATACTGGTGCGGTCATCTTCAGATCAAGAATACGTAAAACTAGAATTTAAAATATTACACTAATAATTGCAACAACTTCATGTTTCCTGGTTGTTTCTTTTGTATTTGCTGAAAATACAGGTGTTTAATGTGCAGTCAGTGCTCACAGTTGCTTGGCTGTCCACGGCTTAGTATCAGGTCATTATAGGCCTATATGTAATAGGCAGGTGCTATTTAGAACCCGGCCAGCCGAGTTTTCAACCATATGAAACAACTGAGATTAATTATAAAGCAACAAATAGTGAATGATACTATTATGAGTCAAGCATCACTCTGAGCATATCACATCATTTCATTCAAGATTCACAATGAGGCAGGTACACTCCCTGGTTTATAAGAGACGCTGTGGCTCAGCATTTAAGTCACTCACTCAAATCACACATTTAAGAAAGGAACAAAGGCAGATGTGATTCAGATGCACATGAAGAGAAGTAACAAATGAGAAAGTAAGGTTAGGGCAGACTGGGATTTATAAGGCAAGGCCTCAAGTTCTATTGTCACATACTAGTTTCAAATTATGAGCCTCTCCTAAGATCTCATGTCCTAAAACAAAGACTGATTTTGTTTCCTACTTACCTGGAGCTACGTGTTCTTTCTGAAAGAATTTAAGCAAGCCACCACACTCCATGCTCTATCACCTGAGTAGCCCAATTTTATAACTACAGAATTTTGAAATCCTACAAGTGACACAAATGATAACGTCCAGGGCACAGATTAATAGCACATGAAATCTGCCTTTGACATAATCAATTACTGCTCATCTTTCTTCCTATAAAGGAGGAGACGGGAGAATATGACAAGAAATTAAAATAATACAAGTTTGGATCTGTCACAGAATGTGGAATGAGAAGGCACAAGAGGTCAGGAGGTCCAACCTCCCTCCCTGACAGAGAAGCATGCTTAAGGGGCAAGATGTGGCCAATGTCTCAGGACCACAGACCGTTAGTGCGGACAGGAGACTGGACCCCAGCAGCCCTATGCTTTTCCCTCCACATGCCACCACTGGCACTCTAAGCGAAGCCAGTTTTTGAGAGAAGAAAGTGCTTTGCAAGTGACATGCTCTTCACTCACTTTTAATGTACTTTGAGAAATGAATATCCATTTGACACACCTGTGACACATGTAATATGACACGACACTGTGTTCCATACGAATCAGGGAACCGAGAAGAGAGCAAAGAACTATGCATGCAAACACTGGTGGTTGAGTCCTAAAAAGAAAGTGGTTGTTCAACTGAACCCAGACCAACATTAAACTATGGATGCAGGTGACATGGCAGCTCACCAAGCCCCCCACCTCCCAAACGGCAGGGGAGGAGGAGAGCTCAATCGTATCACCCTACTTCAGAAACGTACTTACATCCCGGTTAGAACTCCACAAACATGAGCATCCATATTATAATCCATCTTTGGAAAACAGACTATTTGAAGGAAAACAAATCCAAATTGAAACTATGTGGTTTCCAGAGCAATTTATTCATTAAAATCTATTCAATATGCCATCAACAGTTCTCCTGTGTGTATTGTGCTGATAAATAGACACTGAGAGGATTTAACAAGTTCGTCGTTTAATAAGTCTGAATTCATTTTCACCACATGGTCTTGTACACGGTCATCTGTTGAAACAGATTTCTTTTTAACAGATCTTAGTTTAAAAAAGTCATAGATACTGTGAGTTCTGTATAAACTGGTGGATATTAAGTTAGTTCCTTTGTTTTGACTTATAAGCCTCAACTTCACCGCAGAATAAAGAATGTAGGCCAAAGAAAGCATAATCGGTCACTCGTATAGAACAGTATTGTTTCTATAATTTGAAGCTTTCTGAATGGACGGGTTCAGGCCTGATGTAACTGTAAAAAAATTACTTAATGAATAGACTATATGGAAATTGTACAAAATGTTATTAACTTTAATCATTAATAGCTTAAACAGCACTATGTTACTAATTGCTATTCAAAACCAAAAACCTGTTTTTGAATCCCCAAGAAGGTGGCATGTGTACACAACCACGCCACCTTGTACTTAGGGGTTTGTCAAGACGTATTTCAACAGAAACTTTGGCTTTAGGAAAGAGTCACAAACATTTAAAATAATGGCTTTAATCGTCATTTTGAGTATATGGTAGGGAAAGTGTGCTTTAATTAAATATACATCATGCCAGTGATGCTGGCAAGGTTGAGTTAATCCTAATGTTGATAGCTATAAAAACTAGTTTGTACATGACAAGACAATGAGAGAAAAAAAGCAATCCCTTTGAAACAAAACTTTAAAAAAAATATGTTCACAGTGGTTTGTATCAACAGTATGCATTTTATGACAATAACATGTACAGATTGAGCACCCTAGGGCTCTCTTTATATCCTAAAGAAAACGAGCATTTACATTATTCATGGGTTGAACTGAATTTTAAAAAGATCAATTGTACACTTACCCCTTAGACAGGATAAACTGTTCTGGGGTGTACAGCTTTAACACCATCATTAAAGTTGTTTGCAAAAGGAATACAGAATTAAAAAAGACAAAACATTTTTTCTTGGGAGTGGAGAGTCTTTCATTTGCTGTTATAACCAGCAAATGCCATTCATTAACTCAAAAAATGGAAGGGGGCCCCACAAACACACTATGTGAGCAAGCTGACCAATACACATTACAGTTTTAAAAATGAAGGTTATATACTCTATGTTACAAGTCCCAACTAGGCAGTGTCAAAATGACATCTATTTCTTTGCTTGCTTTGTGATCATACCCCTTGGAGGTGTTACAGGTCTCGTGGCATTCGGCTTCTTTTTCTCTGCAGGTTTTAAAATCTGCAAAGATTCAAAGGTAAGTGCATTTTAGGAAATATTCTCGACCCCAAATCTTAAGATTTCTTAAATCTCACTCAAATCTTTTGTTCAGAAAGGTCTCTGACCATTTAAAACTGACCCAACAACTCTTGAAAACCCCACTAACATATTAACGTACCATGTTAATATGTTAACATGTAAACATTTTGGTAATAAATGCTATGATGAACAGAGGACAAATTATTTTGCCTCTGGATAAAATGACAATTTTCTGAAGTCAGTTATTGTAGTATGTCTAGGCTATCCCCTCTGACACGGGGGTGGGGTGGAGAGTTCTCCAGAGCAGTGTTTCTCAAACCCACAGGGGGCCCTCTCATAGTCTCTGGGAGCTGCAAGTTCTCCCCCATAGTTGGTAAAACAACATTTAACTGATGACTGCCACGTGACTTCAGTGGCTTTACTTATGATTATGACTGGGCTAGCCTGAAGTTGTACAAGTTTAATTGTAGTAAGAGAGCGAGAAAAAGACTCAGACAGACTTTGTGTGTAAATGATACTTTTGTGCCAAGTGAAGGCCAAATGATGTCATGGTGAATCAGTCTTGTGGAAATTAAAGAAAAGTGGTGGGAGAAGGGAGTAATCACACAGCACATCTGTGTGGCAGTTAGTTCTATTCTCACATACAAGCGGGGATTTAATTTTAGCTGAACATTATATTGACATAAGTTTTAGATTTATAGCAAAGGAACTCTAAGCATGAGGAGCCAATAAATTGGTTTTTTACCCCATTTAAATAATGTAAAAACAGTTAAATTCAACACAGCAGGAAAGGTTCCCTGACAATTTTTTTCCCCTTAAAAGGGGTCCACTGATTACAGAATTAGGACAAACACTTGTATGGGAAAATAAAAATTTAGTCTACTCAACATAAATGAACAGTAGGCAGAAAATAGCAATTTTTAAAAAAAAATCAGTAAAATTTAGACATAATAGTAGGAAACAATGCTGAAAGCATCCTCTACCTGAAAAGAACACATTAGAGTTTCGTCCACACTCATCATGGCACCTGCATTGTCAAACTCTCCACAATAATTGGGCGCAGAAAACAGAGTGACCAACTGCCTCTTTGCAAAAAATTCATATCCATCTTCAACCACCTTGGAGAGAAAATGGTTTTAGAGTAAGTAGGTGTAAATTGCAGGTGAGTAAAACCACTTTTCAGTTTCCCATTGAGCCTGATATCCTACAGGTCACTTGCAGAGACATTTTGTATGAATAAGCAATACCTACCCACTAAAACCAACAAGGAGAATCTGTGCTCACACACATGCTCTTAAGTGTACATGTAAAATTCAAAGTCAATACCTGGTGGGCTCTACATATAAGATCCAAATCATGCTTATGGAGAAATTTTGCAACCACTTCTGCACCAAATGTGAAGGACACTCCTCTGTCATTTTCACCCCAGCCTAAGACATCTTTATCGGGGTCAGACCACAAAAGATCACAAAGAAGACCTTGATCTGGTACATCAGTTGGTCGCATAATTCGCCGAATCTGCTCCATAGATTGAAGATCTGGTGATAAACCTATTAAATGAAAAAAAAATTTTTTTTGGAAGAAAACAGAACTTCACTTTAACAGTTCCATTTGCTTACAGAGGGACTCAATGACTCCAACATGGAGGGCTTAAATCTATGGCTATGATTTTTTTTTTTTTTATGGTTAGGTTTTCTTATTTAGCTTTGGTTTAAAATAAAAAAAACTGAAAAAGCACTAGAATTTATTATATGCACCAATCTGCGAGGCACAATATGTCTAAATGGTATATGGAATCAGTTACCTCAATATACAGAGCCCTAAAAATTAAAATCCAGTGATTTATAGACAACCACTCCTCAACTCCTTTGATGATAATAATGAACAATGTACATTCTAGATTTTATTATCGACCATTTGTAATGACTAGGTGTAAAGGGTGCAGATACTCAGGTATGATGTAGCTTTCCAGGAAACCTGTGCTGTCCAAGTACCATCAAATCATCAGACCAGCTTCGATGTAGCTGACTTTCATCTGAATTTAAAATCACATGCCCAGGGGCACCTGGCTGGCTCAGTGGGTTGAGCCCACTGCAATTCCTGATCTCGGGGTTTTGAGTTCAAGCCCCATGTTGGGGGTAGAGTTTACTTAAAATAAATAAAATTAAAAAATTTTTAAAAATCACATGCCCAGCTCTACCAAAACCAGCTGAAGTATACGAGGGCAGGGATAATGGCTTTATTAAAATACATCGTGTCGGCTCTTTGACAGTTGTCATTATAATTTCTGACCAAGGGTGAAAAGAAATCCTTTTTCACAATTACTATTTAATTATGTTATACAAAGCACAACCATGGAGAAAAATAAAATCGCTTTTAAAATCCAAGTCAACAATTTCTAAAAGAAGAGGATCAAAAACAGACCAAGGAAAGTCTACTCACATTTTCAGTATTCTGGAGAATCTATGATACAGCACATTAATTGCTCTTCACTTTATATTTAAAAACACTTTCTGCTCTATTTTCAAGTCAAACTGTTACAGAGCCTAGAATTCCCTGTAACGAATCAATTTCTTACTTCAGATTTCTATCCAAATGATCCTAGATGCACCAGAGTGGACCCATGGTGTAACACATCAATAAAGGAGAGTCACCTGACAGAGAAGTCATCCCAACGACAACTCAAATGTCTAAGTGTACCCCCTTCAGAAGGGAACAAAACCTATTTGCAACTAAAATTAGCCCACATACCTCCATGACAGCAGAATATCTTCTCATCCACGATGGCTGCTATCGGTAAACAGTTAAAGCAGTCTGTGAAAGTTTTCCATAGTTTAATGTTATATCTTCTTTTACCTGTGAAAATTTTAGGATGGTTAAAAAGACTGGTGTTCTGTAGGTTCGTTCTCTTAGGACAATTTCTCCCAAAGTAAGGTGCTAATTACTTTTTAAGTAAACAAGAACTATGCTTTTATTAAAAATTCCCTGGAGGATAGGTTTAGCAGATCTAGCTATACTTTAAAATCCCAAAGAAGTTTGAAATCAGAATCCCAAATGCAATGATTAAGGATTATCATTAACCCCCAATAATTATTTGGTAGAACAAACTCTGTTTGGAACCTAGCATGTTTTGTCCAATCTCAACCCAGAGGCAATTATGAATAGCTTACACATGTGCCATTACCATCTTCCTTCTGAGGAAGCTTCTGAGAGTTGACACCCATCCCATCTCTCACTATCATCAAGAGCTTACTGGTACCAGATAATTCCCAGCCCTACATACTCTAGTAGCAGGCACACCAGGATAACTGTTCCTAACACTGCCACAAATGCTCAGAACGTTCCCCAGAGAAACGATGTTACAGGGTGCTTGTATTCCCCTCACCAGCCCCTGTATTCCCTGCATTCTGGAGTCACAGTGTGATTTGGACATAAGCATGACTTTAAGGTACTGTTCCTGCAAGCAAATTACGTTCTGAGTTAAAAACCTACTCATAAATTCTGGAAGCACAAATCTGTCTGAATTGGGTTGAGAATGGCCCAACTGTGGGTCACCTTGTCTCCTGTACGTCCATACCAGAAAACCCAAAGATCTAAGCACAATCTTCATTGCTAAAGCCAAGTTTGTCCTTTGTCTCCTCTCCTTTCTTATTCTAGGGACATCTACAGGTTTTTTTTTTTTTAAAGATTTTATTTATTTGACAGAGAAAGACACAGCGAGAGAGGGAACACAAACGGGGAGAGGGAGAGGAGAAGCAGACTCCCCGCTGAGCAGGGAGCCCGATGCGGGACTCGATCCTGGGACTCCAGGATCATGACCTGAGCCGAAGGCAGTTGCTTAACCAACTGAGCCACCCAGGCGCCCGGGACATCTACAGGTTTAAAGCTGAACCTTTTTGGAAAGTTTAGACTGGCCCAAGCAGCAGGTTCCTGAACCACACCTTCCACTCTACTGCAAATCAAGTCAGGTATGGAATTTAGCACAGGGTTTGGAATGTAATGCAAATTCAACAAACACTTGACTTCTCCCTTTGCATAGAACTGTCGTCTTTCCTTTTAATAGTTTATGTTTTTTCTATGACTGGGTATAACTCTCACCATGGTTCACCCTGTTTTGTATTTCTTTGGAGGTCACTAATTCCCTATTCCTTATCTTCCTTCACTGGAGGGTTCTGGAAGCCAGACAGAATTCTTCTCTACAAAAGGCTGGAAGGGAACCTTTTACTTAAAAAGTAAAATGACAGAAGAACAAGGCTGGGCTGGTCCTAACCTCCATTCATAAAAGCGATTTGGTTCTGTCTCCTATTTTCCTCTGAATGACCACCCAATGGCTCGCTTGGATTTTTCCTTTGCGCACGTGCTGCATTTGCCAGTGCCAACGAATCCTCTCCCTTCTTGAAGTCTGCTTTGCTCCATGATTCTTTATTCATGCAACACACTCCAGTTTGTCTTGCAGATTCCTTTGCTACCTTTCCTGGCTCCTTCAACAAAAATTAGGATTCTTCCTCCTGTTGCCTCTGAGCATCTTAACTAAGTCCTAGGGCCCTGTTTTCTGTTCTCTCTACACTTCCTCCCTAAGGTCACTTCAGACCAGTAAGAACATCTGGCTCCAGAAAGGTTTAGCCTGGATAACTGCCAAGGTCTCTTCAAGCTTCCAAATCCAGGGACTCTGAGCCAGAATCCCTAATGCAGTTTCCTATTACTACAGATCAGACTGCTCTGGTATCAGAAAGGGATAACACATATTCACATTTTATCTAACAACAGACTCCCCAGCTTTTCCAGGACTATACTCTTTATAAAAAAGTTGGGGTGGGGGTTGGAGGGAGAAAGAGTGCTTATTATACTTGTGAAATAAGCCTATCACCTAAAGCAGTGGTTTTAAATTGTTCCATGAAAATCTACATTTTTTTTTAAAGTTTTATTTATTTATTTATTCGTAAGAGACAGAGAGAGAGAGAGAGAGAGAGGCGCAGAGGGAGAAGCGGGCTCAAGGGACTCGATCCCAGTATCCTGGGATCACGACCTGAGCCGAAGGCAGACGCTTAACCATCTGAGCCACCCAGGCGCCCCGAAAATCTACATTTTAATAAAGCTTCTCAACTTTTAACTTAAAGTAAAATTTTAATAAAATTTTCAACAGTTTTTTTAAAAGTCTGCAACCATCAATCGAAAGCCACCTATGTCAAGGACACTGCTCTGCCCATAAGTAGACTGGATGGCAAGTTATACCTGCCTGATGATGGGCGGGGGGAGGTGAGGGGAGCTTGAGCACAAGGTTAATCAGTAAGTCTTGATGACCAGACAAGAAACCAACCAATGCTGACCATCTAAAATAATTTTTAAAGTCTTCTGCATTAAATAGAAACTGAAAACAACATTGCTAATATCTTCACTTGGATATATGTAACAGAGTATCTGGATTTGAACTTCATCAATGAAAACATCAAAGTACTTGCTGAACAGCAGCATATAAAAGGAACCTTTTCTTAACTTGTTCTAAAAAGTAGCACCTGTAACAAATACCAAAACACAATTTATAAAACTTGCTGCCTCTCATCTCACTACCTTAGGAGTAATAACTGCTTTACCAGTACTTCTCTGATAGACTCATTGTCAAAATCAAGTATCTTTCTTGGGGCATCTGGCTGTCTCAGTTGGTAGAACATCTAACTCTTGATCTTGGGGTGGTGAGTTCAAGCCCCACGTTGTGTGTAGAGATTACTTAAAAACAACCACCACCACCACCTTTCTGGCCACAGACTCAGTTGACCTAGTTAGTTCAGAACCCATTAGATTTTTCTTTGGTGATCCCTCCCCACCTCATCTTACCAGCTGGGTCTCAGGGCCTCAGACCAGGCAAACATACAATTATGGGAGAGGGTGAGAGTAGGAGAGCTAAGTCTAGAAATACAATCTTTCTAGCAGTGCACTTCTAACAAATGAGCTAGCTGAATACATCTATGTGGAACTGAGATGGAAAAACACCACATTACAGGTTATGACTACAGTCTGGTGGGGAGGGCCAGTGACAATTCTTTACTGGTCTTGTTATCATCACTGGCAAATGTAGTAACTCAAATTCCTTAACCACTTCTCTCCTCCCTGCCTGAAGCCTCTCCTAGCAGAAATGATAAGCACAAAAGGATGGGGTAAGGACCCAACTCACCCCCCCTTAAACATTTTATACTTATTAACACTACAATAACAACAACAATTCCACCAAAACTGGCAATTTTTAAGGCTTTAAGAATCTTGTTTTTTATCAATTACCAACTCAAAGTGTACCTTCAACTATACAATCCAAAATGGGTCATAATTATGTATAAAATGTTACACAATTTTTTTTGTTTTTAATTTCACTTTCTCCTTTCAGCATATTTTAGGATAATAACTGCCATTTGTCCTGGGTGCACATGTGCCAGAAGGAAAAAAAAACAAACACACACACAAAAGAAATCATTTGTGTATTTGAAGATACCATTTATGTGAAATAACTAGAAAAGGCAAATCTACAGAGGACGAAAGCAGATTAGTGCTTGCCTATAAATTTACTAAAAATCACTGAACTGTATACTTAAAACAGACAGATTTTATGGAATGAAATTATATCTCAATAAAGTTGTTAAAAACAAAACTATCTATTTGGACAGGTTCTCAGACCTGTACTAAGAATTAAGTTCAATGATGATCTTAAAGAAGCCACCACTGCGACCATTACTTCTTAATCTAATAGTCACATCATAACAGAATCTAGGGCATTATTATACTGTAGTGGCAGTGTTATTTTTTTACCTTAAGAAAAAACTAAGAACAAGTTAATGAAATAAAAAATGATAGATTATAACATTCCATCTGAAACGCTCACAAATCCTAACAGAATATATGCAGTTTATGATCAAGTATCTCAGTTTAAGTCAGTCTTCCTTAGATGTAGAAAGTACTTACATTCATCATAAAATCCATAAATTCTATTGATGCTGGCACATTCATGGTTTCCTCTGAGAAGAAAAAAATTCTCGGGATATTTGATTTTGTAAGCCAGTAAGAGGCAGATAGTCTCCAGTGACTGCTTCCCCCTGTCCACATAGTCCCCAAGAAACAGGTAGTTGCTTTCTGGTGGGAAACCACCGTACTCGAAAAGTCGAAGCAAATCATAGTATTGCCCATGGATATCACCTAGAAGCAAGAATTCAGTTACACAGTGCCCTCATACTTACTGTTCAATCCACTAACAAAGTTTTGGAGAGACATTCTTTTTTTTTTTTTTTTTTAATTCTTATGTTAATCCCCATACATTACATCATTAGTTTTAGATGAAGTGTTCCATGATTCATTGTTTGTGCATAACACCCAGTGCTCCATGCAGAATGTGCCCTCCTCAATACCCACCACCAGGCTAACCCCTCCTCCCACCCCCCTCCCTTGGAGAGACGTTCTTTAAACATGCATTGCATAACTGGATTGACCTCTAATAATTAGGAGTTAAATTTGACGGCTAACACTAATTTCCAAACTTGTATCATGTTTTAGTTCAACTGAGCTTAATAACAATTTTAAGAGTATGTTTATGTCCAGAATCTCACACAAAACTCAACTAATTAAGAATTAATTTCGTGGAAAGGATTATTAATGCCTAGGCAGGCCTTCTTGCCAAGTGACATGGCTTTCCTTTCAGGCTGGCTGACCACTATCACATCTCTGGCAGCTCAGCCTGCAGGTTACTGTGTCAGCAGAACTGCTGCGTTGCTAGTGAGCCCCAGACCTGCATGAACAAAGGTACACACACCACACCCACCAATTCATTCAGCTTTCAATTTCCCCCTGCTAGATAATGCCAAAGAGCATTCAACTTTAAAATCATACATAGAAGCTTTATCAATGTAGTCAAATGTGCTAGAATATTTAGCATTACTCAGATGAACTTCAGTTTTTATACGGATTATCTGCATCTATCATGTAGAAACAGACTACAAAACAGCATCAAGGAAAGTCTATTTTTAAGCATAGCCAGTCTTGCTTTAAGCTTAAATGTAATTCCTATATATTCATATAGTTCAGACCTTTTCTTAGCTCTCCGGTGTCATTTCTTTCCTTTCTACTGCAATGTTTATATTCCTTTAGTCAAACAATTTTTAGAAAATCTGAAGCACATCTAAGTACACTAAGTCCATTAGAGGTATTAATTCTAAAGCTAAAATTATTTAAGTAGTTGCAGGTTGTTCATAAATAGCAAACGATTCTGCTGGCAACACAAAGGCATCTATATATCCTCGAGTCACTTGATCAATTGCACAATCAAAGGCAACTGTCCATGTGCCCAAACCTACCACATATTTTGAGTGGTGCTTCAAGTTCTAGTAGGATAGGCTGACTGAGAAAGATCTCTCGGGACTTTAAGCACAGTCCTCGGATTTCATTCTCCTGCAGCTGGACATTCTTACCGGGCTTGGACCCTCTCACTGTAGGGGAGAAAAACTCCAGTTAGTCAAATGAAGTCAAGATACAATTTAACATACAAATTAAAAATATCTGAGAAGGCGTAAGTTTTAATGAGGAGGCGGCAAAAACACAGTTTAACTGGCTTTCTGGCTGACTTTATTTTCGTAACACTTCTGAAGAACATGGTTTTAATGCCTAATTGTAATTGTAAAATCTTAGACAGGATTTCATTGATTATTTAGTTGCATCTTCTATACTAAGTTAAGACTTGTTACAGTGTCCTGAACAAGGGGCCACACTGTGTATGAATACTGTTAGAAAGGTATTCCTTTTGTTACTTGCTGAAATCAGACTGGCTGTGGCACAGTCCAAGGCCTCAGTTTTGCATCCCAGCCTCAAAAATCGGCCTTGTTCACCTCCAGCCTGTCCACCAGGCCATCTCTTTTTGCCTCCAGTCCTGTCTTCTCTTCTCCAGCCTTATAAATGAATTAGTATTTGTACAGCAGGAGATTTCAGAGATCGTCACATTACTGAGTTGGTTCTAAAGATTTTTTTTTTTTTTTTAAGATTTTATTTATTTGACAAAGACAGAGACAGCGACAGCAGGAACACAAGCAGGGGGAGTGGGAGAGGGAGAAGCAGGCTTCCCGCTGAGCAGGGAGCCCGATGTGGGACTCGATCCCAGGACTCTGACCTGAGCAGGAGGCAGCCGCTTAACGACTGAGCCACCCAGGCGCCCAGGATTCCTGTTTTAAAATACGAAATTGGGGGGCGCCTGGGTGGCTCAGTCAGTTAAGCGACTGCCTTCGGCTCAGGTCATGATCCTGGAGTCCCAGGATCGAGTCCCGTACCAGGCTCCCTGCTCTGCAGGGAATTTGCTTCTCCCTCTGACCCTCCCCCCTCTCATGCTCTCTCTCTCTCGTTCTAATAATAAAAAAAAAAGTCTCTTCATTTTAAAAAATAAATAAATAAATAAATAAAATGTGAAATTGGAGGGGCACCTGGGTGGCTCAATTGGTTAAGCATCCAACTCTTGATTTCGGCTCAGGTCGGGATCTTGAGGTGGTGAGATTGAGCCCTGTGTCAGGCTCTGAGCTCAGCGAGGGAGTCTGCTTTAGATTCTCTCTCCTCCTCTCCCTCTGCACCCCCCCACGCCCCCTCGCACGCGCGTGCTCTTTCTAAATAAATCTTTTTTATTTTTAAAGATTTTATTTATTTATTTGACAGAGACACAGCGAGAGAAGGAACACAAGCAGGGGGAGTGGGAGAGGGAGAAGCAGGCTTCTCGCTGAGCAGGGAGCCTGATGCGGGGCTCAATCCCAGGACCCTGGGATCACGTCCCGAGCCGAAGGCAGACGCTTAACGACTGAGCCACCCAGGTGCTCCTAAATAAATAAATCTTTTAAAAAAATAAATAAAAAATTAAAAAGGTGAGACTGGAAATGCTCAGAACCCTCCCCCATCAGTGTTTTTCAGAGGATGGCTGGTATTTCCTCAAGAGTTCTATGAAAAAATTTAAGTGTCGTTTGCATTTTACTGAAACACACTTCAGGCTCATTGTACATACTGTACATATTTTGCTGTGCAATCTCTGGGACTGCATCTGTGAATACAATGATGCCCTTACAGGGCAAAGGATGTCAGTGAGTGCTGTAAGGAAGGTTTCCTAGTAATCTGAACATACAAAACAAGAAAAGGGAGAAAGGTGGCTTGTCGTTAAGTGTCTGCCTTCGGCTCAGGTCATGATCCCAGGGTCCTGGGATCGAGCCCCGCCTCGGGCTCCCTGCTCCGTGGAGAGCCTGCTTCTCCCTCTCCCACTCCCCCTGCTTGTGTTCCCTCTCTCGCTGTCAGATAAATAAAATCTTTAAAAAAAAAGAAAGAAAGAAAGAAAGAAATACTGGTACAGCACTACGTGTTGCCCACATCGGAGTACCCGAGTTCTACTCACTATCAAAGTAAAGCACTCCAGCCCTGTAATAGTTCATTTATCAGCAGGTAGGCAGGAAATGAAATTTTGTTTTGATTCCAGTTATAGCAGATTAGACAGTCACTAAATACAGATTAAATAGCACTGAATTGCTAATTTTACCTTATCCTTACAGTTATAAAGTGGCCTGCTTGCTGGTAGGGTATGGTTAAATACAGGGACTGATTATTCGCAACTTGCAATCGGTCTTAATACTTGTTTTGTACAAAAGATTTATGAAAGCAGGCATTCTACGAATTAGAACTGAACCAAAATCACAGGACCAGACTAAATATAGAATGTCAAGTTACATCCTTCAACCATTAAACCCAATATAAAGTGATTTAGTTTTAGCAAAACCACAAAACCCATCAGATTAAATTATTGTTGCTAATTTAAATGTTATCAGTTTTGAAGGCTTTATATTCAACTTATAAAATCATTCAGCCTATTAAGTGAATAAAAGCAGTAAGTTTAACCGGTTTGTATCTAGCGTAGTTCTGTAAATATCTAATGTTACAGAGTGATAAAAATTACAAATGAAAAACCTGATGTCTGCTGAGAATTTTTTTCCATTAAATATGGCTGAGTCCAAGTTTGAGAAATATTGTCCTAGGCAAAGCCATTTTTCAGCCTGAATAGCCACCGAAACCCTGAGTTCGCTGAAGAAAAGTTTTGAACAGAAACCCAACACCGTGTAGAGGGGTTTTACTTTTTCAATGAAAGACAGTACACAAGAAAAGACGGCAAGAGGGAAGGGCCAAACTCTTCAAGCACGCAATGAGGAGAAAGTGCTGAAAGAGCAGTGGAACTGGGAGCCAGCCCCAAGCTTCTGTACTGGTTCTGTAGCCTTGAGCAAATCACTGCTTTGGACCCCAAAATATGTAACTGAAGCAAACCACAGCCAGTCTCCTTCTGATCAAAACATTATGAAATGAGAAGCAACGAAGAGGAAAGCACAGTGATGATAATTTTCGAGGGAAGACATGAAAGAGACACATCTATAATACTACAGCAACTGAGCAATAAAAAATGGTTTTTCTAGAACCACAGTAATTTTCTCTCCTGACACACACAGTGGAGAACTCAAGAAACACTCCTGATGGAAAGACAGTGGGATTCCTGCTTCACTGGCCAGAAAACCCCAATCATTAGCAATTATACCACAAGTCAGCCAGAAGCTTGGGCAGACTGCCCAGCAGGAAACTTTTATTTTGGGATAGGAGGGGACTCCTAGAAGCTTCTGGTTTTCAACCTCAATCTTTTTCAGCAGAGCCCCACATTTGTGAATGAACAGTCCACTTTAAGTCTTTCAAGAGAGCGTGCAATAATTAATCTACACCTATACAGAAGGAAGGCTGTACTTTTAATATGAATGCTATCATTAAATCGATGCCACCAGATTAAGTCAATGTTGCTAATATAAATATTTACTGGTTTTGGAGGCTTCCCACTACCACCTTTAGACATAGTCTATGAGTTTTCTTATTCTGTTTTCCTGTTTATCCTCTGAGTGAAGTGTACAGGTAAGTAAAAAGCAATACTGCTAACAATTAAAAATTATTCTTAATGTGCAATAAGGATTAAATGCAGTTTTTCCAGAACAAATCAAGATTTTATATCTGAAGAACAGTGCTCATTAAAAACAACATGGTCCCAAAGCTTCTTAAATTCCCTACAATTAGCTAAAGCAATAAAATTATGAAAATAGAAACTCTGCCAAAACCCTCATCTACCAATTGGCAAATACCTGCTCATCCTTCAAGACTTGCCCTGGAGAACCTCTCCTATCCACCTCCTCTCCTCTCCTAAACCTAGTTTACGCTTTCTGAAATGCTCTCACAACACTTGGATACCACTCAGCACACATCATACTTTGTACTGTAAATGCCATTTTGCTTCCACCTACTCATCTGGACCCTCTGGTAGGCTGTAAACCCCAAGACCACACGACTGGCTCTGCAGTGTACATGCCCACGGCCAGATGTGGCAGGCGCTCAAAATTTGTTGTGTGAATGAAATCTGGATAAATCTCTAAGTGCTGATGACATGTGATATCAGAATTAAACATGTTATTCCAGACTACATACTTTTGATTAGCAAAAAACCTGTGTCTGTGCTTTAAAATTAAAAAGAGCAAGAGTGTCATTTCCTATCAGCCTTTAACAGACTATTTTTCTAGTTGCAAAAATTTAGGATTACTCTTAAGTTTCATGTTGAAGATGATTTGTCTAATAATTAGAAGATCAAGATTTCAAAATGGGTTTTAGCAGTTCAAATAAACACTAGCTATTTCTTAAAAATGGCCACATCGGCCAATAGTTCATAAATCTACTTCACTATTTTCAACATCCATCAAATAGAATTACGTACTAGTTGCAGCTAACATTTACCAAGCACTCATCATGTGCTGGGTACTGCACTAGAGGGCTTTACATTGCCACTTAATCCTCACAAAAATCCTATAAGTTAGGCTCTGTCACTTCTGTCAGTCTGGGAGAGGTTCGGTGACTTGGTCTAAGATCACAGAGCTTATAGGAACACCAGGCCCCTATGAACTCTAAGTCTAGTGGTGCTGCCACCATACTACTACCCTACCAACTAAGGATTTGTTCTTCTTTAACTTCCAAACAAAGGAGTTTTTATAGGACAAACTACCAAAACACTAATATATGGTCACTGCTTCCTAAGAAAATTCTGAGATGGGATAAAAAATCATAAAGCATACTTACAAATGAGAAGCACTAAATCAGAACTAAACTAGGCAATCTGTTTAAGACTATCATTACTTATTAACCATGCTTCAAACATTGAACAGAAGAGTTGCAGAATATCTACTAGGTGCCAGACCCTCTGATGGATGCTGGGGATACCCTGGTACACAGGATGGACAAGAACCTTGTCCCTTCTCTTGTGGAGGACACAGAAAATAAGAATAGGTAACTGCAGCTTGTTATAAATGCTATGACTAGAACTATCCCTTCATAAAGATTATAAAGCTAAAAAAGTTCACCTTAAGGATAGTATCTTCAATACCATTGAAAAGACAAAGGCTTTTTAAATAAAAACATCTCAATTTTAAACAGAAACATCTCTAATTACAAACACTGCAGCTCTACTTAATAAATATCAGTCAATACTTACCTTGAGGTTTAAAGCCTCACTGTGCTCTGCGTGCAATGGGAGAAACATGCACAAAAAGGAGACCCTTGGTAGGAAATTCAAGAGTTGTCACATGTTACCTTCCTAAGGAAGTAGCTGTGGTAGTTCAAATAGTAAATATCAAATTATTTCAACAATTGCCAAAGGAATCCAAAATATTCAACAAAAAAGAACTTCACTTTCCAGATGGAAGTGTTTTCTCATAAATCCAGATGCTAGGCATTGCATGGAAATCAGGAGGCATTGTAAACATGTGTAGGTTAGTGATCAGTACTAACACTAGTTACATTAACATACCAATTTAGACCTTAAACATACAACTTGTGAGTAAAAACCTTTAACTGGCTAGAAAGATTCAGAAAAATGCATTATGGCTGTCAACAGCAAAGGCTGTTCTGTAGAAACTTATCCATTTATCTGGCATATCATTAACATGAGCGTATGATTAAAAACTTCCATGCAATTTTATCAAAAACAAACTGACAAACACTTGAAATAATAAAAGAATGTTATCAGTGATTATTTGCAACGCCAACTTTTTCTCACAGGCAACACTAACTTTTTTGACAGCCTGGCTACAAGCAGAGATGAAAACTATGCAAAGAAATTTAAAACTACTTTGGGATTATTTATGAATAATAAAAAAGTATTCTTCTTGCTCTTTAATTAAAAGTCCCTTAATTGTTGAAAGTAAATCTTACTAAAAGGAACAGCATACACAAAAAGAAAAGCTCCAGATGAATTATAATGAAGTTTTAGAATCTAAGAATGGCACAACCAGCATAAAAATAGGCTGACGCAGACTTTGCTGTTTTAAGATAATCTTACTTAAGTAGGTGGTAATCTTGAGAATACTGCACATCATAATCATTTCAGTGACAGAATCAGTAACCTCACACTATAGGACAGATTTAGGGAAGGAAGACCTCAAAACAAGACAAACAACAGTGAATATCTGCAACATTAAAACTTTCCCACACACAACTGAGTTCTTTCCTACAAAAACTATAAACCACAAAAATGTTACCAAGAACCCCTTGGTTTCATTGCAGTCAGGAAGACTTCCCACTTTTGGACTACCTGAATTGTTTCCGCACCACACACACCCTCATTCTTGACTTTCCTAACTGCTGCTGTTATACTTTGTGCATTTATTTTTTTACTGAGGTGTAAGTGACACACAATGCAACAACAGTATATACTTTGGACATTTAGAGGGGATACCAATTTTCTCAAGACAAATACTCAGGATACAGTTGGAAAACACCACTGTTCTCAAAGTATCTTGAGTTTTCTACACCTAATGTGAAACCAGTTTATGAAAAATGTTTATCTTTTCAGTCTAACAACCCATTTTGATAAAATACCACTAATTAGACTGGAGGTCTGACCCTACATTTTAAGAGTAATTTTCATTTTCATAAGGCATCAGTGACACCCACTCTGGGTGCCAGCAAACCCTAGAGTAGTGGAGACATTGAAGGTTTCAGGTAATCAATCAAGACCTGTAAGTAAATCATCTGTTCTTACATGCTTGGATACAGGGGTCTGATCCTAAATCTTAATAATTTGTCCTAGAATTCCATAAACTCCAAAAATATGAAATCTTTCCTTATTCATCTTCAACAAGACTTCCTTTTTTAAAGCAATTCACATCAGAATATTGTCTCCTTCACACTTCAATCTTCAAGGTCTTCTAATCGCCCTGATTGTAAATGAAGAGAAACAGTCAAGCTGGTATAAAATCATTATCAACCACTGCCCTGCTTCAGGATCAGTAATCCTCACCTACCTCAAGTAAACTGACTGGCACAGGCACATAATTTGCAGAACAGGTCAAAGATTAAAGGACTGCAGTATCAAAGACATAAAACAATCTCACCGGGGGCGCGTGCGTGGCTCAGTCAGTTAAGCATCTGCCTTCGGCCCAGGTCATGATCTCAGGGTCCTGGGATCGAGTCCCCCATCGGGCTCCCTGCCCAGCGGGTAGCCTGCTCCCCCCCCCGACCTGCCACTCCCCCTGCCTGTGTGCTTTCTCTGTGTGTCAAATAAATAAATATAATCTTAAAAAAAAACCACACACAACAATCTCTACAAAAAACCTCTACCTTTGACAACAGATTACTAATGCGTGGCCTGGCACCACCTCCGTTTCACCAGCTGGGGAAAAGGAAAGCCTGGCCTCTGCTCCTGTGGCTCACATTCCCTCAAGCACAGCATCATGACACACACCACCCTGTTAGATTTCACTGATGTCAACTGTTACTGACAAACATGGGGGCACTTCAGGCATAAGGAGAGTAATCCTCTCCATGCTGTGGTTTAGGACTGGTGCAAGCTGCAGATCATGTCTCCAAGAGATCCTTCCCCTCCTACCTCATGGGAGAGGATGAGGCCTACTACTGACTTGCGGCAAGGGGAGGGGAGGGAAAGGCAGGGGGCCTCAAAACACAGACTTCTTGCAAAATAGGGAATTAGTAACACAAGCTTTGATAATAATGTCTTTATCAACAAAATGCCCTATGATAATTGCTTCCAAGAAAAGCCTCTAATTGTTAAAATTATCTGACCTATTTAAAAAATAATAATTGCAGAATTCTCATTAGAAAAAAAGACTACTTTGGTTTTCTTTGATCAGAATTTTAAGAACTTTTTTTTTTGTCCTTTGTATGATCTTCAAGCCCAGGCACTGGTGCTATTTTAACATTAGAATATAAACATGTTTCATATTACACCAAAAAGCTAAATACATGGGTGACTTAAATTTATAGTTTCAGAGTATCTGAACACTCCCTACTTTCAGATGAACTCTTACACATCAGAGGATTAAAGCAGTAGATGCTTTCTGAGGGCCAAGGCAGAAGTCATATTTATTTTATTATTATTATTTTTAAGATTTTTATTTATTCATTTGAGAAAGAGACAGAGAGAGTGAGAGAAAGCGCACGCGCATGTGTGCCCGCGTGCATAAGCTGGGAGAGCGGCAGGAAGAGGGAGAGTGAGAAGCAGGCTTCCCGCAGCGGGAAGCCCTTATGATTCCAGCGTCCTGGGATCATGACCTGAGCCGAAGGCGGGTGCTTAACGACTGAGCCACCCAGGCGCCCCAAATGTCATATTTAAATCACTAAAGTAAGTAGAACAATTATGCAGAGCCTGACAAGGTCTTGCAGTTTGACGACGGTCATCTTCAGAGAAAAGATGCTTTTAGCAAATCAGGATGTGAAATCAGTTACAGGGCCTGCTACATAAGGAAAGTACTAAACATCTCTACTCCCCAGACCCGGTCACTCACAAAGTAAAACTCTGCCCTCTCACTTTTCTCCAACATGGTAGGAATATCACACCAAATCAATAGCTAGCTTATTTTCTCTCTAAATCTCCTAAGTTTTACTGTACAGTTATTTAAATAATTGAACGTTAGTTAAACTAAGGAGTCTCAAGTTTTATCATCAGCAAGGCAGAGCCTGGATAAAGCTTCCAAGGTAGGTCACCTAAGTGATGCCTCACTTAAGGAACAACTACTTAAAGTTTAGACTAGAAAAGAATTGCAAAGTTGTAGTGCAAATCAACATGCTGGTTTTCTTAAAGACCTCACTTTGAGTTGCCTTTTTAGTACTATTACGAGCCACTTCTCAACTAAGCTTGCACAGTCTTAAAAGACAATTCTGAACATACAAAAAAGATTACAAAACTCATATGCCATTTTCAGATATACTTACATCTGAATTAAAATTTTTAGGGAAAAAGGTTTTGGGGGCATTACAAAAAAAAATCACAAAAAATTTATTATCAACATCTTCTAACACAGATGTGTGTGCGCATGCGTGTGTATCTGTATCCTCAATGGATCATCTTCAACTGTTTCTCTGCCAAATTAACACTGATGAGAAAAAAACAAATTTGAAGTATACAGTATTGTGCAATTAGCCCATTCCAGAGACATTAAAATGCAATGCTTTATTATATTAATTCCAATGAAAAATGATACATTAAAAAATCTGGTTTTCAAGTGCAACATAACACGTAGAGAAGAACTATTAAGAAACAATTGATCTCATTTTAGATGATCCAAGTTTATCAAGGTAAATTTCTTATTATGATTTAAAAACTAAGACTAAAATGAACAAATCTGTTATGTGAATACAGAGTTGTAAGCAACACAGGTCTTAAGTTAACAAAAATGGTTTTAAAGTTCTGATGATTCTAATCAACATAGATTCCAATTTGTTGTTTCCTCAGTGAAATAAAGCCCATCATATCTCCCCATCCATAACCCTGTACAGATATGCAAAAGTTAAAGACTTAAAATGAAAATATTTAATAAAAAGGTCCTTTCTTACTGCAAACTGTTTTAATCGGTTCCTGGCTGACTGTGGCCTCATAGAAATCAAAGGACTGTATTAACTAGCATGAAAATATATGAAAAATCTAGTTCTTATAATAAATGACATGTACTGAATGAGTGACAAGGTTTTTACCCATAAATGCCACTGACATCTCAAGAGCATTTGAGGGGACTTTAGAGACACATTCAGACACATTTCTTTTAAGAAAATATAAAAGCAAAAAAACCACCCCAGGATGGATGAAGATATTTTCAGAAATTTCATTTTAATGACTTAATTTAAAAGATCCGCAAATTCTAGTACCAAACCTGCCCCAACTGTTCTTGCTCTGGACTCCATCTCTCAAGCACTTACGCTACATTATTTTAGAACAGTATAAAGGCAAAAAGCAGTTAAAACTCAGACAAATCTTCATTATCCGGCGCCCAATCAAGGGATTTGAATCCTTCCAAAGTCTCAGAAAAAGACATTAGCATTAGCAGACAGGCTTGGGAATTGGGGTGCGGGAGGCTCGCTTCAAAGACCCCCTTTAAAATCCAAACTTCATCTGCATCCCACATCAGTATGAAACAATTGTCAGGCACCTCAGGAGTCTTAGGTCAGACAAAATTAAAGCTTCCTTTTAACCTCTGCTTAACCTTCCTTCAAACATAAGGTGGGCTGAACGTAGCAAGTTCTAGCTCCCGGCTGGCTTGGAAACCTGTCACTAATGTGTGACCTTGGTCAAGTGACTTAACCTCTCTGTGTCTTCGTTTTCTTCTGAAAAACAGGAAAAAATAAAAGCACTCACCTCCCAAAAGACTGTTGGGAGAATTTATGAAATGTGTGTAAACTGCTCTAAAAATGTCTGGCACACAGTAAGCGCTTTAGAAACGCTGAGTATTGCTATGAATGTAATTATGAGATGCACGCAAAGCGCTTAATACAGAACCTGGCACATTGGAAAGATAACGAACTGTCACCATCGCTGGTTTCATGTTCGGTGGCACGTTCAGAAAAGAGCGCGGAGACCTCTTCAAGATAAGGATAACTTAAGAAGAGCATCTGGGAAGGCAGGAGGGGATGGGTTCCGACACCCTCAGGAGATTTGAACGTTCGTCACCAAGTAACAAGAAATGGGCCGTCCGACCCCAGCCCCACACAAAAAATAAGCAAGACAGGAAAGGAGCCCTCGAAGCTGGTGGAACCCACAGCCCCATCAAATTGCTTTCCGAGAGGGCGGGTACCAGAAAGTAAGGGACACGCGGTCCTGCAGGGCGGACCGGGGCCCCCAGCCCTCTCTCCTCCAAAGGCTGGTCCCGCTTGCAGGGCGCAAGGGGGTACGGACCGGAAACGTGGGGGTGGGGAGCGGAGTTTTCAAATCTCCGGGAGGAAGGCTGCACCTCCGAGCAATGAATGAGCGGCGCCGGAAGGGTCCGCGGGCTGGGCCAAGTGCGGGACCCCGGCCGGCCTCCCTCCGGCTGCAGCCCCTGGCCCCACGAGCCAACTCGCGGGGCTCACTCCCCTCCGCGCTGCAAGCCCAACCGGCCTCCCAACTTCTCCCTCCCCCGCGAGCCCCAGAGGCCGCCCGCCTCCCCTCAGTCCGTCCTCCGACCCCTTCACCTTCCAGCAGCCGTTGGATGATGCTGTCGATGTTGAGTTTATCTATATCCGCCATCGCCTTCCCACCGCCGACCCTCCCGCAGCGGCGCCGCCGCCGCCGGCTCGCGCCCGGGACTCACACCTCCTTTCCCACGCCACGAGCACAGGGGCGGTGGTGGCGGCGGTGGCGGCGGTGGCAGCAGCCGCGGCGGGTCCCCCCCCAACCGCCCCGCTCCCTGCTTCCTCCTTCTCTCCCCACTGGAACCACGAGAAGAACAAAATGGCCGCCGACTCCTTAGCCAGTCTCGGTCGGCGCACGGATGCGCGCGGGGGAGTGCAGCGGGCCAGCCGGGACTTCTTTATGGGCCATAGGGCTCGCGGGAGGGGGCGGGGCCAGAGCGCGGGAATGAGGCGGAGACGGTTGAGCGTAACTGCGATCGCGCGCGGGATCCCTCCGCCAAACGGGCCGAGCAAATAGGCCCCCTGGCGGGAGCGGGAGCTGCAAAGTTGCACGCGGGAGTCGGAGAGGAGAGGGAAGCTGTCGCTGCGCGCTGCTAGGATTGTAGCCTCCGCCAGATACTGTTCATTAGGCTGGAGGTTTGCAGACTTGGCCGTGTGAAAGCCCACCGGGAGAATTCTGGGGCCCTGTAATTTACGCCCTAAGATAAATCTGGCGTAGAGGTAGAGGCAGAGTATTAAAGAGAAGTAGGTTGACTTATTTTGGATTCAAATTTGCTGGGATTTGGGGGAAGGGAAAGGTTTATTTGGTCACTAATTTAAAAAGTCGTCTCCCAGATAAATCAAGAGGCTAACAGTTACTTATCCTGAGTGGAGGGATTATGGGTATTTGTACATTTGTGTGTGTCTGTGTGTGGCCTCTGTAACTTTTACATTTGGGGGAAATTTATTTTAATCCACTCAGAATTTCTTCATCATTCCTATCTTTGGATTATCTTTCTTGAACTCAGTAAGTTATATAATCACTGGTACGGTTATCCTGATTCCAGCCAGAGCGAAGGTGAACAGAACAAGCGTGTGCAAGCAGATAAAGAGAAAATTTGCAGATTTCGCGCGTCGGAGCTCGAGGCCGGAAGAGAGGAGCGAGTTTGCAGGGGCCGGTAGTGCGGGCAATCCTGGCTTCTGCAGACATCCTTGGAGACTTTGGCCCGTTCCCCTCGGCTTCCCTGTCTCCCCAAGTGCACCCCTCCCCAAGAAGCCCCCAAAATATGCCACTCCGGGGGGGGGGGCGCTGTGCGTTGCCTTTAGCTGGGTTTGGAAGTGCAGCTCACATTCAGCAAAACATCTGCTCTCCTTCCTTTCCTGACCTTTACTTTTGTCTGTTTTCTCCTGCAGCGTTTTAGTTTGCAAAGCCCTTTCCCAACCCCAGCGAAATTAATTTTGTTTCTCAAGGCACGCAGGATGCATGTCCCGCCCCCAAATGCCATTGAGGTGATTGCCCCACCCAGGCGTCAGTCCTCCGCAGGGGTGCCCTCCCTGGGCATCAGTCCTCCGCAGCGGTGCCCTCCCTGGGCAACTCCTTGCACGTGGACTGTGCTTCCCTTGCTGCTGGCAGGGGGGTTGGGGTGGAGTGTTGAGGTTCAGGGCTCCCCCCGCTTGGCTCAGCTTCTAACGCCACTTTCCCCTTTTAAATTCATTCTCCCATGCTGTAGCTCTGTCCGCCAGAAGATACACAAGTGTCGTTTGTCAGCCTAGGGCACAGGGCCCAGTTGGTGACATTCGGAGTCGATGCCCAGCTCTTGAGAACAGCAGGCTGTTGAAGTCAGGGTGGCTCTCGCTGGTTTCCACAAGACTTTGGGCTCCTCCAGGGCAGGGTGCATCATCGCAACAGCAATTAGAACAGGAATATGAAAGACAGTGATTCATTCAGCAGACAAATATTTGTGGAGCACCTACTCTGTGCCAGGCATTGTTCTGGGGTGGAAAGCAGGGGTGAGTAAGACAGACAAGGCCCTTCTCATGGAGAGTCATCTAGTAAGCCAGATAATAAACAAAGACGCAAATAGAAATATCAGCTTCTGATAAGTGCAGGGGAGAAAAAAGAAACAAAACACTACACTCGTTTTCTTAGTATGTGCCAAAAATTATCTCATCAAATCCCTGAGACAGTCTTAGGAATTATGTACTATTCCTATCATCCCCATTTTACAGATGAAGAAAGTGAGACACAGAGAGGCTAGGTTGTCTTCTGAAGGTCACACAGCTAGTAAGTTGCAGAGCCGGGCCTGGTACTTAGGACAGCTAGAAACCAAAGCCCTTGTTCATATTTAACAAACCACCACTGTAGCACGACCTACACCTACACGACCTACACCTAGCACAACCCTGACACATAAATGTGGAACCCGATGGAATGATCTAAACATGTCTCTACCACAAAAAGAGTGCCATGATTTTCCACACACAAAATAGCAGGTCTTTTAATATCTTTTGATATCATCAGGGCTGGAGGAGGACTTCAGACTGGACTGGGGCATAGGGAGGGCCTCTATCCACATGCCATTCTTCATTGGACAACTCCCCTTGAGTCCAGTTTTGCTGGCATATGTCTACATGAATTAGCTGGCTTAGAGCCTGAAAATGGCATGGACTCACAGAGTAGGCCTGAATGGCTCCCAGAAACCAGCAAACAATTCTTGGAAGAAAGAACTGGTCCCCTAGTGGCCTTTTTCTGCCGTTATCAATACTAATGGCCTCCTTAAGGACTAGCAGACAAGTATTTGCCTGAAAGACTACCATCTAATAGGCGGTGTGTCCCTTCCACTCTCTATGCCTCACTTTGCCTATCTAGATAATGAGGACTGTGGATTAAAATGTGCTTTTTGAATGCTCTTCCTTGGATCCACAGAGCTTTCTTAGGGGGCTGCTGGAGATGGCGGAGATCTGATGAGGTTCTGGTCCCCCATCCCTTGCATCAATCAGAGCAACACCATGGTACACAGTAAGCATTTAGTAATAACTATTAGTACAGTGATCTGTTTTATACATTGAGCTTCCAGGTAAGAGAGGCTGTGGCCAACATATTTGGAAATTCAGTAGTATTTCTAGGGATACTTTAGCTTTGAGGAGGATTCAGGAACCATAAAAGAATTAAACCAAGTGGATAGAGACTGTGGTGAGCTGAGAGCCCACACCCCTTCACCTAAGGAGCCAGCCACTTCCAGTTCGAGTCCACTGAGGCCATGTGAGAAACAGGCACAGGGTGGCCAGATCCTCTGAGTTTTCAGGAGAACTTGGACATATGGGTTTTTATGTGAAAAGTTCCAATTGTTTTTAAAGATGTTATTTATTTATTTCAGACAGGGGCAGGGAGGGCAGAAGGAGAGGGAGAAGCAGACTCCCCGCCGAGCAGGGAGCCCGACGTGGGACTCGATCCCAGGACTCCAGGATCATGACCTAAGCCAAAGGCAGACACCCAACCAACTGAGCCACCCAGGCACCCTAAAAAGTTCCAATTTTTATACTGGCTTGTCATGAACCCTAATTCTTCTAAAACACTATATGAGACTGACAAAACATATCTGGGCTACATTTGGCCCTTAACCAATAATTTGGAACTCTATTCTAGAAAGTTGGGGTGAACTCTTTTCCTTCCCTTATCTCAATTTAATGAGCATTAGGATTATTGTTAAATGATACAAATAAACGATAATGAGTTTTGCCAGCAAATCTGGACCGGCCTGGGTATTCTGGTGGTTTTGTACAAAGTAGAGAACCATTGGAAAAAATATGGGTGAAAGCCTTTGACAAGGTCCACAGCTTTGTTTCAATGTCCTGTGGTATTACCAGCAGACACTGGTATTCTTTTTGGCAAATGTTCACTGAGGCCTTACTCTGTGTCGGGCCCCATGTAAGAAGCCGGGGACACCGCAGTAAGCAAACCATCATCACCTCTGCCCTCATGGAATTCCCAGTCTATTGGAGGAGATAGACAGGAACAGAGAAACCAGTCAAAGGGTGATTTCAGAGAGTGGTAAATTTTGTGAGAGAATTAGAAGGGATCACATGATTACATGGGAGAGGGACTCTGAGGATTTGACATTAGAATCAAGATCTGAAGAATAAGAAAGAGAGTCATGGGAAGAACTACATAGGGGAAAATCTTTCTCAACAGAGTTAACTGCAGGTGCAAAGGCCCTGAGGCAGGGACAATCTTCCAGTGTTGGCAGATTCAAAGAAGGCCAAAGGATAGTGTGAGGGGCAAGTGTTGGGAGGGGAGGTTGAAGATATGGGCAAAGGCCAGCCACTCAGGGCCTAGGAAGCCATGAGAAGACATCAGATTTTATTCTAAGATGAGTGGGAAATCACTGTAGGGTGAGTCAGAGGAGTAACAGGATCTGATTCGTTTTTTTAAATAAGCTTTTTATTTTTAAATAATTTGGGATTTACTGAGATTTGCAAAGATGGTACAAAGAGTTCCTGTATACCTTTCGCTCAGTTTCCCTTTAATGTTAACATCTAACCCAACCATGGCATTGCTCTTCATTTTTTAAGACACCTAAATCATAAAGAAAAGTTGGATCAGAATATATTACATAACAGGGGTGCCTGGCCTGGCTCATTTGGTAGAGCATGCAACTCTTGATCTTGGGGTTGTAAGTTCAAGCTCCACACTGGGTGTAGAGATTATTTAAAAATAAAAATTAAAAAAAATTAGGTACATTATTACCTAGAGAGCATTTTCTCCTAAATAAGATCTGATTTTGGGATGCCTGGGTGGCTCAGTTGGTTAAGTGTCTGCCTTTGGCTCAGGTCATGATCCCAGGGTCCTGGGATTGAGTCCTCCATTGGGCTTGCTGCTCAGCGGGGAGTCTGCTTCTCCCTCTGCCTGCCTCTGACAAATAAATAAAATATTTTTAAAAAGAGATATGATTTCATTTGAAAAAGATCCCTTTGGGGGCGCCTGGGTGGCTCAGTTGGTTGAGCATCGGACTCTTGATTTCGGTTCGGGTCATGGTCTTGGGGTTGTGAGATCGAGCCCTTCATCAGGCTCTTTGCTCAGCGGGGAGTCTGCTTGGGATTCTCTCTCTCCCTCTCCCTCTGCCCTCCCCACCCCATGCTCGCTCGCTCTCTCTAAAATAAATAAATCAATCTTTAAAAAAAGAAAAAGAAAATGATCCCTTTGGTGTCTGTGGGGGTAATGGACTGGTGGGTAAGAGTGGCAGTTGGAGATCAGGGAGGGGGCTGATGAAAAATGTGGCATCACTGCTCTGAGCTTCCGTTTCCTCATCTGCAAAATGGGGATGATATCACACATCTGAGAAGGTTGTTGTGAGAACATCCTTCCAGTGTACTTGGGGAGATAATAGTAAGAAGGTGGCAATGAAGATGATGATAATAGCTAGCATTTATTGAGTGCTTACTGTGTTCCAGTCTCTGTCCTCATGACCTTCCAGGCATGATTAGGGAGTGCAGATTCTTTGGAATGTTCCCACCAGTCTCTGACAAGGAGGATTTACATGTGTCTTTCAAATTCCTTGAACCATCGTTGGCCCTCGTGGAGTTTATGTTGATGTTGGGTGTGTCTCTCTTTGAGACAACCTCAAATGTACTTTCATCTAGACTTACTCAACAGAGAAATTATGATGATTATCACCTTGCTAAAAGTTCCTTAGTTTCACAAAATGACTCACTGCGCAAGCTCTCCCAGTATCTGGAGAGTGGATTGCACTGTCATTTGGAACTAAGTCAGGCAATGGGAGGCTCACTCTAGAGCAGGGGTCTCACAACCTGGGTACTGTTGACATTTTGGGCCAGATCACTGTCTGTTGTGGGGGGGCTGCCCTGTGTATTATAGGATGTTTAGCAGCATCCCTGACCTTTACCTGTTAGATGCCAGAAACACGCCCCCTCCCCAACAGTGACATTTGGGAATGTCTCCAGGTACCACTATATGTCCCCTGCAAAGTCAAAATCACTCCCTCTCCCATCCCCCCTGTTGGGGACCATTGCTTTCAAGCATTTGGGGCCTGTGACAAATGGTGTTCAAATTGTTTTGTTCTTCTGTCACTTTTAACCCTATGTGTTAAGTGTTTTGCCCGAGTAGCTTCTTTGACTACTAACAGCCATCATTTATTGAGAATTTACTCTGTGTTAGGCATTGACCTAACTCTCGCTTTATATATATATCTTCTGGTTTCATTCCCACTTAATACACAGGATAAGTCATTATTCCCATTTTATACATGGAGAAATCAAGGGTCAGAGAGACACACAGCTAAGAAGTGACAGAGCCTAGATTTGAACCCAAATTTGTCTGACTCCAGGGGCCACAATCTCTAACCATTCTGCCATGCTGAGCCTCTGAAGACAAGCTGTTAGAAAATCACCAGGGGAAAAATATTTTATAAACAATATTTTATTAAAAATTTTATAAAATATTTATAAAAATATTTTATAAAAATGCCATTCTAGTATCAAGTTGGAGAAGCAGAATGGAGTGAATTTGCTCTGGACTCACAGATTGGAAAAGCCAAGTTCTAGTGCAAAGTCCACAGGTGATTCACTGTGTGGCTTTGGGCAAGTCACTAGCTTGACTTCGTAGGTGAAACATAAGCCCAGCCCTGCCTTCCCTCATGTGGGAGAGATGGCCCTTTGAGCAATAATGGTGCCTCCCAGCCAGAGAGTGCTGGGACCTTGTACTATGTGTTCATGTTTACTTTCATCCTCAGTAACACTAGGAAGCACAGCCCTCCCTCCTTTTAAAATTGAGATGAAGATCACATAAAATGAACTATTTTATTTTATTTTATTTTTATTTTTTTAAAGATTTTATTTATTTGAGAGAGAGAATGAGAGACAGCACAAGAGGGAAGAGGGTCAGAGGGAGACGCAGACCCCCTGCTGAGCAGGGAGCCCGATGTGGGACTCAATCCCGGGACTCCAGGATCATGACCTGAGCCGAAGGCAGTCGCTTAACCAACTGAGCCACCCAGGCGCCCTAAAATGAACCATTTTAAAGTGTACAATTCAGGGGCACCTGGGTGGCTCAGTCGGTTAAACATCTGACTCTTGGCTTCGGCCCAGGTCATGATCTCAGGGTCGTGAGATCGAGCCCCTCCTCAGGCTCCACACTCAGCGTGGAATCTGCTGGAGATTCTCTTTCTCCCTCTCTCTCTGCCTCTGTCTCTCCCCGCCCATGCTCTTGAAGGCGTTCCCCCCCAAAATAAATAAATAAAATCTTAAAAAAAGATAAAGTGTACAATTCAGTGGCTTTTTGTACAAACATCACCTCTATTTAGTTCCAAAATATTTGCCTCACCCCCAAAAGAAACCCCATACCTATTAGCAGTCACTCCCTATTCCTCCTTCCTCCCAACTCCTGGCCCCCACCAGTCTGTTTCCTGTCTCCCTGTATTTGCCTATCATGGACATTTCATCTAATTGGAATCCAACATTACGTGACCTTTTGTATCTGGCTTCTTTCACTGAGCATGATGTTTTTGGGGCTCATCGACATTAGCAGGTGACAGTACTTCATTCCTTTTTATGATCGAATAATATTCCATTGTATGGATATGCCACTTTTGTCTGTCCACTCATCCGTGGATGGACATTTAGGTTGTCACAGCCCTTTTTTTTCAGATGAGGGACATGAGGCCCAGGAAAGTTAAATGTCTTCCCCAAGATCACAGAGTAAACAGACAAGCTGGCAGGTTTGGATTTTAAATCATGAAGACTAAACTGTCTTTTACCTGTTTTACCTGTAATGGACATTTCCTAACTCTGGTTGATGATGAAATTTTTAAAATTTTTTTTGAAAGAGAGAGAGCATGAGCAGGGGGTTGGGGGTAGGGGCAGAGGGAGAGGGAGAGAGAGCATCCCAAGCAGCAGGCTCCATGTCCAGTGTGGAGCCCGCCGTGGGATTGATCCCAGGACCCTGAAGTCATAACCTGAGCCGAAATCGAGTCAGACTCTTAACCTACTGAGCCACACAGGTGCCCTGATGATGAAATATTTTTAATGAACTATTTAAAACTTAGAGCAAGTACAATTTGGTGATTTATTTTTTCTATTTTTTAAAAATTTTCTTGGTGAACAGTTTAAAGCTTAGAGCAAAGCTTGGATGATCTTGTTCATGCTCCAGAATTTAACAAATGTTAACATTTGGTCATATTTGACTTAGACTTGTTTTTAGGTAACAAAAGAAATGAAACATTATAGCTGAGACTCCTTTGGAACCCTTGCTCCATTCTACTCAATTCTTTTCCCCCTCCCCAGAAGTAGCTAGCCCAAGATTGTTGTGTATATGTGTGACTATGTTTTTTCCCAATTTACAACACGCAAACAAGTTAACGATCAACAAGGAAGAAAAACAACAATCTTAACTCCCAGGGGCAAGTGGAGTGCATTTTTCAAAAAGCCAGATTTATTCAATTTAGAAGATTGCCTTTGATTCTGAGGGTTGGGCTTTCCAGCTTTACTTATATTAAAATGTCCTTCCCAGTATGAAATGGTGGCGATAGTGACAGATAGCTATTTTTTCAATGTCCCATTTGGCAAAAGAAAAAAATCCAATAGTGGGAGGGTAGAGAAATAACTCAGGCATGGTTTTGCAGTGGTGGAAATGAATGAAAGCAAGCAACACGGAGCAATATGGATATATCTGGAAGCTAACGTCAAGGGAGCAAAAAAGCTAGTCGGGGAAGGATTAGTTCTGTAGAAGACTATTTACATAAAAGTTTAACATGACAAAACAGCATTGCATATTTAAGACAGTGTTTTTCAAACTTTTGGGGGGCCACATGGTGCCGTAAGAAAGATATCTTATGAACCAATCCGGTACACATACACACAGATGTAAAACCCAGGCGAAAGTTTCGGAAGACAATACTGACCTTACTACACGTGATATACTCTTATTGTTATTTTTTAGTCCTATCTTACCCTAGTCTATCTTAATTTTTTTTAATTTTATTTATTTATTTGACAGAGAGAGAGAGCACACAGCAGGGGGGGCGGCAGGCAGAGGGAGAAGCAGGCCTCCCACTGAGCGGGGAGCCTGAGGCTCAACCCCAGGATCCTGGGAACATGACCTGAGCCGAAGGCAGATGTTTAACAGACAGCCACCCAGGCGCCCCTCTATCCTAATTTTTAAAATGCTGGTTGTGTGGGGCGCCTGGGTGGTTCAGTTGGTTGAGCTTCCTACTCTTGATTTCATCTCAGATCATGATCTCAGTATTGTGAGATCGAGCCCCACATCCAGCCCCGTGTGGGGCTTCATGCTCAGCAGGGCATCTGCTTGGGATTCTCTCTCTCTGCCCGTCTCCCCATTCTCTCTCTCTCAAATAAATGAATGAATCTTTAACAAATGAAATAAAATGCTGGTGTGACCCTCTAAACTGATTTTACAATCTACTAAAGGGTTGTAACCTGTGGTTTGAAAAATACTGGTTTAGGAATATACATGATGCAGTAAAGGCATAAAGACACATGAGAAAAATACATATCATATTCAGGAAAGTGCTTCCACGTAGTAAAAATATAAAGACCACATCATATTTAGGAGGAAAGGAGAAAGGAAGGAACTGGGGACGGGTATACACTGAATGCAATTTTCTTTCTTATGTTTTATTTTCTAAATGGGAAGGTGGTTATGTGGGAGCCTGTTATATTTGTGTTTAAAATCAACTTTATTGGGGCTTCTGGGTGGCTCAGTCGGTTAATCGTTGTCTGCCTTCAGCTTAGGTCATGATCCCCAGGGTCCTGGGATCGAGCCCCTCGTCAGGCTCTCTACTCAGTGGGGAGCCTGCTTCTCTCTCTCCCTGCCACTTCCCCTGCTTGTGCTCACTCTCTCTCTCTGTCAAATAAATAAATAAAATCTTTTAAAAAATCAACTTTACTTAGGTACAACTTAGGTATGATAAAATGCACCCATTTTAAATGTACAGTTCAGTGAATTTTGACCAGTGAATACAACCATGGAAACACCACCCAGTAAGATATAGAATATTTCCGTCGCCCATGAAATTTTCTCCATGCCCTTTGTAGTCAGTCTGCCTCCACCCAGTTCCTGGCAACAGCTGATTTGCTTGCTACCATGACAGATTAGATTGATCTTTTCTAGCGTTTCAGATAAATGGGATCACAGAGTGAGCACTTTCTGTGGCTGGTGTCCTTCACTCAGCACAATGGTCTTAAGATCCATACATGTCATGTGTGTCAATAGAACATATCTTTTTATTTCTGAGAAGTATCCATAGTATGGATAGATAAGAATATGTTTATCCATTCGCCTGTTGGAAGGCACTTGGGTTGTTTCCAGTTTGGGGGCTTAATATCATTTTTTAAACACCTGAGATGGTTATTAAAATGTATATATATATATATATATATATACAGGGGCACCTGGGTGGCTCAGTTGGTTGAGCATCTGATTCTTGATCTCAGCTCAGGTCTCAATCTCACAGTCGTGAGTTCAAGCCCTGGGTAGGGCTCCACGCTGGGTGTGGTGCCTACTAAACAAACAAACAAACAAACAAATTTGAGATAGCTTTAAAAAAAGAAAAAGAAAAAGGAAACACAAAGAACAAAAATAATAATAAACTCTGTGACACCCCCTCTCCCCCTATTATTCTGGCAATTTTTTTCTGGTGTCAAACCCCAAGCCCATGCTTCCTTGCCAGCATGCTGGAAAACCACTGAGTGCTGCCCACTGCGCAAGCTGACGATGGGGCAACGGGGCAGAGAAACCAGGGCTCCCTGGAGACCGTCTTGGTTTTGGCACCGACCTGGCCTCTTCTCCTGGGAAGTATTGACTGCAGTAAAGGGGCTGCTGGCTTAGCGTAGAAAGCCTTCTGTGGATCTCGAATTTGTGTGGCCTGGAATGCCTGGCCCTAGAGCAACCTTGCTGAGAAGCTGAGCCACACATGGATGGTTTCCGGAATAAGTGCTTTCCACTAGCCTTTCCGTCTGCCCACACACTGGCCCCCACCCAGCCTGGCCAGGAAGCTCTGTCCAGATTCCGGGGCCCTCCAGAGCCAAGCCAGAGCAGGGCCTGCTTCAGAGCAAACTGTCTTTTCTGCCTATGAGTGTTCCAAGCTTATCTCCTCTTCACAGCCTGGTAGTTAGGGGGGAAAACGGTGGCCTTGGAGCCATTTGAGAAACAAAGGCTAACGCTGGGGAGGCCAGAGGGGCTGTGAGGGGGTTCAGAGCAGCCAGTTCCCCAATATTGGCCACCCTGTCTCTGACTTCCCCTCCAAAGGCCGTTCTCTGCCACTTCCAAGTCAGCTTGGCTGGCGCTTGCCTATTACCTGGTCCCCTTAGTAGCTGGGTGGTCTTGGGCAAGTGACATCTGAGTCTCGGTTGTGTCATCTGTGAGGTGAGAATAGTGCAAGACTGAACGAAACCATGTACGTGGGGTGCTTCACATGGTACTTAAAACACAATATCATGGCCTGCATTTCCCAAAATTGGCCGTGACAATATTTCCAGTCCCACTTGCTCTTCTAGAACCTTACCACTCCCCTACCAAGAGATGGGATCCAGGTTCCCGACCCTTGAGACTGGGGAGGACCATGTCTACACCAGAAGTCACTCCACGGCTTCCGAGGAAGGTCTCAGAAGGTACGATAGGCCATCCCACTCTCTCCTGGCCTGAAAGAAGTCAGACAGAGAAAGACAAAGATAGTATGTTTTCGTTTATGTGCTGAATCTAAAAATGCCGAACTCGGAGAGAGTAAAATGGTGATTACCGGGGGCTGGGGGAAGTGGGGGAAATGGGGAGATGTTGGTCAAAGGATACAAACTCCCAGCTCTAAGATAAATCAGATCTGGGCATTGAATGCACAGCATGGTGAACACAGTTAATGATGCTGTATTGTATCCTTGAAAGTTGTTAAGAGAGTATAGGTCTTAAATGTTATCACTACGGGGCGCCTGGGTGGCTCAGTCGGTTGGGCGACTGCCTTCGGCTCAGGTCATGATCCTGGAGTCCCTGGATCGAGTCCCGCATCGGGCTCCCTGCTCGGCGGGGAGTCTGCTTCTCCCTCTGGCCCTCCCCCTCTCATGCTCTCTCTCTCTCTCTCTCATTCTCTCTCTCAAATAAATAATTAAAATCTTAAAAAAAAAATGTTATCACTACACACACACACACACACGCGCGCACAATTATGTGATGGAGGTGGTAACTAACCTAATTGTGGTCAGCGTTTTGCAATATATACATGTATCTAATCATCACTTCTACTCCTTAAACTTATGTATGTTATACGTCAGTAATATCTCAGTCAAGCTGGGGGAGAGAAGGGTAGCCAAGCTTCCCCTGACTCTCTCTTTCTCTTGGGACACTTGCTCTGGGAAAACTGCCACTCTGCTGTGAGGAAGCCAGGCTACGTACAGAAGGCCCGTGTGGATGTTCTGGCTGCAGGTGAGGTCCCAGTTAACAGCCAGCACCGACCATCACACACACAGGGGAGTGAAGAGTTTTCAGATGAGTCCAGCATCCACAGAGTCCTCTGAGCACCCCCAGTGGATGCCAAGTAGCGCAGAGATGAGGTGTCCCCACGGAACCCTGCCCAAATTGCAGATTTGCGAGCTGAATAAATGAGCGTGATTGTTTTGAGCCACTATGTTTCAGGGTGTTCTGTTATGTAGCAATAGAGAACGAGAACACGCAAACAGCCACAATAAACCTCATTATTGATGTCTCTCTTTTGCTCACACTTCACACTCCCCAGCCATCAGCAAATGCAAACACATCCCAGATTCAGTCCCAAGTCCAAGCCACTCCCATCTCGTGCCTGCAGGACCAAAGTTAACTATTTCTTTCTTGGGAGTGGGGCGGGGGGAACCTCAGTAAGAGTGTTATTGGTTGAACGACAGAAACAGAAGTCAAATGACTACTTATTAATGTTCACCAATGACCCGTTGTAAAGGAGATGAGGATAAACTGCCAATCTCAGCAAAACACAGAAACTAACTTTTCATCGTTGTATATATTAAGTCCTGTTGCTTCCATATGTTTTACCGAACTTTACTATTATGTAGCTAGAGTACTTAGAAGGTCCTGTCATCATTTTGTGGATGTGAACTGTTCACACCGTTGAATACTACCCAGCTATCCATCGACATCTTCAATGTGACACACTGATCTTTCCACTGCACTATGCTCTGGGAATATGTTTCAGAATTAACTATTTCTACTCTTGCCTTCCTGCCATCTCTTCTCCACTTGGCAGGCAGGAACCAGATCTTAGAAAGAGAAATAGGATCATGGCCCTCTCTGCTTCCAAAGATTCCCATGGACCCCTCTCAAACTTAGAGTGAAATCTAAACTCCAAATTGTGGCCTACAAATAGTGGTGTGTTGGTAAGTCCCTCTCTAAGAAAAACAAAAATAAAAACAAAAAAAGCCCTGATTTACAGTGCTGGCCAATTTTCGTGGTGTAAATACTTTCACCATGGTCAATGTCAAGCTACCAATGCAATGTCTTGGGAGTTGGTATGAACTGCTTTGGCAGACTCTGCATCCCATCTCCGGCCTAGGTCCCCACCACATTCTCCCTTGCTTGTCACTGGTAGACACTCTGGCCTCCTCGCTGTGCTGTAAACATCTCAAGCATATTCCCATCCTAGAGCCGTGCTTAGACAGAAATGCTTTTTCCTCCAGATAATTGTTCCCTTGCTCCATTCAAGTCTCTACTCAGCTGTCACCCTCAGCTGTCAGAGAGGACTTCACTGATCACTCTGCCTAAAATAGCCCCCTTCCCCAACCCTTCCATCATGCTCTCTCCCCTTACCTTGCTCTATTTTTCTCCATGTCACTCTTCATCATCTGCCATTGTATTATGTCTTTGCCCATTTTCTGTCACTGTGTGGGCAGGGGTTTTGTCTGCTTGGTTCACTGTTGTTTTCCCAGCGCCTGGCACATACAAGGGGCTCACTAAAAATTTGTTGAATAAACAAATGAACTGAAGCTATTAATAGTATAAGTGCAAAATGGGGACAATAATAGTTGGGGGCAGGAGTCAATAAAATGATCTAGGTAAATGCCTCACACGGCACTCGGCTCCGAGGAGGTGTGCATTGTAAGGTTGCTATTTACCTCTGGTCACAGGTCTGGCTGAGGCCCACAGGACAGCATGTGGGGACAGTGGGGAGCAGTGGCCATCTGTGGTGCATCCCATGGGGCAAAGCAGGCCTCTCTGCCTTCCCCTGGAGTGTCCATCACTGCAGGGTAAGAAAGCAGCCCCTGGGGCCTGGGATACCCTCTCTGGCCTCGCTGCTTCACAGGTTAAGGAAGGTTGAACACCAGAGCGATATCTGGGGCTTATTGTGCTTATTTTGATGGTAGGGAACAAAGGGCTCTTTACTGATCTTATATTCCAAAGTCCCAAATCAGTGTTGCCAGCGTTGGTGGTATAGTGGTGAGCATAGCTGCCTTCCAAATCAGTGTTGCAATATCAACAACAGAAATACAAATTAAAAGAATAATCACCCCCCTCCCGCCAAACCACCACCCATATTCTTCCTCTAGTTTTATTTTGTAGTTACGCTTAAAAATAAAATCTTTTACTGATCTTTTAGTGATAGCTACTGAAATGTTTATAGGCGAAATGACATGATGTCTGGGATTTGCTTCCAAGTAACCCTTTTGCAAGCTGGGTTTTCCCAAAGCAAGTGTGGAGGTGGAGTTTGGGGTGCAAGATGTACATACTGCTTTGAAAATACGCAATGATTATTTATTGTTCGGTGTAAAAAGGCAAGTTGTAGAGCAATATATAGAATCCTATTTTTAAAAAAGATTTTATTTATTTATTTGACAGAGAGAGACACAGTGAGAGAGGGAACACAAGCAGGGGGAGTGGGAGAGGGAGAAGCAGACTTCCCACCGAGCAGGAAGCCCGATGCGGGACTCGGTCCCAGGACCCTGGGACCATGACCTGAGCCGAAGGCAGACGATTAACGACTGAGCCACCCAGGCGCCCCAACATAATCCTATTTTTTAAAATGAAATTATGAAGATATTGTATATCCTTGTTTGGGTAGAGAAAATTTCTGGAAAATATCAAGAAACTGTCAACAGGGAGGAGTGGGATCGAGTGTGGGTAGGTGTCTATATTCCTCTTGCCACCCTTTTGCACTATTTTGAGTTTTTAAAGTATTAGACCCACATTACTTACATAATAAAAATTTCAAGTTAAAATGTTCGCTACAATTGTTAGTGTACCTTTTAAGAATATTTAGCAATTTACTGTCCATTTTTAAAGAATGCAAATCATACGTGCGCTACAGACTGAATTGTGTCTCCTTAAAATCTGCATATTGAAGTCCTAACTCCAAGTACCTCAATGTAGCTGTATTTGGGAATAGGGTCTTTAAAGAGGTGCTGTAGGTAAAAAGGACGTCATTAGGGCAAGCCCTAATCTGACATGACTGGGGTGCTAATAAAAAGAGATTTGGACACAGATGGGTAGAGAGGGAAGACTAGGAGAAGACATAGGAAGAAGGGGCCATCTACAAGCCAAGGGGAGAAATCTCAGAAGATACCAACCCCACTGACACCTTGATCTTGATCTTCTGGCCTCAGAACTGTGAGAAAATGAATGTCTGTTGTTTAAGCCACCCAGTCTGTGGTACTTTGTTATGGCAGCCTAAGCAAAGTAATTCAGCATGTTAAATATTTGGAAAATATAGAGAAGTGGAAGAAATAAAGTCACACACAATTCTACCAGCCAGCAAACACACCCACGGGAAACAAGGGGCTCTGACCACTCTTCTTACCTCCTCACTCAGGATGGGGGAGGCATTTCTGGCCTGTTGCCTTCAGAAAGTTGGGAGGGATTTTGCATTTAATGAGCCTATTTTGGGTGCCTGGGTGGCTCAGTCGGTGAAGTTGCTGCCTTCGGCTCAGGTCGTGATCCCAGGGTCCTGGGATCGAACCCCACATGGGGCTCCCTGCTCAGCGGGGAGTCGGCTTCTCTCTCTGCCTCTGCCCTCCCCTTCCCCACCCTCCGCTTGTGCATGCGTGCACTCTCTCTCTCAAATAAATAAGTAAAATCTTAAAAAATAAAATAAAGACCCTCTTTCAACACAAACTGGATGGCATTTGATGTTGGCATTTGATGTTTTCAGATTACAGTGGGTTTTTGGTTAAAAGGAGATGCTTCTAGAAGGTGACAAAAATCCACACCACAGAATTTGAATGTGACCTGATTTAGAGGAGGGGTTGGCAAACTTTCTCTTTAAAGGGCTAGATAGTAAATATTTTTGACTTTCTGAGCCAGTCTCTGTTGTAACCACTCAACCTTGCCACTGTTAACAAAAGTAGTCACAGACATGTGCCAGATCCATGGGCCTATGCTGACAACCCCTCGTTTGGAGCAGTGAGTTACTTCTAAAATTAAATTTAATATTTTAATTAGAAAGGACGATCTTAAGGAAAAAGTCTCAGTTGGTGCTGGTAAGTCGTTAACAGTGTCCTAATCCTGATAATCTCTTCTTAATAAAGACAAATTAGAACTCAGGCCCACTCTTTAGGTGAGAAAATATCCAGTTAGAATTTAAGGACATTGTTTTGTCTTCAAAGTATATATAAATAGTTATTTTCTATTTATGGCAAGTGACACTGGATTTCCACTTCTGAAAATTTTCTTTTTAAAATAGATTTTAAATACAAGAATTGCAAGTTGATTAAATATGTTTAATCTGTAATAATACAGAGGGCATAAAGATATGGCAAACATTGTGAAGAAATCTGGAAAACACTGGCTTTTGGAATACCTGGTACTTTTATTTTATTTTTTACTTTTCAATTTCTGTCTTTTGCTGTAATATTCTAACTAAGTAGTCCCTTTTTTGGGCTGCTATAACAAAACTATCATAGTCTGAGTGATTTATAGACAACAAATATGTATTTTGCACAGATCTGGAGGCCAGAAGTCCAAGAGCAAGGTGTCAGCAGAATGGTGTCTAGTGGGAGCCTGCAACCTGGTTCATAGATGGCTGTTTTCTTGCTGTGTCCTCACCTAGCAGAGGGGTTGACAGAGCTCTGCGGGGTCTCTTATAAAAGCACAGATCCCATTTATGAACCTCGATTTCTTTCTCTGTACACTGGGATAATTAGTGGCATCTACTTTGGTGGGAGGTGGAGAGTTAGAGCCAATAAGGCAATTCATGCAGAGGCCTGAGAGTCTGCATAGTAGCAGCAAGAGTTCAGTAAATGGTAGTTGTCATGGTGACATGGTGACTATGTTGTTTCAGAATGATAAAGGGAACGTCAGGGCAATATAATGTAAGAGCAGTGGACTTTGAGCCAGAAAGATCTGGTGTAAATGTTACATTGCCCATTAATTAGGCCAGTCACTCTGGACACACTAAACTTCTCAGCCTTAGTTTTTTTTAATCTGCAAAATGGGAACAAGGTCCAAACGAGGTTAGATAGAGAGAGCTCCTATCAGGACTATTCAGGACTCTTCATTTTTTCTATTAAAAAATATTCATTGGGCATCTGCTATGTGCCAAGCACCATTTTGTGTTCTAGGACTATGGCAGTAAGCAAAACAGAACCCCTCTCCTCCATTCCAAAAAGATAAAAATTATTGCCCTTACGCAGCACTTGGGGGAAGGTTGGGGTCAACAGACAGGATAAATAAGTAAACTATATAGAATGTTGTAGGGTGATGTAATGAGGGAAGGGGGATAGAAAATTGGGAATTTTATTTGCAAGAATCAGAAAACTCAAGTCCGGTGGCTTAAGGGAAGAAGTTAGCTGCTTATCTGAATGAAGAGTGCATGCATTAAAAAAAAAAAAAAACAACATTCAGGGGTGGCTTGATCCAGGAGCTCAAATGATGCTAACATGGCTGGCCTCCCTCTGTGCCTCCACTCAGTTTAGCTTCCTTTTGTGCTAACTCCACTCCCATCAGGTGCTGCCCTGTGGGTGGAAAGATGGCTGCTCGCAGCTCCCCACTCTCACAACTCCAAGACCAGCCGAGAAGGGACTCAACTCTTGGCTAACAGACAGAACAAAAGTCGGGGTCTGACTCTTCAGTGGTCCAAACTCGGGTGGCAACCACTGCGGCCCAGGGGCATGTGAGGCTCTCTGATTGGCCAGGGCCAGGTCACATGACCATCCTGGGCACCGGAAGTGGAATTGCTGTCCTGCAGAAAACGTGAACCATTGGGTGGGGAGGAGGGGCACGTCCTGCAGAAAATCAAGGTGTTGTTCCTTGAAGAAGGGTGAGAAGTTGGGGGTGGGTGAGTAGAGAAACAGAATAGGTGATCAGTAAATGGCTGCTGAATTTGAAGATAGTGGTTGGCCTCCTTTCTCCAAATTTCTAACCCGGCTATCCTTGGCTGAGCCAGAAAATTATTTCTGAAAATTGTCCAGCAGTTCTGACATCTCCTGCCAAAAAAATGTATCAGGATATAAAGGCCCAGCTGCTCTATTAATGAGCCTGGAAGGAAGATGGACAGGTGTGTTGTGAGTAGAACTGGTGCCTGGTGAGGACAGGAAAGAGAGGAGAGGGAAGAAGGCTGAGCTGGTGGGGGCGCAGCTCGAACCGCTCTTCATCCTCTCCAGCCTCAGGGCTGATCTGAAAAGATGGATGTGTCTGCTGCATGTCTTTAGAGAAAGCAGGAGGCACCCGGTTATAGCAGAACTGGGGTTGGAGGCCTCTGACCGGAATAAGAGATTAAGAAGAGGGCTGGACTCCAGAGGCCAGGCAGGGCAGCAAAACCCTCCAGGAGTCAGCCTGGAAACTGTTTCCTCCTTGCCAGGCTTGAGCACTCTCCCTGGTAACCTCCAGGTAACACCGTTCTCCCCCCATGCCATACCCAGGGCATAAAAAATAAGAAAATAAAAGACAAAGAGAGATGTATACCATAGGATTAATTTTGGCTGCATATAACAGACACTTAGGCACCATATTACTCTGTTTTTTCTCTCATATGAAAACAGGTTCATGGGTGGGCAGCTCAGGGTTTGCGTGGGGGACCCACAAAGACATCAGAAACCAAGCTTTGCTAGCTTTTCTCTCTGCTCTCTTTTGAGTTGGCTTCAGATCTCAGGGCTGCTGGAAAGTTTACTCTGCCCACTCAAGGGAGGAGCAAAGCAAAGGGCGTGAATGTGTGATTTTATTAAAGTGGGAACAAAAATACTCCAGTGCACCAAAAGGGCCAAGATGGAGTGTTAACACTTCTTTCTAGTAGCCCTCATTTCCTACCTTAGTATCTTGCAACTTGCAGGTGTGCAGTAAATATTGCCGATGAATTATATCTCCCTGTCTCCTCCAACACAGCGGCAACCTCCTGCTTGTACGGAAAACTGAACACGCAATAGTCACAGCTAAGATTTATTGCACACTTTACTTCAAGCCAGGCACAATGCTTATAGAAGCACCTTGCATGCCTCTTTTTATTTACTAGAAAAAATTTTTTAGTTGTGGTAACGTGTGTTATTATTTAGTAATGATTTTAAACATCAGGGATCTGAGGCCCAGAGAGGTTAAGTGACTTGCCTAAGGTCACACAGTAAGTGGTGGATCAGGGACTTGAACTCTCATTTGATTGACTCAGAAGGTCCTTTTCTTAACTATTAGGTGATCTTGCTCCCTTGATTCTCAAAATCTATGTCAGGAAATGTGTGCTGTAATATTCAAGGCAATGTCATCAGAGCTCACACTCACGGGAGGCTTATTTTGTGCCCAACTCTAAGTGTTTTATGTGAACTATCCTGTGTAACCCTCCCAAACAGTCCTATGAGGTAAGGACTGTAATTAACCCAGTTTACAGATGTGGAAGCTGAGTCATAGGGGAGTTAAGTAAGTAGCCCTTGAGTGGCTGAGCTAGGATTCAAACCCAGGCAGCCTGGCTGCAGAGCCCAGAGCAGACACTGTCAGCACCTCCCTGCCCTCCTTCCAGCAACCACCTTTCTGTGCAAGCCCGTCTGATGCTTCAAACCTCCCACCCCACGCTTGCACAACCCCAAAAGTAAGTACCTCCTGTGATTTTGTAACTTAGGCACCTCACCTGGCTCCCTCGGGTCCCAGACCTCCTAACTGCCGGCACTTGGACTTGGCTCTGTCCACCAGGGCTGGCTCAGCAAGTGTGGGGGCCAACGAGAAGTGCCGGGAAGTTAGCGTGGCAGCATCCCTCAGCCAATGACTGACAGAAGTTCTTGTTCTGGAGGATAAATACCCCAGCCCCCTCACCTCTGGGATAACTCTGAGGCATGTTCTATGGTTCCCAGTGCTCCCCAGCAGGAATGAGTCCCAGCTGCCCATAGTGGTAATTTGCTTGGTAAAGTGTACCCTTTTATTAACTTCCTTCCTTTCCTACTCCCTCCCTGATATTTCCTGGAATCACCTCTCAAATAAATAATTTGCATTAGAATCCTTGTCTCTGAGTCTCTTTAGGGGAAACTCAAACTAAGTAGAGTCTAAAGTCCTAACCATGACACACTGCCTATACAGATCAACGTTGTTTGTAATTGCAAACAAAACAAGCAACTTAGGAAAAAACCCTGGAGGTCACCTAAACAGGGAACTGGCTAAATCAAAATCAATTCTATGGTATATATTCTGCTTTGTATTTAAAAAAAAATTTTTTTTTATGCTCTGGCCATGCTGTGGGGGGAGAACTGTGTTATCTGTGGGTTGCCAAGGAAAGTTCTCAAGTGCAAGTGTATATGGTGTCATGTACATATGTGCGTATGTGCATATGAGTGTTCCATTGCATCTTGACAGACCTCTTAGATCGACCACTTCCACGCCATAAAAACTTGCCTGAAACTTCAAGGTCATCCAGTCCAGCCAAGAGCAGGCAAACTTTGACTAAGACCAATTTCTCTTTTCAAACAGCCTAACAGGAAGGGCATCTATTGATAAGATCAGCACAAACGAATTTGCCATTTGTTGTGAGTTTTCAGAGTTCAAGCCAGAGCACCCCCAGCTGTTCTTGTGGGTTTTCAGGGGGAGGGTTTCTTTCAGAGATCTGAGGCTGGGAAGAGGAGGGTGGAGGAAGGAAGCTGATGTAGCTTAAACCAGCCACTGTTGTGGGGTTCTTGTCAACCTAAATTTTACAAAAAATTTTTCCAGGTTATTTAGGGGTGCTTTGCCAAAGACTGACTCAGAGAGGTGACAATCCCAGTTTGAGGCCCAGGATCGGGCATCTGTCAGGCCTGGGATCCGAAATGTCAGCTGAACTGGTCCTTCCACCTAAGAGAAGAGACATTGCCTCAGACTTTTCTCTCTCCCCTGAACAGAGCCCTTTCTCAACACCAAGGCCTTTGTGTACATTATCTAATCCTCACCATAACCTATGAAGTAGAAGCACTCTTGTTATTTCCATAACATGTATGAGGAAAATGGGGCTCCCAGAAGTGAAGTAACTTATTTGCTCAATGGCACTCAACACTGGCTACTCAGCAGAGCTGGGATTTGAACCCAGGTCTGCCTTCCTCCAAAGGACTCAGCCCTTCTCAGAAGCTGGGGGTGAATGTGTAAGTCAGCTTCGCTGCATAACAAATAACCCCAAGATTTCAATGGTTTACAACACACACACATTTCTTGCTCTGTGCTTCTGCTGGGCTCTGCTCAGTGCACCTTCTCATTCTGTGCCCTGAGGAATATGTCCATTCTTGTGGCAGAAGGGAAGCCCACCAAAAAGAAGGAGAAAACGCTAGCCACACTCCCTTAAAACTTTCTCCTGGATGTGATGTGCATTACTCCCCCTCATATCCTATTGGCCAAAGCATGTCATATGGCCAAGTGGGGGCAGTGACATACAATCCTTTTACAGGGAAAGGGGAAAGAGTGAAAAATTGAGAACTATAATACAGTTTACTATGTCTGCCTTCTTGGTCACAAATATTAAGTTCTCTCCCATCAGCACTTAAAATACTACCCTACCCCTTCAAGGAAGACACCTCAAAAAGTCACATAGAGTCGTGATAGAAGGCTTGGAGTCTAGGATCTTGTAGTGGTCTCTGCTTCATTTGCTAAGACATTGTTGTCTTTGAAAACCTCTCCTGCAGGGTGTTGTACCACCTAGGAGGAATGAATAGGCTGTCACAGTTTCAGCCTCCTGTTGGGCAACCAGTGGAAAGGCATTTCGGTAGCAGGAGAGCTAGAAGACCAGCCAGGCCAGTCAGAGCAAGAAATTCCAACCACCACCACCACCACCATCTACAGTACACTTCTTATGGGCCAGGCAGGATGTTAAGAATGGTGTCTCATTTTATCCCCACAATAATACCTTTTTATGATTTTATCCCATACATTAGCATTATCAACCCATTTTACAGATATGAAGACCGAGGCTTAGAGAGCTTGACCCCAATTTATAAATCATTCACTTGACCATTGAGATAAGTCATCCCTACTTATTCTGCATGGTGGTTTATGGTCCTGAGACATTAACCCTTTAATTTCTATAGCTGCCATCTCCTTTCTAATGCCTTCAGTGCCATCTGAAGTGGTCTAACACTCCCACCAAGCTCTCCCAGCAATCCCACTGATCTTTTCCTCCCCACTCTATGCAGTCTACTACTTGTCACTCTGAGCATTGGCTCTGTATTAGTTATAATACAAGTTTAGCTGCTTTAATAATGAGATACTAACTAGTAGTTACTGAAATAATATAGAAACTTATTCCTCTTTCGTATAAAGGTATAAATAGGCAGCCTTGGGCTAAATGGCAGCTCTATAATTATCAGGTACCAAGGCTCCTTCCATCTTGTTTTTCTTCTATTTCTGGTATGTACCTCCCCTCTTGTGATACAATATGGCTGCTATAGCACCTGCCATCACATCTGCATTTCAACCATGGAGAGCTTGTAAAGGGGGAAATGAAGGGTATGTCTCCTACTTTCAAGGATACTTTCTAGAACTTATACATACATCTATTTACATCCCATTTGCTGGAAGGTAATCATATGGTTATATCTTGCTACAGTGGAGCTATGATGAAGTGTAATCTCTATTCTGGATGGCCTTGTGTGGTTTTATTACTAAAGGAAGAAAGAAGCACAGATATTGGGGAAAACTTTCTAAGGAGGGTCTCACCAAGCCTGTCGGTAAGATGGGCTTGCATTTCTCTTGGGCCTTCTGCCTTTTACCCAATGCCAGCAAACTTTCAAAGGCCTCCTCTGGCTACACGTAACTCTGAGGTGAGTCCGACGAAGGGCTTTCTTGACCTGTTGCTGTGCAGGGTTAATCCCATGAGTGACGTGTTCATATTGTTGCTCTGTTGCTTGCTGGCTGTGTGACTTTGGGCAAATAACTTCACCTCTCTGAGTTTCAGTTTTTTCCTCTGTAAAATGAAGGTCACAATAGTGCTTACCTTATACAGCTATGTGAGGGGATGGATAGGATGACAGATGGGGTGTTTAGCCTGCTACTTGGCTCTGAGCACTCAACACAATTTAACTATTATTACTTTTTTCCAGTAATTTAAAAAAAATAGAGTATCTCGGGGCCCCTGGGTGGTGCAGTGGGTTGAGCATCTGACTCTTGGTTTCAGCTCAGGTTGTGATTTCAGGGTCATGAGACTCTCTCTCCCTCTCCCTCTGCCTCTCTCCCCACACCCCCAGAATAAATAAATAAATCCTTTTATTTTTTTAATTTATTTTTTTTTAAAGATTTTATTTATTTATTTGAGACAGAGAGAATGAGAGAGAGAGAGAGAGCACATGAGAGGGGGGAGGGTCAGGGGGAGAAGCAGGCTCCCTGCCAAGCAGAGAGCCCGATGAGGGACTCGATCCAGGGACTCCAGGATCATGACCTGAGCCGAAGGCAGTCGCCCAACCAACTGAGCCACCCAGGCGCCCCAAATAAATCCTTTTAAAAAAATAGAGTGTCTCCTTGATCAACTGTTTAGAAAAGTACCACCTATTAGAAATAGAATGTGAGCCATATACGGAATTTAAATTTTTCCAGTAGCTACACTAAAAAGGTGAAAAGAACAGTGAAATTAATTTTTTAAATTATTTTTTAAAGCTTTCATTTATTTATTAATTTAAGTAATCTCTACACCCAGGGTGGGGCTCAAACTCACAATCCTGAGATCAAGAGTCCCATGCTCTTCCAACTGAGCCAGCCACGTGCCCCAAAAACAAGTGAAATTAGTTTTAATATTATATTTTATTTAACCCAGTATATCCAAAATATTTCAACATGTGAACAGTATACAGAAAAGTATTCATGAAATATTTTACCTTCTTTTTTAATGCATGAGGCTTTAAAATCCAGTGTGTATGTTCCACTGAGAGCACAGGACCAGCCACATGCAAGGGCTCAGAACCGTATGTGTGGAGTGGCTGCTGTATGGACAAGATAAACCCATCCTTCTCTGGTTCTGTCTCTGTGTAGAGCCAAAGAAACGTCATTATGCATCCAGATCGCTGGGACCTTGGCCAAGTCAACCGCCGGAAGCTTTCAGAATATTTATAGGTAACCGATTTCTAGAAAACAGAAAGTGAGACTGTCTCCAGGCCCCACCACCTTCCTTCAGTCTCAGGGTCACTACCTCAACTACTGTTTTCTAGAGACCCAGCAAAGCAGCAGTACGTGCATATGCGAATGTACAGGAAAAAGTCTGGAAGGATTCTTACCAGGTTGTTAAGAGTGGCGCTTAGGGATAATATCAAAACACAGTTTATAGTAATGCCGCCGATTTTTTCCATTGAGAATGTATTCATGTGTTACTTATATATAAGCAAAAGGTGAGAGAAAGAGAAAGGTAAAGAAATGTAATCATGATTTGGGGTAAATCTCTAAGAATTTAAACAGAAAACAGGGCCGGTGTGGGGACTCTGGTGCCAGCCGGCCCTGCCACCTACCAGCTGTGTGTCCCGGGGCAAGTTTCTTTTTCTTTCTTTCTTTTTTTTTTTTTTAAGATTTTTATTTATTTAACAGAGAGAGAGAGAGAGCACAAGTAGGCAGAGTGGCAGACAGAGGGAGGGGAGAAGCAGGCTCTCCGCCGAGCAGGGAGCCCGATGCGGGGCTCGATCCCAGGACCCCGGGATCATGACCTGAGCCGAAGGCAGCCGCTTAACCGACTGAGCCACCCAGGCGCCCCTGGGGCAAGTCTCTTATGTTCTCTGAGCCTCAGTTTCTTAATAAAGTGGGGATGATAAGGGGACGTGCGTCACTGGGTTGTTTTGAGAATTAAGTGAAGTGAACATGTGTAGGGTGTTGTGATCATGCCTGGGACAGAAAAAGTGCTCAAAAAATGTTTTTGTGCTTTTTGGTTGGGAGAAGGTAGCAGGAAACTCTCTTGGTGCAGGTACACTGATGTGAGAGCTGCAGGATCCGGGTGCAGAGTCTGGATCTGCCATTAACTAGTTTGTGTGAACTTGGGTCTCAGTTTTATACGAATACTAATTCTAATATGAACAACAGCAATATATATATTTGAGTACTTGCTATCATACAGAAACTTCCCATGTTTTATTTCACTGGGTCTTCACAACATCCCTCTGAGGCAGATGCTATTATCATTTCCCTTCTACAAATGAGGAAACAGAGGCTTGCCCAGGACCAGGCAGCTCCTAAGTCCCAGAGAAGGGATTTGAGCTGAGGGCCGTCTGCCAGATGCAAGAGCCTGAGGCGATGCCCATTGTACCACACTGCCCCATCTGTGGGTCTTGCCCAGTTTTGCTGCTCTGTGGTGCTGGGAGGTGAGTTGCATGCTGGGAGCTGAGCGTTCTGATTTTGAGCACTAGTTCTGTTGAGATTCTGGACCCTGGAGTTTGCCTATCAGTTTTGTCATCAGTAAAATCGGGCCAAGAAACGCAGTGCCCTGCCTTTGAGGGTTTTCTTGCCAGCTTTCTCTAGGGCTTCCTTTAGACCTTTGCTACCTCTTTTTATGTCATTGTCCCAAACACCTCACTCATGAGATCACGATGAAGATCATAGGACGTAAGTGGAAGATCTTTGGGATACTTCAACAAACAGCACCGGGCTTCCAAGCCAGACTATCCAGGAGGAGGAAAAAGGAGGTTGTAGGGAGGGAAATCTGAATCTGATCACATTAAAGAATACACGTGGGGTTTTTGAGAGAATGGTGACTTTTGCACAGAATCTCAGGAGGGAATACTCCGGCGCATACACGTGTATGTCCTCACATAGACAGGCTGTCTGAGATGCCCTGGCGGCCGACCTTCCGGGGAGTGGGGGGGGGGGGGGGACAAGGAAGTTGTTAAATTATCCAGCTGTTCTGTCTAAATATGCTGCACATCTGGTGGCCTGGAAACCTCTGGGTGACTTCTCACTTTACAGTCACGGTTTTGTTGTCTGGACTCAACCTTAGTGCTCTAGAGGAGGAAAAAGGAAAAAATAAAAGAAGAAACACTGGTAAATTAGAGGCAAGGGGGAGGGGAGAAAGCAGAGAGAGAGATTGAAAGAGAGAGAGAGACTGACAGATGGAGATACTCAGAGAGAGACAGATACAAGCATGCAGAGATGGACAGAAAGACAAAGGGAGGAAAGCAGATGGGGGGTGGGGGGAAGAGGGAGAAAGAGAGTGAGGGAGAGGAGACCCAAGCAGGGCGATGGAGAGAGATAAACACTGACAGAGATAGAGAAATTCACATAGAGACAGAGACATAAACACAGGAAAAGATAAAAAGATGAGATAGAGAGACACACAGAGAAAGTCAGACACGACTGGAAAGAGTGAGAGAAAGAGACAAAGATTGGGAGTGGAGACACCCACGTGCAGAGACCGAAACAAAGAAACACAGACACACAGACACTCAGACATACTCCAAGTGACAGATTTGCGTAGAGAGATGGGCTGCCCGGCCACTGAGGAAGAGAGGGACAGAGGTAGAAAGGGACAGAGAGATTGAGATGGGTAAAGACAAATACACATACAGAGCAGAGACTAGAAAGAGACAGAGAATGAGACAAACAGAGAAAAAAAGGCAAAGAAACAGATCCACAAGGAGAAGAAAATAAACCATTCAAACAAAAAGAGCCATCAGGATTTTCTGTTATGCCAAAAAATCTTGGGAGTCAGAATGTGTTGTGTCAGGGCCTTAATGCAAAACATTAATCTCTCCAGAGGAAAGAGTGGGCTTTAAAAAATGGTTTTCATGTAAGTAATTGCTCCCCAAATGGGAAATTATTTTATTCATTTTTGTCTTTTCTCCATAGAATATCAGGACCTTCTGAGGAGCAACCAAAGACAGCATTTGAGTGTTTATCTACTTTCCACAAACATCTAGCATCAGTGGCTTCTTTTTCACAGGAGAAAAAAGTTTCTGGACAAGAATGAGGCCTCTTGATAAACACTGGGGGTGCACAGAGTGGACTGCCATGTAGAAGTGCTAGAACAGGGAACGCACTTCCTTGCACCTCTCATGCTGATGGACGATTAGTAGTGGCTTCCCAGAGTGCTGTGTGTGAAGGAGTTCTGAAACCACATCTCAGGGAGAAGGAATGCTGTGATCCATTATTGATGTCTGCCATGGTCTGGGAGGGGACAGTCATGGTGGCCATTATTTGCCATTCCTGTACCAGAATCTAGATCCTGTGTGAAATATTGGAGTAAGAGTACAAATGGAGGCCCACATACCATATGTCTAAATATATTACAAGTTAAAATCGAGTTGCACCTGTGGCCTGGACTGTGTTCTTACTCATGCCCAAGGTGGCCCCCCCCGGGATTTCCCTGTCAGCCCACAGACTAAAGGAGTTGAGCACTTCCCTGGGCCAGCCTCACCACCACAGTCCTGAATGGCAGCTGGACATGCAGGGTAGGGCAGGGTGAATGCAGGTTCCAGGCCTAGAATGGTGCTTGGGGTGGGGCCTCACCCAGGCAATCTAACTCAGGCTTCCCAGGCAGTTCTAAGCACCTCTTAGTGTATTTCCTGAATAGAGGAGCATAGTTAACTGGGGAACATGGTCCAAGACACTGACTGTAGGTGATTTGAGACGGCCTCCTTTGAACTGAAGCAGCCATTTTACCCTCAGTGCCTGGCTTAATGTCTGGCACATAGATTGCACAGTAAGTATTTGTTTTAAAAAATGAATTATTTAAATATACTTCTTTGTATATGAGTTCACTTGAGTCTCTCAGGTCCTACAACTCAGTGATCCCTCCTAAAAGTGAGTGGCCAGGGAGTGCTGTGAGGAGGGGGTGCTCTTTCTGTTTTATACACAAGGTCAGCAAAGGACTCACTGGCAAAGTGACATTTGAGCCAAGACTGAGGAAAGTGAGGGAGGAAACCATGAGGATATTTGGGGAATGATGTTCCAGGCAGTGAAAATAGCCAGTGCAAAGGCCCTGAGGCAGGACTGTGCCTGACATGTTTGAAGAACAGTGAGAAGGTTGGGGTGGCTGGAACGAAGTGAGTGACAGCCAGAACAGCAGGTGCTATTACTCCTGTAGCCTGCATGGCCATGTTAAGGGCTTTGGCTTTGACTCTGAACAAGATGGAGGCCATCAAAGGATTCAGAGCCTAGAACTGATTTACATTTTAAGAGGATCCCTCTGGCAGAAGGTATATTGGAGCAAATTATAGCAGAGAACTTCCCTAATCTGGGGAAGGAAACAGGCATCAAAATCCAGGAGGCACAGAGAACCCCCTCAAAATCAATAAAAATAGGTCAATACCCTGACATCTAATAGTAAAACTCACAAGTCTCAGAGACAAAGAGAAAATCCTGAAAACAGCTCGGGACAAGAGGTCCATAACCTAAAAAGGTAGAAACATTAGACTGGCAGAAGACCTATCCACAGACACCTGGCAGGCCAGAAAGGACTGACATGATATATTCAGGGTGCTAAATGAGAAAAATAGGCAGCCAGGAATATTTTATCCAGCAAGGCTGTCATTCAAAATAGAAGGAGAGATTAAAAAGCTTCCAGGACAAACAGAAACTAAAAAAATTTGTGATCACCAAACCAGCCCTGCAAGAAATATTAAAGGGGATCCTTTAAGTGAAGAGAGAGCCCAAAAGTAACATAGACCAGAAAGGAACAGAGACAATATACAGAAACAGTGACTTTACAGGTAATACAATGGCACTAAATTCATATCTTTCAATAGTTACTCTGAATATAAGTGGGCTAAATGCCCCAATTAAAAGACACAGGGTATCAGATTGGATAAAAAAGCAAGATCCATCAATATGCTGTCTGCAAGAGCCTCATTTGAGATTCAAAGACACCTCCAGATTGAAAGTGAGGGGGTGGAAAACGATTTATCGTGCTAAGGGACATCAAAATAAAGCTGGGGTAGCAATCCTTATATCAGACAAATTATATTTTAAACCAAAGACTGTAATAAGAGATGAGGAAGGGCACTATATCATAATTAAAGGATCTATCCAACAAGAAGATTTAACAACTGTAAATATTTATGCCCCTAACACGGGAGCAGCCAATTATATAAACCAATTAATAAAAAAAAGTAAAGAAACACATCGATAATAATACAATAAGAGTAGGGGACTTTAATGCCCCACTCACTGCAACGGACAGATCACTGAAGCAGGAGATCAACAAGGAAACAAGGGCTTTGAATGACACACTGGACCAGATGGACTTCACAGATATATTCAGAGCAGTCCATCCTAAAGCAACAGAATACACATTCTTCTCGAGTGCACATGGAACATTCTCCAGAATAGATCACATCCTAGGTCACAAATCAGGTCTCAACTGGTACCAAAAGATTGAGATCATTCCCTGCATATTTTCAGACCACAATGCTTTGAAACTTGAATTCAATCACAAGAGGAAATTTGGAAAGAACTCAAATACACGGAGGTTAAAGAGCATCCTACTAAAGAATGAATGGGTCAACCAGGAAATTAAAGAAGAATTTAAAAAATTCATGGAAACAAATGAAAATGAAAACACAACTGTTCAAAACCTTTGGGATGCAGCAAAGGCGGTCCTAAGAGGGAAGTCTATAGTAATACAAGTCTTTCACAAGAAACAAGAAAGGTGTCAAATACATAACCTAAACTTACACCTAAAGGAGCTGGAGAAAGAACAGCAAATAAAGCCTAAACCCAGCAGGAGAAGAGAATTAATAAAGATTAGAGCAGAAATCAATGAAATAGAAACCAAAAGAACAGTAAACAGATCAACTAAACTAGGAGCTGGTTCTCTGAAAGAATTAATAAGATTGATAAACCCCTGACTAGACTTATCAAAAAGAAAAAAAGAAAGGACCCAAATAAATAAAATCATGAATGAAAGAGGAGAGATCACAACTAACACCGAAGAAATATAAGCAGTTATAAAAACATATTATGAGCAACTATATGCCAACAAATTAGGCAAGCTGGAAAAAATGGATTCATACTAGAGATGTATAAACTACCAAAACTGAAAACAGGAAGAAATAGGAAACCTGAGCAGACCCATAACCAGCAAGGAAATTGAAGCAATAATCAAAAATCTCCCAACAAACCAGAGTCCAGGGCCGGATGACTTGCCAGGGGAATTCTACAGAACATTTTTTTTTTTAAAGATTTTATTTATTTATTTGAGAGAGAGAATGAGCTAGAGAGAGCGAGCACATGAGAGGGGGGAGGGTCAGAGGGAGAAGCAGGCTCCCCGCTGAGCAGGGAGCCCGATGTGGGACTTGATCCCGGGACTCCAGGATCATGACCTGAGCCGAAGGCAGTCGCTTAACCAACTGAGCCACACAGGCGCCCCTCTACAGAACATTTAAAGAAGAATTAATACTTATTCTTCTGAAGCTGTTTCAAAAAATTGACATGGAAGGAAAACTTCCAAACTCTTTCTATGAAGCCAGCATTACCTTGATCCCCAAACCAGAAAAGACCCCATCAAAAAGGAGAATTGTAGACCAATATTCCTGATGAACACTGATATCAAAATACTCACCAAGATACTAGCTAATGGGTCCAACAGTACATTAAAAGGATTATTCACCACGACCAAGTGAGATTTATTCCTGGGCTGCAAGGTTGGTTCAACATCTGCAAATCAATCAATGTGATACACTACATAAATAAAAGAAAGGACAAGGACCATATGATCCTCTCAATAGATGCAGAAAAAACGTTTGACAAAGTACAGCATCCTTTCTTGGTTAAAACTCTTCACAGTGTAGGGATAGAGGGAACATACCTCAGTATCAAAAAAGCCATATGCGAGAAGCCCACAGCGAATATCATTCTCAATGGGGAAAAATTGAGCACTTTTCCCCGAAGGTCAGGAACATGGCAGGATGTCCACTATCACGACTATTGTTCAACATAGTAGTAGAAAGTCCTGGCCTCAGCAATCAGACAACAAAAAGAAATAAAAGGTATCTGAATCAGCAAAAAAGAAGTCAAACTCTTACTCTTCAAGATGATATGATAGTCTATGTGGAAAACCCAAAAGATTCTACCCCAAAATTGCTAGAACTCATACTGGAATTCAGCTAAGTGGCAGGATATAATCAATGCACAGAAATCAGTTGCATTTCTGTACACTAACAATGCGACAGAAAAGAGAAATTAAGGAGTTGATCCCATTTACAATTGCACCAGAAACCATAAGATACCTAGGAATAAACCTAACCAAAGAGGCAAAGGATCTTTACTCAGAAAACTATAGAACACTCATGAAAGAAATTGAGAAAACACAAAGAAATGGAAAAACATTCCATGCTCATGGATTGGAAGAACAAATATTGTTAAAACGTCGATGCTACCTAGAGCAATCTACACATTCACAGCAATCCCTATCAAAATATCATCAACGTTTTTCACAGAGCTGGAACAGGTAATCCTAAAATTTGTATGGAACCAGAAAAGACCCCAAATAGCCAAAGGAATGTTGTAAAAGAAAATCAAAGCTGGTGGCATCACAATTCCGGACTTCAAGCTCTGTTACAAAGCTGTAATCATCAAGAGAGAATGGTACTGGCACAAAAACAGACACATAGATCAATGGATCAGAATAGAGAACCCAGAAATGGACCCTCAACTCTATGGTCAACTAATTTTCAACAAAGCAGGAAAGAATATCCAATAGAAAAAAAGACAGTCTCTTCAACATATGGTTTTGGGAAAATTGGACAGCCACATGCAGAAGAATGAAACTGGATCATTTTCTTACACCATACACAAAAATAGACTCAAAATGGATGAAAGACCAAATGTGAGACAGGAATCCATCAAAATCTTAGAGGAGAACACAGGCAGCACCCTCTGTGACCTTGGCTGCAGCAACTTCTTGCCAGACATATCTCCAAAGGCAAGGGGAACAAAGGCAAAATAATGAACTGTTGGAACTTCATCAAGATAGAAAGCTTTTGCACAGCAAAGGAAACAGTTGACAAAAGCAAAAGACAAGTGACAGAATGGGAGATGATATTTGCAAAAGTCTTATCAGATAAAGGGCTAGTATCCAAAATCTGTAAAGAATTTATCAAACTCAACACCCAAGGAACAAATAATCCAATCAAGAAATGGGCAGAAGACATGAACAGACATTTCTCCAAAGAAGACATAAAATGGCCAACAGACAGATGAAAAAATGCTCCACATCACTTGCCATCAGGGAAATAAAAATCAAAACCACAATGAGACACCACCTCACACCAGTCAGAATGGTTAAAATTAACAAGTCAGGAAATGACAGATGTTGGCAAGGATGCAGAGAAAGGGGAACCCTCTTACACTGCTGGTGGGAATGCAATCTGGTGCAGCCACTCTGGAAGACAGTATGGAGTTTCCTCAGAAAGTTGAAAATAGAGCTACCCTATGACCCAGCAATTGCACTACTAGGAATTTACCCCAAAGATACAAACATAGTGATCCTAAGGGCCACCTACACCCCAGTGTTTATAGCAGCAATGTCCACAATAGCCAAACTGTGGAAAGAGCCCAGATGTCCATCAACAGATGAATGGATAAAGAAGATGTGGTATATATATATATGTTGGAATACTACTCAGCCATCAAAAAAATGAAATCTTGCCATTTGCAATGACATGGATGGAACTAGAGGATATTATGCTGAGTGAAATAAGTCAATCAGAGAAAGAAAATTATCATATGATCTCACTCATATGTGGAATTTAAGAAACAAAGCAGAGGATCATAAGGGAAGGGAGGGAAAAATAAAACAAGATAAAATCAGAGAGGGAGTCAAACCATAAGAGACTCTCAGTCTCAGGAAACAAACAGGGTTGTTGGAGGGGAGAGGGGATGGGCTAACTCCGTGATGGGCATTTAAGGAGGGCACGTGATGTCATGAGCACTGGGTATTATATAAAACTGATGAATCACTGAACTCTACCTCTGAAACTAATAATACATTACATGTTAATTAATTGAATTTTAATTAAAAAAACTAAAAAAAAAAAACAACCCCAAATATCAAATAAGCAATATTGATTATAGGTAATATATATAAATTATATATATCAATTTTCTATTGTTAACTTTTAAACAGTATTACTTTAATAGTAAAATAAAGGCATATATATTATGAAATAGAATGTAAAATTAACCTATATGATTATGATGAAATTATGATGAAATTAAAAAATGTTTTAATAAAGACAAAAAGAGGATCTCTCTGGCTGCTGGGCTGAGGATAGACCAGGTAGAAGCAGTGAGTTGGTCACAGACTTTCCAGATGAGAGGTGATGGTGGCTGGGTCAATAGCATAGAGATAGGGAAAAGTGGTCAGATTCCGGATATATGTTGAAGGCAAGTAATGACGGGATTTGCTAACGGATCGGATTGGGTGTGAGATGTGAGAGAATAAGCGAGTTAAGGATGAGCCAAAGAGGACAAGAGAGTCAGGATGATCCAAAATTTTGGCCTCAGCAATTGAAACGTTGGAGCTCTCACCACTCCCTGAATCTGAGAAAGATAGTGGGAGGGGCTAGTTTAGGGCAACAGATCAGGAGCTCAGGGTCAGCCACGGATGCTGGGGCGAGATCATGAAATCCAACAGCAGGCTGCACTGCATCAGGTGACTGCCTTCCGTGGCCTATTGGCTTGTCTATATTTTGATTCTTCCTCTTCTCTTTGCAAATACGTTTTCTCTGATTATTTGTCAGCATGAAAACATCTGACCCTACCCTGATTGGACAAGTTCCTGCCTTTCTTAGTTTATGCTTTAGAGCAGCAATTTTCAAATTGTGTGCCAAGGCACCCAGAGCCTCTGCAGCAAACTCACAGGGGCACCACGTCGTATTTTACATGTTCAAGGCAAATACAATGATAGTTGACATCTCTCCGATGCCTCTGGAGCTACTAAGCTCAAGGTAGCTCAAGCTAGTTTCAGCATTAGATTGCACGACATTCCTTTCCATGATGTCCTATCTTTGCAAGGTGGATTTTCCGTGGCTGTTGTAATAAAAAGCAATTACTACTTGAAAATCAACCTGGAACAGGAAAGAAGGTGTAACCCAATCTGCTTCCAAGGTTTGAGAATTCGTGCGGTGCCCCGACAGGCACATCCATCCCATTAGACAGCAATTGTGGTTATTTAAGAATGAAATAAAAAATTTTTCTTTCAAATTTATCTTTTCAAAGTCTACGTTATTAGGCCATAAAGACTTACTAAGTTGTTCGGAGCTAGCTACTTAATAAACGGAACTGTTAGGTATTACTTTTCGCCTAGGGCTGTCATGGGGAAAAAAAAAAAAAAAGGACAGAGACAATAGGCAAAGCGCCCACTAAGTAGGTTTGGGAGCACCTGCTGGAGACACAGTCTCTAATTGCTTACTGTCCAGCCAATGGGTTAACTAGCTTTGGATCAGGTGACCACGGCTGATCCAATCAGTGATCCCGTTGGTCTAGACACAGGGTCCAGAGGAACGGGGTTGGGGGGGAGGTTGGTAAATCGCTGTTTGTTTTCAATACATCTGGCCACTTCTCTTAACCATAACCCTAACACCAACTAAGGTGTTAAACTCAGAAACCTCACTCTAAGTCTTACCTTGAGCCCTGCTAGTGAGAGGCATTCTAAAATTCTAGAACTCGGCCACCTTTAAGACCTTCTAGGTCCTTTTGGATCCATTTTGGCGTCTGTCCCTAGTCTCTGACGCCCCTCGCAAACATCGTGGGCTTTCCATTTCTCAGCTGCTGAGCCTTTGCACCCTCATCCTGAATTTGGGACTCCCCCAGAGACTGGCTCTCGTGGGGGAGGAAGGAAGGGAGGAAGGGAGGGAGGAAGTTGGCCGGTACTCACTTTCTCAGCATCCCTGGCAGTTGGCTCAACCAGTCACATGCACCCACTGAGGGGTTTGACCGTGGAGTCGGCAAAGCAGCAGGGACAAGGAGAAATTTGGGGATGCGTAGAAGGTGGTGGTGCGGGTGGTGTGGAAGCGGCAACACCATCTGGGCTCCAGGAGAGCAGTAGCCGGGAGGCTGGCGGGAGCGTCCCCTGGCCCGGCCTGGCGGGGTGGGCAGCACCAGCCGCAGTGGGAGGAGTTGTGGGTCCTCGGCGGCCTGGTCCGGGCAAGCTTCCGGCCGTGGGCCCTGCTGTGTGCCTGCCTTCTGTCTGTGCCTGGCTTCTGACCTCTTTCTCCAGCCTGCCTGGCAACTGTGTGAGCTCAGCACTCTCCCTGCAATAAATTCCCTTTCTGCTCAACTTAGTCAAGAGTCTGCTTCTGTATCTGGAGATGCTACTGAAAACTGAACTGATTCTGGAACCCACTTTATTCCTTTATTTGGTTGAAAAAAAAGTAATTCTGAAATATGTCGTATATAGAAAATGTATTTGTCCAGTCTCAAAAGCACTAATAAATACCCATATCCACACCAACCAGGCCATGAAATAAAATCTTATGTGTCTCAGAAGTAGGGTGATCTTATGTTCTGGTTTGTTTGGGACAGTTTGGATTTGGACCTGTTTTCTGCCGTAATTATAACTAGCACCCTCTTTTCATCCCCCAAAGTACGCCAGTTAGGCCACAAAATACATGGTCACCTTACCCAGAAGCGTCCTGTATGTTCCACTACCCCACTGCAGACCCTTCCTTCCCTCGAGTATCCAATGTCTGGAAATTTGCTTTAATTATTCCCCTCTTTTCTTTATAGTTTAAACACCAAAACAATGTATTGTTTACTTTTACCTGTTTTTGAGCTTTATGTAAACAGAATCATACTGTTCATATTTTGTGTGTGTGTGACTTGCTTCTTCCACTTAGCGTTAGGTGTGTGAAATTTTTGCTTGTTGTCACAAATAGCTGCAGTGTGTTCATTTTCCTGCTGCATACTATTCCATGATGTGGATATGCCATGGTTGATCCGTTCTCCTGTGCATGAGCATGTAACTTATCTCCAGGTTTTGTCAGTATAAACGATGCTGCAAGGAACGTTCTTACACGTGTCTTCTGGTGGGCGTGAACAAATGTTTCTTCGGGGTTTATCCCAAGTGAAGTTGCTGGCTCATCATTAAGCACATAACCAACTTTATAATTTGGTTTTGCCAAACTGTTTTCTAGAAAGGAGGTATCAATTATGTTCATTTCCTAAGGCTACTGTAACAAATTTCCACAACCTTGGTGGCTTAAAACAATAGAAATTTACTCTCTTATTCTTCTGGAAGCCAGAAGTCTGAAATCAACGTCATCGGGCTGAAATCAAAGTAGGAGGGGAACTGCACTCCCTCTGGAGGCTCTAGGGGAAGAATCTTGCCAGCTTCTGGTGGCTCTAGACGGTCTGTGGCTTGCGGCCCTATCATTCTAATCTGGGCCTGAGGAGGCTCACCGTTGGATGGTGAGATGGACAAGTGAGTCAGGTGATGCGAAAGAGTCAACTCTAAGGTGTTTTTACAGCATTTGACCCAGTGTGGGGAGGTCAAGGGAGGCTTCCTGGAGGAGGCGACATTTCAGTTGAGACTTAAATGACTAGAAAAGGTTAGGTAGGTGGGAGGAGACAAAGAGGTGGGAGAAGGTGTCTCAGGAAAAGAGAGCAGCAAAGGTGAAGGCCTGGAGGTAAGAAACAGCATGACATATTTGGGAAGGTGAAGCGTTTGATGTGGTTGTAATGAAGGATGGAGGCGGTGGAAGAAGTAGAAGGCTTTGCATCCTAAGCTAAAGAATCTGAAATAAAATATGAGTTAAAAGGTATGTATTTTAAAAGGATTCATTCTTGTGTGCTTGTTGTAAAATATTCAGCTATACATTGGAAATCAGAAGCCCCCTCATCATCCCAACTGGCCCAGAAGATGGCATCTAATAATATTTGGGGGTATAACTTTTTTCCTTTTAAAAATTGAGCTATAACTATATATATAGGAAAATGTCCAATTGTTAAGTACAGATAGATGAATTTTTACCCACATTTATACTCATGTAATTATCACTAAGATCAAGATACAGAACCAGCAAGTTTGGGGTCTTTCTAGATTTTTTTCTTTTTCTAGACCAATAATCATGTACATGTACATGTATACGCTAATATCTGAATATATACATGAGTATACTAATATGCAATATAATTTTATGTATATGTAATTATCTTATTTTTCAAAAATGGGATCATCCTTGATTTAATATTCTGCAATATTCTTTTTTCACTTAACATGGATTTTTTCCATATCAATACATAAAAATGAAGAAATGAAAGGTGACTGGTTCATTTATTTACTCATTCATTCAACAAATACTTTTTTTGAAGTTATACAATATGCTCAGCTGTGTGTTATTAAAGGGCTTTAACCAGGGGTGCCTGGGTGGCTCAGTCATTAAGTGACTGCCTTCGGCTCAGGTCATGATCCCAAGTTCCTGGGATCGAGCCCCGCATCGGGCTCCCTGCTCAGCGGAAAGCCTGCTTCTCCCACTTCCCCTGCTTGTGTTCCCTCTCTCGCTGTCTCTCTCTCTGTCAAAAGATAAAGTATTTTAAAAAAATGAAAAAAAAATAAAGGGCTTTAACCAGAGGAATGACATAAAGAGGAATGATAGAACCAGTTTTACTTTTAGATAGATCATTCTGGAAGTATGCTCTCCCTCAATCCCTTGGGTGAGAGAGGAGGGGTAAAGCAATTCCCCAAAGTGGGTGGCAACTGCATTTTTCTTTTCAAATTTTAAGTATTTTTGAATAAGTATTACATTCAAGGGATTCAACATTCAAAAACCTCGAAGGGGCATTTAGTGTGAAGTCTTCCTTCCCTCCTATGCCCCGACCACTCATTTCTGCTCCAAGAGACAGCTGCCATCACTAACTTTCTTATGCGTTCTTCCAGAGATAGTGAAGGTGTACATGAGCAAACATATGTATGTGTTATATTTTGTAGTCCTTTAGAATTTTGAGTGATCACTCATATCAGTGCGTAAAGAGCATCCTCCCAGGGTGCCAAGCTGGCTCAGTCGGTAGAATATCTGCCTCTTGATCTCGGGGTTCTGAGTTCAAGCCCTACATTGGGTGTAGAGATTATTTAAAAAAAAAAAAAAGCTTGAAAAAAAATCCTCTTGCTTTTGGTGGCTGCTATTGAGTGGAAGGACAACTTCTATTTTCAAACCTTGCCCAGAAGTTTGGTATCTTTTACTCCCTACCAGACATCTCTCTGCCCCCAGCTGGTACACCCCTAAGGTGGGCTGGGTGGGAAGCAGGGCACTGAGAACTGGAAATATTCCTTGACCTCCCAGGAGGTCCCTGGGAGACATTCAGTGTCCCGGGGGCTGTTCCCACTCTCTATTATTTCAAGAAGATGCCCTGGCTCATTTATAGTCCTTTCCCCCTTGTTTCTGTGTCCAAGTGGGTCACCAGTTGACCTTAGTGTCCCCTTGCCCACACTGATCTCCCTCCCACTTGAGCATCCAGCTGTTCCATGGGTGCCTCAGAGCCCCCGGGGCCTGTGCCCACATATTCTGGCAGACAAGATCACCCTTGGTGATGGATGAAAAGTACTCATTTAATGAGTACCTACTATGTGCCAGGCTGTCTGGTAGCCTTTTACAAGTTAATTCTCATAGCAATCATGCCAAATAGGGCACTGTCATTCCCATTTTCTGGATGAGGAAACAGTCTCTGATAGGGAAGGCCAGAAGCTGGGTAATGGTGCAACCTGAATTTGAACCCATTGATGCCAGACATCTTGGTTATCCTTGGTTATCTTTGGTTATGCATTAAGCAGTAAGCACTCAATGTATATGTGCTGACTGAATGAATGAGTGAATTTGAGAGATGTTCTTGAGCAGGTCCTGTATGTCAGGCATTGGTCGAGGGGCTAAGGATCGAACAGTGAACCAGACAGCCTTCTCAGAGCTGAAATTCTAGTGGGGAAGACAATCTAAACAAATAAGTAGGCAAAGAAGAAAAGGTAAGATAATTAGATAGTAATAGGAATTGTAGAGGAAATATGAGATAATAGGCAGTGGCTGGGGGGGGTGAAGGTGGGTGGGTGAACTTCAGATAGAGACAGGGTCTGTAAGGAAGTGACCTTTGGACTAAATCTGAATGGCAAGAAGGAGTGAGGTACACAAATATGTGGTAGGGAGGAGAGGATTCCAGGCAGAGGGAACAGTATACGCAAAGGCCCTGAGGTTGGGTCAAGCTTGGTGTGTTTAGGGAACAGAGAAAATACCCGTGTGGCTACAGCAGAATACAAAGGAGAGTGGTAGGAGGTGAAGTTCAAGATGCAGACAGGGGCCAGATCACGCTGGGTCTTGCTGGCTGAGTAAAGTCTTGGAGGGTTTAAGTAGGGGGATAATATTTTCTCAGGTTGCTATGTGGAGAATAGACCATGGGGTGGCAAGAGAGGAAGCAGGTAGCATATTGAGGAGGCCTGAGAGGGTGGTGACCTGGAAACAACAGAATGGGGAAGCATTTTGAAAGGAGAGCTGACAAAACTTGCTGATGAATTATGGTTGGGTGATGGAAGAAAAAGAAGGATCAAGGATAACTCCTTGGTTTCTGAATCCAGCAGCTGGGTGGATGGTGACAGAGCCATTTATTGAGATGGGAGGATGGGGATAAGTAGGTTTTTGTGGGGGTGGTTGGGGAGAGAGGAGGAGGAAATGGAATTCCACTTTGGACCCAGGAAGTGTGCTCTGCCCATTAGACATCCCAGTGGACATATTGGTTAGCAGCTGGATAATGAGTCTGGGACTCAGGGAAGAGGGCAGGGCAGGAGACTGATGAGTCATCACATTGATGGTATTAAAAGCCACACGACTGGATGAGATTGTGTGGGAGTGAGTGAAGACAGATCCCTCTTCAAGAGACAAGAGGGTGATGATACACATCACCCGGGGGTGGGGGTGGGGGGTGGGGACCAGCTCCTAGAATGGTGGTGGGACACCCAGCAAGCAGCTCAGCCTCAAACCCAGAGGGGCCCTGAGGGGCTCCGGCTGGGGTGGCTGCAGTGTGTTCTGGAAGTAAACGTTAGACGCTGTCTGCAGGGCCTTTGACCTTATGCTCCAATGCCCTCATTCTGAAGGCCTTCAGACGGCATTACCCGGATTTGCTGTTTACGTCACGCCTTCTTCTAAGAACTTCAAAAGCCTGGCTGGGGTCCCCAAGGAGTTGCTGTTTCTCCCTTAGGGCCTTTGGCAGAATGCAGGCCAGGAAACTCAGACAGCAAGTAACTCATTCAAGGTCACGGGGGGGTGCTGCCCGCAGAACCATGGAGGCAAACCCCCTTATCCACCCACCTCCACATTGGTTTGGTTTCTCATAAGGCTTCTGTTTTGCCAAGGGGGATATGAAAATAAAATAGAACTTCCCAGGATAATTAAGATGTTTAGCCACGGTGGAGTGGGAGAAGACTTCCCGAATAATAGAACTTGAGGAGAGAGAAGTTTAATATGGAAGTTTGGTAACATTTGGCTTCCAATATGTAATATAATACTGTCCTTGGTCTCGACTTGGAATTTGAGCAAAATCTGTTGTACATGATGCTTTGGGGCTGAATTTATGGTTTGGGGGTGGAACAATTTGCTGAAATGGGTCTCTGGAAGGTCCTGGGGTCTGAACCATATGTGAGTTATGTTGGGAGGAATCTTAAGGGGGCTGAGGAAGACCACGGAATGCTTCCTGCTCTGGACCGGAGCTTCTAGAGGTCAGGGAACACATGCAACTCATTTCTGCGTCCCCATCAACCCGTTCTGGGTGTGAACAGAGTAGGGGACCCAGAATTGTTTGTGGAATGAACGAATCAAGACAGGAGTAGGTGAGTGACTGGGTGAAGTGTAAAGGAGGTTGTGCATAGGAAAGAGAGGGAAGTGGATGGACACCAACAAGACAGGCAAAAATTCAAAGGTCTGACAATATCGAGCTTTGGTAGTTCGTCCCCAGGACAGCCCCCAATAATTCTCGCCTTTTGATAGTCACACTGATATTAGTTTTCTACTGCTGTGTAACAAATCGCCATAAATTGAGCAGCTTAAAACAACACTTGTTTATTCTCAGGGTCTCCCAAGGCCAAAATCAAGGTGTCCGTGGGGATTGTGATCTCCCCTGAGTCTCAGAGATCTCTTCAAAGCACATGTGGTTGGCAGCACTCCTTTCCTTCCAGCTGTGGGATGGGAGGCCCTGTTTTCCTGCGAATTATCCACGGGGCTACACCCTCAGCTCCTGGTGGCTCTTTTCGGAGCCTGGCCACGTGGCCTCCTTCACAGGCAGTTCAAACATAGCTACTTGCTTCTTCAAGAATCAGTCTGATCTCTTTGAAGGTCTCACCTGATTAGGTCAGCACCACCAGGGTATTCCTCCTTTGATCAACCCACTGATTAGGGACATTAATTACATCTGCAAAAATCTCTTCTGCCCTGTAACCCAACATAATCATGAGTGACATCCACCGTATTCACAGGCCCCACTCACGCTCAAGGGGAGGAGAATTCACAGCACACGTTCGCCAGGGGGTAGGAAGCTTGGGGGCGATTTTACAACTCTGCTACTACAAGACCTTTGTGTGGGATGCTCCCACCTGAGTAGGATTGACCTGGGTCATAACCAGAGCGATAGCGCAGACTATCGTGTGAACGCCAAGACTAGATCATAAAAGATTGTGGCTTCCCATTCTCTCTCTTGGATCACCCCTTTTGGGGAAGCATAGCCGCCATGCCCTGAGGATGCTCAAGCAGCCCTGAGTATCACAAACATACACGCCCAAAGGAAGAATTTATTAAAAACACATGGGGCTTCTGTCGCTCAGACTCCGGCATACAGAGCTCTCACAGAACCGCTTTGTGATCCTGAACATCCGCTCTCCCGATGAACACCATTCGGGCCCCGGGGGAAAATCTTCTCCACATCTCTTAGGTCATGACCTCGAAATAACAGTTGTGTCCAAATGCAGTGTCACAGGTTGTGTGGCTGCCAAATTGGAGACGGGCATTCCGGTTCGGGCTCTCGCGCAGGGATAATTGAGAGTTGCAAGCACTCAGATAAGAGCAAAGACAAATGAATTAACTTGCAAGATCCCGCCTTTCTGTCAGCACAAATGCAGAAGGAACTCGGGTTGCCTTCTGCGTTCCGTGTTGGAGTTCCAGAGGTATACACGCATGAGTGCGATTTTTGTAAAAACTGCACACGGCATCTGTAGGGAGCGGATTCTAAAATGTCCCACATAATTCTTACCTTCTGGATGGGACCTGTGACTTGCTTTTAACCAAGAGAATACAGCAACAGTGATGGGATTTCACATCTGTGATTACCTTGCATCGGATGTAACTACTGTCTTGCTTGCAGATTCTCCCGTATTGATGCTCTCCTTTGCTAGCTTTGATGAAGTAAGCCACAATAATAGAGAGGCCCACATGGTAAAAAAAAAAATGCTGAGGGCAACCTCCAGCCAACAGCCAGCAAGGAGCTGAGGCTCTAGAGTCAGCCAGCCCATAAAGAATTGAATCCTAGCCTACCACCTGGAAGGAGGTCCTTCCCCAGCTGAATGTCTAATGAGATCCCAGCCTTGGCCCACCTCTTTTTATTTTTTTTAATATTTTTATTTATTTATTTGTCAATGAGGGAGAGAGAGCGCGCGCTCCCACACAAACAGGGGGAGCAGCAGAGGGAGAAGCAGGCTCCCTGCCGAGCAAGGAGCCCAGCATGGGGCTCGATCCCAGGGCTCCGGGATCATGACCTGAGCTGAAGGCAGACACTTAACCAACTGAGCCCCCCAGACGACCTGCAGCCCACATCTTGACTGCAGCCTTACAAGACACTCTGAAGCAGGGGGTTCAGCTAAACCATGCCTGGATTCTTGACCACAGAAACTGTGAGAGAGGAAATCTGGTTTGCTTTAAACTGCTAGATTTATGGTGATTTGTTACACAACAATATAAAACTAACACAGCAGCAGAGGATCATTTTGAAATATTAAATGATTCATACTAGCCTTAGGTTTAAACATATATAGATCTAGATTTAAAAGGCATGAAGTGTGATACATTTCTTTACATTGCTCACGAGACATTGAAATCTAGGATTATTAGTTTTTTTAATTAATTAATTAATTAATTAATTAATTTAAGAGAGGTCGGGGAGGGGCAGAGGGAGAGGGAGAGAGAGAATCTTTTTTTTTTTTTTTTTTAGATTTTATTTATTTGACAGAGAGAGACACAGTGAGAGAGGGAACACAAGCAGGGGGAGTGGGAGAGGGAGGAAGCAGGCTTCCCAGGGAGCAGGCAGCCCGATGCGGGACTCGATCCCAGGACCCCGGGATCATGACCCAAGCCGAAGGCAGACGCCTAACGACTGAGCCACCCAGGCGCCCCGAGAGAGAGAATCTTAAGCAGGTTCCACGCCCAGAGCAGAGCGGGACACAGGGCTCGATCTCACCAGCCTGAGATCATGACCTGAGCTGAAATTAGGAGCTGGACGCTCAACTGTCTGAGCCACCCAGGTGCCCCGTTAGTTTTATTTTGAAATACTTATTAGGATTTAATTAAATTAAAAAAATAACATTTATAGCTTTATTTAAATAATTTACCTTAAAATGTTATTTTAATTTTATATTCGTGTTTTGCCTTTTGATTTTAAAAGATAATTTTAATTTAATAGAAAATTTCTTTTTAACAGAAGAAGTTAATAAAATATTTTAGGAGAAAATAACTTAAAAACATAAAATATTTTAATTTGTTAATTTTTTACATTTAATTTACATTTCTGATGAGAATGTATTCAAACTGCACACTTTGGTAGAGTTTCATTTGATTTTTTTATTCCTTTTGATCATCATTGTCAATAGCACACAAATTATGTAAAAATCTTTATAATAATAACATGATGAGCAATTTTGCTGAAATGAAGGCAAGAAAAATGTATGGAACAAACATATAGTAATTTATTAATTATGTATGTCCTTTTTTTAAGATTTTAATTAATTAATTTATTTATTTTTTAAAGATTTTATTTATTCATTTATTTGAGAGAGTGAGAGAGAGAGAGAGAGAGCACACACGAGAGGGGGGAGGGTCAGAGGGAGAAGCAGACTCCCCGCCGAGCAGGGAGACCGATGCGGGACTCAATCCCGGGACTCCAGGATCATGACCTGAGCCGAAGGCAGTCGCTTAACCAACTGAGCCACCCAGGCGCCCAGATTTTTATTTATTTATTTAACAGAGAGAGAGAGTGCGAGCATGAGTGGGGGGTGGGGCAGAGGGAGAGGGACAAGCAGACACCCCGCCGAGCAGGGACCCCGATGCAGGGCTCAATTCCAGGACCCCGGGATCATGACCCGAGCCGAAGGCAGATGCTTAACTGACTGAGCCACCCAGGTGCCCCAGTTCTATATGTCTTTTAAAATTATTCATTTAGACAACATTGGCACATCAATACAATATCCAGGCATGCACAATCCACTCATCGTTGATACTTAATCCACTCATCATGGATATTTTGCCAATTTGAGGACATATAAAAACCATGCTTTACACATATTCTTTCACTTTGTTATAAGGAAGGTGTATTTGTTTAAAAAGGAGGTTAGAACGTATTTTATTTGACAATTTGGAAGCTTGATTTATAACATGAAGAGTTTTAGACATGTGGCCTGCAGGCCTCCATGGGTACTCTTGTCCTGGGTCCTGTGGATGTCAGGGCAGGCTGGCTCAAGCTTCCTCAGCCAGTAAATGGAGCCAAGATTCAAACTCCTATCTGCTGGACTCCAAGGCTTGGGCTGTGTAAGATGTGACCTTCCCTGAGTCAGCACACAGTCCAACAGAAGAGCTGCCACCTCAGGAAGCCCCCAGAAGCTGGGATATTCAGTGGTCACGGGCAGGAGAGACTACAGAATTTATGGGGCCTAGTGCAAAATGAAAATACATTGTAATTCTAATTAACACATTATTAAGATTTTCTAAATGCTTACAGTAGAGCAGTAATGTAAGCAAGAGGTCCTTCTAAGTGCTGGGTCCTGTGCAGCTGCCCTTTGCAAGCCATTGGTCAGGGAGCTTCCTGGAGGTGGTGGCCCAGGATCCCTCACCCCCACTTGTAATGGGTAGGATTGGGTGTGGCCGAAAGAAGAGGCAAGAACAAACAGGAAAGATGAGGACTATCTATTTATAGCACTTTCCTTTAAAATCAAATTTATTTAAATAAAAATTTAGTCATTTAAAGAAAACAAGGAAATAAAAGCATATGTTACATGCAGATATGGAAAAAATTGCGATGAGTCATTTGAATAACTGGAGCTTGGGAAATTGCTGTCTGGGTGTGTGTGTCTACAAGTGTGTAATTGTGAGCGTGTATAAATGGCTCTTGTATATGAATCTTTGTATCAGTGAAGATGAGTGTGAGTCTTTGAGTGTAGGTGCGTGATACATTTAAACGTGCGAAAGCGGAAGTGTGTCTGAGCATATATTGTGTGAACGTGTGTCCGGAGGTCTGCGTGGATGTGTTCAAGTAAAGCTTTCCTACCCTGAACTCCTGCAAGGAGAATATAAAATGGTGGACTTTTGGGGGCACTGGCTGGCTCAGTCAGTAGAGCATGCAAGTCTTGATCTCTGGGTGATGAGTTCGAACCCTACACTGGACATAGAGGTTACTTAAAAAAATTTTTTTTAATTAAAAAAATTGTGGACTTGTTTGTACTGGACGCATTTCTGATAGCTGTGTATGGGTCTGCTCTTGCCCCAATAACACTGTGTATCAACAAACAGGGAAATGGGAAAACACCACTAATGCAAGGGATAGGAATTTCCTTTTGGGAGGATGAAAATGTTCTGAGACTGATCATAGTGATGGTTGCACAACTGTGAATATACTAAAAAAACCCCATTGAATTGTACTATTTAAATGGGTGAATTCTCTTGTATGTAAATTATGTCTCAATTCAGCTGTTCAACAACAACAACAACATCACACATTAACTTTCTTGCTCCTTTGGTCTACAGGTGAACCGCAGCTCCGCGGAATCACCTGGGCTTGGCTCCTGGCAGCAGATGAGTTTGGGTATATGCTCCACATGTTTTATCTATGTGTCTTCATCCTGTTTGGATCGGCAACTGCTCAGGTGTGTTCCTTTCATGGTGAACAGCAGAAGTGCAAGGCGGCGAGTAGACGCCTGTAAAGTTTCTTAACACCTTGGCTCAGAACTAGCACTTGAACTAGTCACTTATACCCACATTCCATTGACTGGAAAAAAAAAATCATATGGCCAAGTCCAACATCGACATGACAGGGAAATATATTTGCCTCACTCTCGTGTACTTCAAGGTCATATGGGGGAAGAGAGTGAAGAATTGAGAGTGATAATCCAATTTTCCATGCATGTGTAACATGCTGCTCTTTCTTGCCTCCATCCTGAGTCAAACAGAGGTGAGAAGCCCAGCCTCATCGCTAATTTTGAGAAGAATCGCGATCACGCTCAGCATTTAGTGCTTTTCAGAACTTTGCTGCAGATTTCAAGGCTTATGGAGAAGGATCACACGGCACATTGCACAAACTTCCGCTGTATTTATGGCTCTACCACTCTCCCGTCTCTGCCTGGAGATTGCAGGGAAGACTTCCTGGAGGAGGTGACATCGGACCAGATCTTAAAGGCTAAGGAGGAGTTGGGCACAAGACAAGGACAGGTAAGAACATTCCAGGGAGAGGGAACAGCATAGATAAAGTGAGGAAACGTCTGGCAGAGTTAAGAAAATGGAAGTAGCTGGCATGGCTAGCGTGGAAGGTATGATCTAGAGTGCTGAGTGCAAGCAGTTGTGGAGGATGAGGCCAGAGTGTTCCACAGGTCCATGAACAGTACAGCTGCTACTGTGTTCAGCTAGGCTAGAAGTCATTTTCCAGGATTACCTTCCCTGGATGGTTCTGGGTTGGCATTGGCCACAAGAGAGATCTGTGTGAGATGTGGAAGGTGGAAGTGAAGCCATGTTTTTTACGCTTGGAGGGTCAGTGCAGGGCCCCAGGCACTGTGGACACACATTCCAGTTGGTCTTCTCAGTTGTCCTCTTGGCTCCAAGTTCATCCGCCCAGGTTCCAGTTTGGCCTTGCTCCCATTCATGCCCAGCCCTCCTCCTTGACAGCTGATCTAAGTGCTGCAGACACAAGATCATTGCCTGGGCACCTCTACCAGCTTCCATAATTGTATGTGTTCTATCCTTTCTTCTGTGCAGTTCATAGGGATTCGCTGGTGCCTAATACAGCCAGGATCACAGAGACCATTGTGCGCCACACTGAGGAGTTTGGGCTTCATCATTTAGAATGTTTTTTTTTCCCCCAAAGTTCCTTTTAGGGTCACTGTGACACAGGTAATGCTGTTACCCCAACCCCCTTCTTCCTGAGCATGTGGCTACATCTCTAGCCTCCTTTGCAGCTAGGTGTGGCCATGTGATGAAGTTCTAGCTGAAAGAATGTGGGCTGATGTGAAGTGTGCATGTCCAGACCTGGCCCCCAAATCCTGCCACGTGACACTGTGGATTTGCTCTCTATTCTCCAGCCTGCGAGCTGAATGCAGGAGTCCAAGTGGACTCCAAGGCCTGAAGGGTTTCAGAGCCATTAGCTGGAAGGAGCACGGGTCCTCAAATGATTCCATGGAGCAGAGACCCCTCCCCGCCACCACTGCCCTGCATCAGGCTATGACTTGAGAAATAGAACTTTGCTGGGTAAAGCCAGTAAGACTTGGAATTGTTCGCTGAAGCGGGTATCCGACCTTAACAAAAGCAACCACATTCACCATCCTGCCATTGTTGCTTTAATCACTTAAAAGAAACCCAATTCACTCTTTATAGCCTTAAATGTATTTAAAAGGAGAATTTTATGTTACTATCTGTGAACAGAAAACAGCATCACTCGTGGTAGAGAGAAGGTAATAGTAAAAAAATAAACGCACTGAAAATCAAACAATGATATGAATTTCTTGCTGGATACTGTTTCCGCTAAGGGCTCTGGAACCTAAGACCTGCTCTCACTTTGTTATAAAGGAGATTAATGTGTGTTTGATGGGTGGTATTTTGGCAAGTACTAAACTGAGACTTTCTCTTAAATGTTCCTAAACCACCAGGGATAATCACACCACACTCTATGAAACTACCCAAACAGAAGAAAGCTGAACAATTTAAAAACATTTCTTATTATGGAAACCTGCAAACACATACACATAAATGCAATGAGAATAATAGTATAACCCCCATGTGTTCATTACTCAGCTTCAACAGCTACCAACCTTTTGCCATTCTTATACATCCACTATCTACCCTCCCATACAGACACTTCTTTTTTTCCTGGTATATTTAAAAATAAAACCCAAACATCATATAATTTCACCTACAAATACTTTAGTGCATAGTTCTAACAATAAGGACATTTAAAAAACATGTTTAGGGCGCCTGGGTGGCTCAGTTGGTTAAGCGACTGCCTTCGGCTCAGGTCATGATCCTGGAGTCCCGGGATCGAGTCCCTCATCGGGCTCCCTGCTCGGCAGGGAGTCTGCTTCTCCCTCTGACCCTCCCCCCTCTCATGTGCTCTCTCTCTCTCATTCTCTCTCTCAAATAAATAAATAAAATCTTTAAAAAATAAAAATAAAATAAATAAATAAAAAACATGTTTAAAAAGCAATACCATATTGTACTTAAAACTCAGTCTGTGTTCAATTTTCCCCAATGACCACGAAAGTGAGGTTTACACATGATTGGTTTAAATCTGGATCTGAACCCAGCACACGTTGCATTTGGCTGATAGGCACACAGTCTCTCTGAACCCCTTGTTGGATTGATTGCAGTAAACGGCCTCTCTCCATATGCACGTTAGCGAGGCGACTTCACGGCTTCTCCTTTTGAGAGGTGGAGTCTATCTCCCGTCCTTGGAATCTGGGCTTGATCATGGGACTTGCTTCAGCCAACGGGATGCAGAAGTGATGCTGCATGACTTCTGGGCCCGGGCGGTGAGATATCTTGCATGATCCCACTTACTCTCTTGCACCCCTGCCTCTGCCAGAGAACCAGCTCAGGCAGCTTGCTGTGGGGTACGAGGACTTGTGCAGGAGGACTTTCCTGAATGAGGCCATTCCAGACCAGCTGGTCCTCATCTGACCTGCCATCTGACCATCCATCAAACCTAGCCCAGATCAGCTCAGCCTGGCCCAGACCACAAGAACTGCCCAGCTGACCACAGACTCTTGAGAAATAATCAATTGTCATTTTAAACCACTACATTCTAGCGTTTAGCATGATTGTGGCAAACAACTGATCCAAGTCTACAAAACTTCCCCTCCTTTTAAAAATGTCATTTACTTGCTTAAGACACGAGGTCATTGGTTCTTTAGTTTTTGTCATTCTAAGGCTTCTTCAAATTGCATCCCATGTGTCATTTAATGTTAGTCCCCATATTTCTTGTAAATTAGGTAATCTTGAGGATGGATGTAATTCAGGTTGGTTTTTGGCAAGAATACTTTCTAGGAATACGTCCACTGCATTACACCAGTGGGCACGCAATGTCTGGTTATCCCACTTTGAGTAATGTTAAGGCCTATCAGTGGGTTCAATGAATAATTTTAGACAAGGTTGGGATACCCAGGGAGACTTCCTGGAGGAGTCAGGCTTGAGTTGGACCCCTTGGAAGGACAAGTGGGATTTAGATAGGCCAACAGAAGTTGGAAATAGTCCAAGTGAGGAGGGAAGTGTGGATAGCATGAGTCAGAGAGTGTTCTGAAAACGTAGAGCAAAAACTGGTTAATCCTCCCTCATATCAGCTTCCACTGTTATCCTCTGGTCTAGAGGCCAGGGTAGGAACCAGATTTTATCTCAGGTTAATTCTAATAAATTGGTAATGGGTGCATGGAGTACTTTGTGGGGACACATTGTGAAATCGCACTCCTACTTAGTGGAACAGATTGCTGTAATTGACTACTGCTGTCTATCATGGGTCTGGGATGCTGGGTGGTAGTATGATTGCTGTGAATCTGCCTGAGATCAATAACTCCGTCCTCATTTCAGGGTCTTTTACCCTGGACCCTAGAAAAAAATAAGGGCTAAACGCGATACCTGACATGACTTGTAGTAGACTTTGTTGGTTGCTTACCAACCTTCATTCACCTTTTTGTCTTTTTAATGGAACCTTAAATATTGGATGGCAGAGACCAATTAAGACATAAACAATGACCTAGTTCTGGCCGTTGAGAAACAAAGGGACATCTGATCCTTGGACTTCAGTAGATTTTTTTTTTCTCCTGAATTAAAAAGAAATGTGTGAAGAGATGCTTCCCACCCCAACTTCCTTTGGAGGTGGTTGTATGAAGACATGATGCCTGGAGCAGTGGCAGCCATCTTGTGACTATGGGGAGATATGGCCAACATGTTAAGGATGGTGGGACAAAAAATGGAAAGAATCTGGGTTTTTGATGAAGTTGTTAAGTTATGAACAAACTCATTGCCAAATCTGTTATGTAAAATGAAAACCTTTATTATTTAATCCACATTTACTCAGGTGTTCTTTTACTTGCAGCCAAAGACAGCTCAAAGGACACACTGGCCATCTCCATGCTTCATGGGCATCGCTCAGGCTAGCATTTGCAAACTGGGTGTAGTCCAGGCTAGCATTTTCATAGCTGAGTCATGAAATCAATTTAGTAGGTCATGACCAACATTTAAAAAAATGAAACAGAATAGATAATATGAGAATGCACGGCACACAGAAAGGATAAATAATGTTTTCGCAGAACTCTTGCTTTAAATATGTGTGTGTCAGGTCAGGTTCTTCAAGGAAGCAGGTCCTGAGACAGGATTTAGTGTTTGGGAGGTTTATTAGGGAGTATTGTTGAGATCAAGCCTGTGGAAGGGAGAGGAAGGAAGCAGGAGTGGGCAGCGGGGAGAGGTTAAGCTGGGACAGAGGCCCTGCAATGACCTTTACTAACCCCATAGGGAACGTGGGAGTTAAAATGGCTCTTCAGAATTGTGCTGGGTGAGCCAAGATAGCCAGGCCTTTATCCGCCACTCCCCCCCCCACCCCCCAGTCAATCATTGGACCCGAGCACCGCCTAGAAAAGGGTGTGACCTTGGGCAAGGTGGCTCCCTTCAGGTGAGGCAGGGACTCAGCCCAAGGGCCTGACAGCTGGAGGCTTTCTGCAGACAGCATTCCCAGAAGTTAACAAAGCCCTCCTTGGAGGAGAACGGAGCATTTCCTGTCCATCAGCGCGCGTGCGTGTGCGTGTGTGTGTGTGTGTGTGTGTGTGTGTGTGTGTCAGCTAAACCAGGCTGTCATGCAAATGCATTCCTTAACTGTGGGTCCTGGTCAAAGTGGTTCGCAGGCCTCTGGCTGGGCTGGGTCGCAATTCCATTGGAGTTGTTTTCCTTCTAATTAGCTTTTGGGGTGTTGTCACCTTTCCCAAGGCTCTGTCTGTGAGAGGCAGCCCTGTCTTGGTGAGACAGCCCCCTGGCACACTGGAACACCAATGCCAAGCCCAGCTGCTGGTCCTCCCATGCATTAAGAAATGGTAGCTGCTGCCAATGTCCCCATATGAAAACGACTAAGGATTAAAGCCAAGCAATGTCATTATCCCCGATGAAGCACACACACAGGAGCCCGATGCTCCACCAGGGCCCCCCTTGATCCTGTCTTGGCAGGCTCTTTTACCTTCAGTTCATTTCTATCTCCCTTCCCCAGCAGATTGTCTTTAGCAAATTGTATTTTAAGTCATGTAATTATAAGTGGGTTAGAGCTCGGAGCAAGCGCTGTTCTTGGCAAAAGTCTGGAGGAAACTCTCATGCTGTTGGTCTGCAAAACCCTCCATTAGCGGCTCTTTGGTTGTTGCCTGGAAGGGGGGAGGGCAGGAAGGAGGGCAAAAACCACAGGGGGCTGTGCTTCTGCCCTCTGATTGGGAAAGAAGGCCCCAACTTTCTGCAGAGCTGGAATTACAGTCAGGCTTCCTATGTGCCAGAATACCCAGGGGTGGGTGAAGGCTGCTAAAAATGCAGATTCCTGGGCCCTTCTGAAGATCCAAGAGTTGGGCTCTCCAGGAGGATGTGACTCAGAAATCTGCATTTTTAAAGGTATTTATTTATTTATTTTTAAAGATTTTATTTATTTATTTTAGAGAGAGAGCACGCACGAGAGCAGGTAGAGGAGCAGAGGGAGAGGGAGATAATCTCAAGCAGACGCCATGTTGAGTGTGGAAGCCACGCCAGGCTCCATCCCTGGACCCCGAGCAAAACCAAGAGTGAGCGCTTGACAGACTGAGCCACCCAGGAGCCCCTCCGAAATCTGCATTTAAAAAGACTTCTCACTTTGAAATAATTCTACTCTTACAGAAAAGTTACAAAACTAGTGCAAAGGATTCACATATCCCCTGACCCCTATTTTCATCCCTTTCCTCTATCATTCCTCTTTCCATATGTAAGTGTGCACATTATTTCCTTCTGAACCATTTGAGAAGTTGCAAATGTGATGCCTTTTATCTTTGCTTATCTCCTAAGGACAATGAAATTGTCCATAACTACAGCATAATTATCAAATTCAGGATATTTAGCATTGATACAATACTATTATCTAATCTACAGTACCTAGCAAATTTAATTCAGGATATTTAGCATTGTTAC
>NW_023270436.1:8557390-8562121 GCF_011800145.1 Mirounga leonina
ATCTACAGTACCTAGCAAATTTAATTCAGGATATTTAGCATTGTTACAATACTATTATCTAATCTACAGTACCTAGCAAATTTAATTCAGGATATTTAGCGTTGATACAATACTATTATCTAATCTACAGTACCTAGCAAATTTCTCAACTTGTCCCCCCCTTTCTTAATAATCCAGAATCACAGAGTGCTTTTAGTTGTCATTTCTTTTTGTCCCTTTTAATCTGAAAGTGTCTCAGCTTTTTTTTTGGTCGTTCATGACCTTGACATTTTCAAAGAGTCTAGACGGGTTGGTTGGCAGAAGATCCCTTGGTTTGCATTTGTCTGGGGAAGCTGTATTGCTAACATCTCCGTTGACCTTGAGCCCTTTGAAAAGATTGGGCAGCCCCTCTAAGACGCAGATGCTCAAAACTCTTACCTCCCAATAATGCCGATGTCCAGAGGATTTTGAAACAATAGCTTTATGGGGCACCAGATTTAGCTCATCCGTGAGTTTGCGACTTTTTTTTTTTTTTTTTTTTTAAGATCCGATTTGCTCAGAACTCAAATCCGAGAGATTTCTTTAATTGCCTGCATTGCTAAGCTGGGGGAGTCTGGAGGGATCCCGCTGGGCTTTTAATTTCTCCGACTTTGATCCGCTGTAAGGCGGGAGGGTTCTGGCAAGGTCAGCGAGCAGGCTGCTGGCTTGGGGTGGGAGGTGGGCTGGTGGGAAGCAGCAAAAGGACAGATGGGTCAAGATTGGCGGGAAGAAAAACAGCACCCCTTGGCTCCACGCGCAGACGTGCCGCGACCTGCAGGCGCTCGCTCGGCCGGATTTCCTCACCAGGTCCTCCCAACCCACCTCGGGTGGAAACTTCGTTTGCTCTGTTTTGCAGATGTGCGACTGAGGCTCCCAAAGGTGCCTTCAGTTACCCCTCGGTCCTTAGGGAGTGGCTGAGCTGGGATTTGAACCTAAGTCCGTCTGACTCCAAAGCCGGTGTGTACTGGGTACTGAACCAGTAAGGCCCCCAAGGAACAATGCAAATAAGGTCGGGAGAGCTCTGGAAAAACCCTCAAGTCTGACACTGAGGAGCATGCGATTTGACCCAGCCACCTGCATAAGTGAAACTGTGATGGGTCCGTGTTGGGTATCTGTCCCGTGTCTGTTGGGTGGTCTTTCCACCTCACCATCAGCAACTGTCTGGATGCATGCTGGGAGCCAGAGGGCCTGAGTTCCTGTTCTGACTGCCCTTAACCAGTGGTGCACCCTCAGGCAATGATGGTTGTCTCTTGGTTGCCCCTCTGGACCTATTCCTCCCTCCACTCCCCTGCTTTCTGTGCCGAGAAGGCGGTAGGCTCCCTTGCCCTCTGCTTCTGGTTAAGTTTGGCCAATGGGAGCCTGGGAGGAGATGGTATTTATTTTCTCAACTCCTTCTGGAGGGATCCCTTGCGTTCTTCTACTAAAGGCCCCGTTTCAGCCAGGCCTCTCTCATGGCAAGGACAGCTGCCACGTCTAGGTCCTGGTAGCTTCTCCTCCCCTCTTGGCTTCGTAGCTCTGGGATAGGGTGGGAGGGGCTCCTCGCTGTTGCTATCCACTGGTTATTGCACTGCTCCTTACAGGTGTGTCAAACCTGCCCACACCTGTGCCAACGGACCCTTTATTGAACTCTTGCATTTCACTAATTTCTCTAGGAGGAAGAGGAGGGAGGCAGGGAAGGACTTTGCAGAGGAGGTGCTTCTGACCAGATCCTGGAAAGATGAGCAGGCTTAAGACAGGCAAAGAAGGGGGAAAGGCATTCTAGGGGGAGGGAGGAGCATGTGCAAAGCCACTCTCATTCTAAAGCTACTTGCATTGAGGGCTTACTATAAGCTAAGGTTTGTGCTAAGCCCTTTGCATGTATCAACTCCTCCTAACAACCTTTAATTGTTAATACAATCACCCCCATTTTACAGATGAGGAAACTGAGGTACAGAGAGCTCAAGCAACATGTTATATAGCTGGAGAGACAGCGAGACTCTGGCACCCAGGCTGTAGCCACTCTCCTGTCTCTGGGACATGAAGACAAATTTGTAGTCTGAATGGGACTTCATGAAACAGGAGGGCAGGCGTGGGTCCACCCAATCCTGATCTTGGGACGAGAAGCCTTTGGGGCACTTTGGCTGGTTGGGTGGCAGGACGATAGCAAGACGTTTTGTTCTGACGCAATGCCCAGGATCACCTGTTCCAATCCCTGCTCAACCCCTTCCGAGCCTTGTCACCTTGGCACGTTGCCTAACCTCTCTGTGCCTTGATTTTCCCTTCTGTAAAATGGGGATGACCACGTTACCTATCTCGTAGGATTATTGTAAAGATTAAAGGAGTTTATGTAGCAAAAGCACTCAGAACAGCATCTGGTAAACCCTGTGAGTTACTTTATGTTTGCTATCACCATCATCATCATTATCAGCATCATCTCCTTATCTACTGCAAACCCAGGCGTGTGTAGAGCTGAAAGAATTGAGCACTTTTGGCAAATTCACTCCTCCCCCTGCTGCTTGGGTCTGAGCTGGTGTCTGCTAAGTCATTTTACTTCTCTGTCTTCCTCTGCCAAATGGATACCTTTCCCCAACTCTCTGGCCTCCGGACCCTCTCAGAAGGAGCCTTGAGAATTCTGAGTTCTTATATTTCAGGATTGAAGTGAGAGCTCTTATTGGTCATCATCATCTCCAGAAGGGCAAGGAATCTAGCTCACTGCCATAAGCAGTCCTAACCTCCCAACTTCTCCTTCACTCGCACACTCATGCAGTGCCTTTATTGAGCATCTACTGTGTGCCCATCACTTTGAAGAGTGCAGGGGCAGGACTGTAGCAAGGAAAATAGGAGACAAGATTCCCTCTCTTGTGAAGCTGACATGCTGGAGGGGATGGCAGCAGGGAAGTAAATGACAAATAAATACATAATAGCAGAGAGAAATAAATAATGGCAATGAAAATTAAAACAAAGGCAAAGGAGGGAAAGGCGCTAGAGAGTAGCTGAGAGGGGGCGGGAGGAGTGGTGTATGAGTATTTTAGACTCAGGGAAGGGCCTCTTCCCAGGATGCCCTGGAGTATTCTGGGATACCTGCAATGGCCAATAAAGTTCCCCTGGGAATTTGCGGCTGACACTGCCGTGATTCCTAAGGGGTCTGCCGTCAGTGACTCTCGCCCCCTCCCATCCATCCTCCATACTGAGGCCAATGTGGTCTTTCCAAATTTGACCACATCACCCACTTGCTTCTCACTGTGGCTAGGAGGACTCAAATCCCCACTGCAGCCCATCAGACCTGCCTTGTCTAGTCTTTTCTACCTCCTGCCTCAACTTTGGTCATGCCCCCTCCCATGGTGGGGCCCAGTCATTTAGGCTGTCTGATTCCTACCTGCCTGAATACCCTTCCCTCTGTTTGCCTCAGTAACACTCACTGCTCCATCTCAAATGTCTCTTCCTCCAGGAAGCCTTCCATAACTACATCAGACCCCACCCCCCCACCTCCTGGGATTTTCCTACATAGAACTCACCACAGTTGGTAATTATATATCTGTATGCCATTTTATTAATGTCTGACTTCCCATTAGAATATAAACCCCCTGAGGACATGGAGCTGGTCTGTCTTATTCACAGGTATTTCCCCAGCACCTAGAACAGTGCCTGACTTTTAGTAGGAGACTTATAAATGTTTCTGAATGAATGACCGGAGCTCTAAAGAGGAATAAAGGAGCCATCAAGCAATCACCAGCAAACAGGGGAGATAAGAGAATAGTTCTTGTACAATCTGATAAGTATGATAATAAAGGTACAGTATGCCAGGTGCTGAGTAGGGATCCAGAAGAGGTAACAATAAGTGCTTGGCAGAGGAAGGCATTGAGCATTCGATAGGAATCATGTGAATCATCCTGTTTCCCTTTTTGCCTGGAGATGTCTGCCCATTCTTCTCGTTTGTGTCTGCTCATCTTTCTTTTATCTTCTTATTGAAAGTTGCCTCAGGGTCCTGATCAAAGAGAGTAAGACCTCAACTAGAAATGAAATAGAGATATGCATAAGGATGAGGGGGCAACTGTACTCTGTACCAACCCCTCTAGAAACACTGGCAGCAGCAGATAGAGATGTGTGCACAAAGATGTTCACTGCAGCACTGTTTATAAATATAAACAAGTGTAAACAACTGTCCATCAGTAGGATCTGGTTAATAAGGATGTAATTGCCCCCAAAAAGACTGAAGTAGACATATTCCCACAGTTCTCAAATTTTAGTGTATACTAAACTTGCCAAGCTCCTGAGAAGGGGATTTCCTGTCCAAGTTCAGAGCCCAAGCCCTGACACACTGCTCCCCCTACCCGTGAAAAGCCTCAGGAATCCAGTCCTGAGGGGGGGGGGCCTCCTCAGTTGGCAGTGGCCACTCACCCCTGCCTCGATTTACCACCTTCAGACTCTTCCCCATTTCAAAGAGGCCAAGTCCCTCCTCACCCAGGCTCCCAACAGGCTGGAGAAGTCATGGGTTGTGCAAGTTAATTCAAGGGCCACCTTGACCATTGGCCTCTTAGGAACACAAATTGTTCCTGAGGAGTCTGGCTCACTTCCTGGAGACAGAGGGAGACACTAATTTACCTCTGACTGCTCTTGGGGTGTTAAAAAGTTCCCAGTGTTCTCTTGGGGCAGCTGCCTGTCATTTACCCAATCAGTGAACCCGACTACATCCTTCTATGCACAGGACAACCCCCCACCCTTCCCCTGCCAAAC
>NW_023270436.1:8562131-8592275 GCF_011800145.1 Mirounga leonina
GTAGAAACAACCCAAATGTCCATCAACCGTTGAATGGACAAACAAAATGTGCTCCATCTCTACAACGGACTATGGTTCAGCCATAAAAAAGAATGAGGTATTGATCCATGCTACAAAATGAATGAACCTTGAAGACATTATGTTAAGTGAAAGAAGCCAGATACAAAAACCACATGCTATATGATTCCGTTGATGTGAAATATCCAGAATAGGCAAGCCCACAGGGACAGAAAGTAGACAGTGGTTGCCAGCTGCTGAGGGAAGGGGAATGGGAAGTGACTGCTAAGGGGTATGGGGTTTCTTTTTTGGGTGATGAAAATGTTCTAAAATTGTGGTCATAGTTACACAACTCCACATATACCGATTAGCGTTGACTTGTATACTGAAATGGGTGAATGGTAAGATATGAGAATTATATTCCAATAGAGCTGGATTTTTTTAAATCAGTAGACAAGATCGACAGACCCTAAACTTGTAGGTAATTAGGTAACAGAAGAAAGTTGGGGATCAAGTGAGGGGACTGTGAAAGGCAGGCTAAGGAGTTTGAACTTTATTACCACTGATGGGTGACAAGATTAGTGGACTCATAACTGAATATACATCCATATTTCAAGATTCTTTGAGCACCTACTCTGTGGGGCATTTTCAGGTACATCATCCCCTGTAATCCTCATGAGGAGTTTGTAGTTAGGTCTGCATCTCATTGTAGAGATGAGCAAGCTGAGGCTCAGAGAGGTTCACTGACTTGACTGAGACTGCACGGCTGGTAAGTTGCAGAGCTGGGGTCTGGACGCATTTAGATTTGCTCTTGACCCCAGGGGCTTTCCACTGCTGTGTGCTGACTTTCAGTGAGGGCAGTGACCCAGGGGGTGGCACGCGGGTCATCTGCTTTGGCTCTCTCCCGCCACAGCCTTGGTTGGAGCCTGAGGTCTTGGGAACACCCCAGGAGGCCCTCCCTTGAGTGCTGACGATCCTCTCTTCTCCTCATCCCTCTGCCCATGCTGCAGCTGGCATCTGGATGAGGGTTGGTTGCTTAGCAACATGGAGACAGATTCTGCCCTGAGCCAAAGGAACCATCTCCTCAGTCTTGGCTGTGGGAACTTCAGGGAGAACAGCCCCAGGAGAGCCTGAGGGAGCCAGGAATGAGTGGGGAGGGCAAGGACGGCTCTGCCCTGGGAGGACCTGGAGACACTCCCAGGGGACAGTGAAAGAGAAGCAGGAGACTTGAGTCAATCATAACATAATATTATTACAACCACAGTTCCATTTCTTGCGCACGACCAGTATGCCAGGCACTATCCACAATCCTCCCCCAACACCATGCAATAGGTTACTATTCTTATGTCCTCTTTGCAAATGAGGATCTGGGGCCCACAGAAGCTAATCGACTTGTCATGCAGCCAGACAGTGGGGAAGCTAGGATCTGCACCCAGGCCTTGCTGAACCCAGCTCAGCCCCCATTACAGCCCCGGCTGGGAACTTGGAGGAGAAAATCCACCACGTGTCTCCCAAGACCCCCTGTGTGGCCTGCTCCACTGTCCCTGTCACTCTGCTTGTTCCAGACATATCGTCCTTGCTTCATTTCCTCAAATACTCCAACCTCTGTCCAGCCACAGGGCCTTTGCCCTTGCTCTTCCTTGTGCCTGGGGTGCTCTTCCATCTACTCTCTTCACTTGGTTTACTCCTACCCATCGTCTGGTCTCTAGTGGAACATCATTCATTCATCCATTGATCCAAACATAGTTACTGAGTGCCTCCTGTTGCCAGGCAAACATTAGCAAATAAAATATATATGATCCCAGCCCTCTTGGAGCTTATAAGCTAGTAGAAGAGACAATTAATGGACAAGTCACAATTGCATGGGAAACATTCCCTGACGCCCCAGACCTTTGACAATAATCATTAATTATCAGTTAATTGCAGACTTATTTATTTAATGCTGGTCTTTCTTCCTAGGCTGTAGGTTCTGTGAGGCCAGGGACTGTGAGGCTGTGTTGTGAGGATCAGTATTATTATTATCCCCATTTTATAGATGAGGAAATTGAGGCACAGAGAGCTTAAGCAATGTGCCCAAAGTCCCACAGCTGGTAACTGGCAGAGCTGGGATTTGAACCCATGGCTCCAGGGTCCATGTTTTCTATCAGTAGACTATGAGAAAGAAGAAAGAAAGAGAAAGAGAGAAAGAAAAAAGAAGAAAGAAAGAAAAAGAAAAAAGAAGAAAGAAAGGAAGGAAGGAAGGAAGGAAGGAAGGAAGGAAGGAAGCAAGGAAGGAAGGAAGGAAGGAGGGAGGGAGAGAGAATGGAAGGAGGGAGGGAAGGGAGATGGGGAGGAAGGGAGAAAAAAGGTAGGCAGATAGGAAGGAAGAAAGACCTCATCCGTGGTCATGCATTCGGTGGCCAGCCAGACCCTGCAGGAAGTGATCTATTCCAGAGCCAGGCCCAGCCTCCTGGGTCCCAGCTTTCCCAGCAGCTGTGTGGCAGCCCAGGGTTGCACAACAGGCTGGGAAGCTCCTTATATAACATACCACCCACCAGCTTGCTTCGGGCCACAGGGAGGGGAGCAGGAGAAGACAGCTTTGAACGTCAGAGGAAGCTTTTGGGATCTGCATTCCAACCTCTGCTTCTTAGCTGGGCAAACTGGGGTCTCAAGAGTCCAATCTCACAGCTCCTGAATCCAGCCCAGGGTTCTAGAAAGTACTCAGTTACTCTGTCCCAGTTTTCCAGAGGGTGCATTCTCAACATCTATGTGCCAATAACCTGGGCTTTCTGGGGCCTTCTATATTCTCATATTAAGGAAGAATTCTGGCCAGAGACAGAGAACAGTTTTATACAAGGCTGGGGCCAGGGAAGAGAGCCAAACCCTGTTTATACAAAAGAAGTCTGATGTTACTGAGTTTGGACCATGTGTCAAGCAGTGTGCTAAGAATTTCACATGGATCCCTGCCTCCAATAGCATATAGTGAAGGAGAACTTACTGTTTCTCTTTGACATAATTTTGTTCCCTTTCTTACCAGCTGTGTGACCTTGGGCAAGTCCCTTCATTTTCCTGAGCTTCCTTTTCTGTTTGACATTAGCAAGATAAAGGGACTCATTCAAAGTCACTTGCTAGGAAGAAGGAAGGCCAGATTTCCCCATCCACCCCAAATTGCTGATCTATGAAAACTTACTACTATTTTGGGGCAGAGAGTAGGCAGAGCTGATTAAGACTCCACTTCTGCTCTCAATGAGATTACAGTCTTGAGAAGGAATAATAGCAAGTGTTTGGGGTTTTTTGTTTGTTTTCCTTGACAGATTGCCTGAATCAGTAATGCCTGCCTCCCTGGACGGCATCATGGGGGATCTGTAGGGGAAGCGTGGCCGGATTGATTAGTAGTGTCTGCCACGGGCCCCGCAGTGAGGAAGGAAGGATCTGCCTCATCTGGAGTTGGAGACAGCCCAGGTAGAGTTCTGTGGCGGGGGGGAGTTGGCGCTTCAGGGAAAACTTTTTTTCTTTTTTTTAAAGATTTTATTTATTTATTTGACAGAGAGAGACACAGCGAGAGAGGGAACACAAGCAGGGGGAGCAGGAGAGGGAGAAGCAGACTCCCCACTGAGCAGGGAGCCCGATGCGGGGCTCGATCCCAGGACCCTGGGATCACGACCTGAGCCCAAGGCACACGCTTAACGACTGAGCCACCCAGGCGCCCCGGAAGACTATTTAAAAAACAAAACAAAACAAAAAAAACCACGGGAAATGATGACAGATGAAGGGAAAGACTCGTGGTGTCGCAGCTTTCCAAACTGGAGATCTTCAGAGAGACAGGACAGCAGCCTAGAGAGCTCACAGGCTCTGGGCAAAAAGACTCCGAATTCAAATCCTGACTCAGTCACTTGTTTGACCTGCGACATATCATTTAACCTCTCTGAACCTCAGTTTCTTGTTCTGTAAATCGGGGAGGGGGGGAGGTAGGTTATTGGGATGATTGCTGAGTGCTCATTCTTGCTGGGTGAACCTGGACAACAATGATCCAGAGAGGTGTTGTGAGCTCCACTCCCTGCAGGACTCCAGGGGTGACATTCACTGTTGTCTGCGTAAATGGCGCCCCCTGGTGCACCAAGGTGAATGATATCTCCTGGAGTTAGGCGACATGGCAGCCTGGGTCAGGAATCAGAGGCCCAGAGAGGTTATGTCACTTGCCCAAATCACACAGCTAGCACCTGGCAGCGGTGGGATCTGAGCTCAATTCTGACTCCACAGCCCAAGCCTATAACCACCATGCCCTCCTGCCCACCACTGGTTTGTCAAATCTGGAAAACTGTTCCGTGTCCATGATTGTCAGAACTTTGGGAGATTGCATGAGCTGTGTACCTTCCCCACGTGATTTTCTCACATAGCAAATGAGCTTATGCCTGCAAAAATCCCAAGCACAGGGCCTGGTGTGCAGTGAAAAGTAACTCAGAGTGAGGGCACCTGGGTGGCTCAGTCGGTGGAGTGTCCAACTCTTGATCTCAGGGTCATGAGTTCAAGCCCTGCATTGGGCATGGAGCCTACTTAAAAAAAAAAAAGAAAGAAAGAAAGGAAAAGTAACTCAGAGTGGTGAACAAGAGGCTTGCTGGGAGATTGAACCCTCCCTTGCAGCTAAGTGTCCGGAGCAACCGGAAAGGAAGAGGGTGGGAGCAGCATTTTCCAATGAAAAGGAAGCAGAAGAGTCCTTGGGCTTGAGGCAAAGAGGTAAAAGAAGCCGAGAAAAGAGATTTGAGGATGAGAGGGGGCCTCAGATCTCCAAAGGGCCACTGGCGTACCATCCCCAGGTGTAGCAAGCAATTAGGGTCTCACAGGGGACAGGAGCTGGGCTGGAGGTAGAGGAACGCAGCCCCATGAACCAAGCCACCTACATCCAGATAGCATGGGGCAGCCACCCCCCACCCCCCCGCCCCCCAAGCTTCGCAGGCTCAGGGTGGGAAAAGGGAACTCTGGATGCTCTTACCAGAAGAAGGCAGGGAAAGCTCAAATATGTTCATCACGTGGATGATTTGAGAACATTCTGTTCACTCTCAAATTTTTTAGTTTGATGACTGTTGACTCAATCAGCTTTATTTTCTGGGTCTTTAAATGATGTGGAATTTGGTGGGATTTCCAAATGATGCCAATTCAGGGTGGGTAGCTGAGGGGCTGGGGATGAGGAGTGAAAAGATGCATGTTTAACTACAGCCCTATATCAGGTGGCCTCTGTGTTCAAGCCATAGACGTTCCCAGAAGGTGAAAAACACACCCTCCCCAAACTCCCTGCTGTTATCAATCAGCAAACGTCTCAGGAGCAGGTGTGCCTGAGTGAATTTTGGGGTCATGGCAGGTAATCCGGTCTGGCTAGGCTGAAGCAGGTGACCTGACTGTCTGCCTGGTCCTGAGCCACCGAATAAGGGGATTAATCTAAACCTCTCAGAAGAGAGGACGATTTTCGAGAAAGCCTGGGACCCAGAAAATGAAAGTTGGACATAGTGACCTGAGGCTTGCTTACTGGGGTCATTTAGGGAAGCTGCCATTGCGGTTGAGACACCCCAGGATGTGGGGGCCAGAAAACACAAGCTCAAAGGGGTCTGGGAGGAATGGAAATAGAAAATTGCTGGGGGGGGGGTGCAGCCAATGTGAGCTGGGAGTTCATGCCTTTCTCAAGGGGTCAGTTATGACCAGCGCTAGCTGATTGTCACTGAATAGAGCCATACAGGCCGGATTTGGATCCTGCCTCCGCTTCTTCTTCACCGTGTGATGTTGGGCAGGTCACTTCCCCTCCCTGGACCCCAGTTTCCTCATCTGTAAAATTGAATAATAATAGTACCCACCTCATAGAGATATTTGAATGAATGTTTGCAAATGCCCAGCACGGTGTCCGGCATGTGGTAAAAAGCACTACATATAAATGTAAATATATCAATTCCAAATGCTTTAGGAACTGTGTCAGGAACCAGGATTTCAAAGACCACAAGATGCTTCTGGGGCTCTCATCACTTAGAAAATTCCAAGGGTTTTAGCAGTTCTGTGCCAGAATTGGGGGCTGAGACAAATACAGTTGACCACTGAACAAAGTAGGGGTTGGTGGCACTGACCTCCCACCATGGTCAAAAATCCCTGTATAACTTTTGAATTCCCCAACATTTAACTACTAATAGCCTACTGTTGACCAGAAGCCTTGCTGATAACATAAACAGTTGATTAATACAATTTTGTATGTTATATGTATTATATACTATATTCTTACAATAAAGTAAGCTAGAGGGAAAAATGTTAAAAATCATAAGGAAGTGAAAGCACATTTATAGCATGTACTGTTATTTATTGGAAAAAATCCACGTAAATGTGGACCCATGCAGTTCAAACTCATGTGGTCTGAGGGTCTGCTGTGTGTATATTTTCTATTATTTCACAGGGGGCCACATGGCAAAGCACCACAGTCAGGCAGGAGGTAGAGGGAGCGAGGGGAAAACGTGGACAAGAGACTTTATTGTGATTTCTGCAGGAAGGATGGGCAAGCCAGGGTAAGCAAGCTGAGAAGGTTGAAGATTGGCTCATTTGAATAATTACAGCAGGCCCCAGGGTGCAGGCTCTGTCCCCAGTTGTCGCTCTCTGGCCCTGGGGTGATTAGGACTGGGGGATAGTAGCTGGGAGCTAAGAGCTTGATAAAGTAGGCATTGGAATTGGCTGGTTTGCATGTGAAAAGTGCGCTCGCACGTGGGTTGTTGGCTGTCTCTGGGAAGGAGCTAACCTTGGGAGAGGCTGTCTTTCCCGAGTCAGCAAGGCCCTGGGAGGCCGAAGCATCAGAATAGAAAGACAAGCTTACGGCCGTGCCTACAAGCATCAGCTCACTCCGTATCTGTAACCAATCTGCTGTACCAGTTGGAGTGACTTCGGCAGTTGGTACCAGAAGAACTGATTAAGAAGGCTTAAGGAATAAGATGCTTAATTCAATCTGACATAACAAGAGGGCTTGAGGTGGAAGCTTCCAGCTTTAGCTTGTCAACTCAACGGTATCATCCAGGACGCACACCGTTTCTCTCCTTTGCCTTTTTTCCTGCCCAGCATGTTAATGATGTCTCTCCCTGGGGTCCCAAGAAGGAGAGAGGTTTCAGTGACTATTGCAATGGAACCATGCCAGAACTTTCTCGTGTAAAACAATGCAATTATTTCTTCCACTCGGCGGGTGGACATGACTACAGCTGGATGGTGTTTCTGTCCCATGTTGTGCAGGGACAGGATGGCAGTGGGGCCAGCCACTGAACTGCCTTCGGCTGGCAGCTGGGCTAGGCTGGAAGGTTCAAGAAGGCTTTGTTCACGTGTCTAGGGCTTTGGTGCTCCGCTGGGTGGCCTCGAGTCCCATGGCTAGCTTGGGCTTCCACACAATATGGTGGTCTCAGAGTGATCAGACGCCCCTCCCGGTGGCTGGCTTCCAGGGCCAAAGAAGCGGTGCCGGGCCTTCTTTAAGGCCTCACTTCTACTGCATTCTTTCCGTCAAAGCCTGTCACAAGGTCAGCTCTAATTCGAGGGGAGTTTTTAGAGTTGGGCACCTGCCACTCCCAGTAAAAGTAAGAAAAAGAAAGAAAGAAAGGGGAGAGTGGATTTGGTGGGACAACTGGTAGTATCTGCCACACTCAAGCTTCAGTGTCCCATGCAGGGGAGGCCAGAGAGAGGTGGTCTTTTGTTAGAGCAACGGGGTGGCATGACGGGTATTCGTACTTCTTGGACCACCAGGCTAATCTAGGGCATCCCGAGTCTTTTCTTTCCCTCTCTCTCTCCCTAGCTCAGCGTGCTCTATTTGTCCATAGCCTCGCCTGGTGGGGGGGCGGGGGCAGGACCGTGATGGGGGAGAGGATGATGACACATACGGGGAGGGGGCAGGGCCCAGTTATTTAAAAAAGATGGAAGCATTTGCCACCGCTCCTGGTGCCAAAATGAAGTTAATGCTGGCGTCACTCCCAGGCTGGTTCCCACCCCCTCCAGAGGGCAGAATCTCTGCAGCACGGAGTCCGGGAAGGGCACTTGCTTGTCACAGGGGGAGGTTGGGGAGAGGCCGTGACGGTCAGGGTCCCAGAAGAAAACTGAATCCCACGCAGCTGGGTCAAGGGACTTTAAAGAAGAAACTTCTCTCAGAGTGTGGACACAGTTAGGGGTATGAGAAGAGAGGTTGATGCACAGAGAGAGTGGCAACACAGGGAAGTCATTACCACCCTTAATAAAGGCTTAAGAATGAAGATGCTTAATTCAATCTGACCTAACGGGAAATCTTGAGGTGGAAGCTCCCAGCTTTAGTTTGTCAACTCAACAGTAGACAGGAAGATAAGGAAGGACCCAGAATGATGGAAGCCCAGAGAGGGCTGGGGCTGGGGAGAGCCATCCAGACAGAAGCTACAGCTGGAGGTACGAGGTGGCTACCACTAGAGACATGATGCTCAAACAAAGGAGTTTGAAAGAAATGCCCCCCCCGCCCCCCCCAGCCTTCTGATCTCCTGTTGGTCCCTCCCATTGACTACACCCAACCGGAAGCTGGAAGACAAGGGAGCCCATGGGTGATGTGGACTCAGGGCAGGCAGAGAAGGGTAGAGAAAGAACTCGGGTAGGGTGGGCAAACGATACAGGGGTGTTAAGCACATGCCCAAGAGAGGTGGTTGTTTTTGTAATTATTTTTCAATATTCCAGAATGTCCCATTAACAGATATGCCACCATGTAAAAAATTAAAATAAAAAAAAATCCCTCTCTCGTTCATCTCTGTAGAAAACGTTTTAATTGAAGCCCAATATACATATACAAGGGGGACATATCAGAAGAGCAGTTTGATGAGTTTTCACAAGTGAGCTTATCCATGTAACCAGATCAAGAAATAGAACATTCGAAGTCCCCTGACTCCCCGTCAGTGTGTCTGCTTCAACTCCCCTCCAGCAGATAACCTGTATTCTGACTTCTAATTGCACAGGTTCATCCTCCCCAATTTTGTACTTTACATGAATGGCATCCTTCAGTATGAGCCCCTTGGGGTCTGGCTTCTTTCACTCCAATGGCTATTTTATTGCTCTTTACTTATTTCCACTTGTCCCTGTAGAGATATTATTACAAGGGCCATCTTTGTGTCTATGGATTTTTTTTTTTTTGCCTTTGACTTTTTTTCTTTTTAAGATTTATTTATTTGAGGGGCGCCTGGGTGGCTCAGTTGGTTAAGCGACTGCCTTCGGCTCAGGTCATGATCCTGGAGTCCCGGGATCGAGTCCCGCATCGGGCTCCCTGCTCGGCGGGGAGTCTGCTTCTCCCTCTGACCCTTCTCCCTCTCATGCTCTCTGTCTCTCATTCTCTCTCTCTCAAATAAATAAATAAAATCTTTTAAAAAAAAGATTTATTTATTTGAGAGAGAGAGTGAGAGAGAGCACGAAAGCAGGGGGAGGGGCAGAGGGAGAGGGAGAGAGAGAGAATTTCAAGCAGATTTCCTGCTGGGTGGGGAGCCTGATGCAGGGCTTGATTCCAGGACCCCGAGATCATGCCCCGAGCTGAAATTAAGAGCCAGATACTCAAACAACTGAGTCACCCAGGGACCCTGCCTTTGACTTATTTTTTTTTTAGGAAGAATCCCCAGATTTAGGTTTCCTGGGTTGAAGGGTGTAAACATTTTTAGAGCTCTTGCTATGGGAGGCCACATTACTTTCTGAACGATGTGCGGTTCTCATCACTCCTTATGTTAGAAGGCTGCCACTGAGATTACCATCGTTCTTTTGGGCTTTAGTGGAAGGAAGGGCAAGAGGGAGTCAGTTTTGGATCCTGCTGGGGAGGACTCTGAAGCTCTAAATATGAATTAGGGACACCCAAACCATATGTACTTTTTCCAAAATTATTTGTTATTTTGTTTAAGAGTCTCATGCTCTACCGACTGAGCTAGCCGGGCGCTTGTTATTTTGTTTAAAAAAACATTATGTCAGAAGTCAGAATCCCATCAGACTGCTTGACCCTTATCTTATGGATTACTACTGTTTTTATTTTGAACCCATAGGTGGAGTGAAGTATTTTATGATCTTTTTAGGCTTTCAAGTTCTCAATTCCGCCCTGGTAGTCTCAAGAAATTAAGGCTCAGAGAGGTCAACTGACTTTCCTAAGGACACACAGCAAATCAGTGGCAGAGCCAGGACTAGAACCTGGGTATCTTAACAATTTGTTCAGTGTCCTTTCCACTGTAACACTGTGCCCTCCCTGCCTGTTCTCCCGTTTGTGAGATTGCTTTCACAGTTCCTACAAAGGGGCTATTGTGTTCCCTCATCATGGTTCCCAGACCCCATGTGACTGGGCCGACAGCGGACATCAGATCTAGACGGAGCCAATTGGATTCTCTTTCCTAAGAAGTCGAGATTAGAACATCAATGTGTTTTGTTTTTTGTTTGTTTGTTTTGTTTTGTTTTGTTTTTAAACTGGGTTCCAAAGTGGGACCTCAAAAGAAGCAAGCTGGGAGGAGAGGAGAGCGAAATAAACAGTCTTTAAAAAGAGGAGGTCAGGGGCACCTGACCGGCTCAGTTAGTAGAGCATGCGCCTCTTGATCTCGGGGTTGTGAGTTCAAGCCCCTTGTTGGGGGTAAAGTTTACTTTAAAAAATAAATAAATAAAAATTAAAACAAGAGGTCAGTTTGCGAGACCAGGTAGTTTGAAAGACAGAGTTGGAGAGAAGAGCTGATTTGGTTTCTGATAGCTTTCTAGTTCTTAGTTCTTGTTCTTCATGGGGATGTGTCTCTAGTTCACACACAATAACCCTGGTATTCCTATAATTTAGCATGATTTTGGCTGCGGTAAGAAAATTTATGAATTTTTACAACAGGAAGTACAGAGCCAAGGTGGATTTCAGGCATGGTATAATCAGAGTTCTAGGCTCTTCCCTCCATTGTGTGTTGGCTTTGATCTCACACTGGTTTCTCTCATGGTTACAAGAGGGGCCATCAACAACAGGGGCAACACTCCTCCTGTTCCCAGCCACGGAGCTAGAAAAAGCATTTCCTCTCCAACCTTGGACTATAAATACTTCCTTTCTGTCTGATTAGGCCACTGTCAGTTATGTACCTATTCTTGAATGCCTTGCAGTCTCCAGGAGAATGCTATGCCGTGATTGGCTTGCATTTGTGTTCCTGGTCCAATCATTGGCGAGGAGGATGGAAAGGCTTGGCTAAGGGTAATCGAGATCTACCCTGGAGATACATGTGCAAATCAACTTCAGTCAGCTGAATGGGAGAGGCTGGTTACCTGAACAAATTGGGATCTGCTAGGGAGGAAGAAGGGGGAACAGATGCTGGAGAAGGGAAAAAAAATCATTTTGGACTATTTCGAGTGGATTTCTGATCCTTGTAGACAAAGAGTCATTTGGACCATCAGCTTCCTGGTCTGGAGCCAAATGCCTTTGCCCAGCTCCTCTGCAGCTTGATTCTAATTTCCTGCTCCATTCTGTGGACTCTGTTATCACCAACATTTCTCACCACTGGCTCATTGCTTTGGCAAGCTGGCATCTCACTCTGCTCCAAGCCCTGCTGATGGAGCTGAAGATCCCTTTAGCAGAATCAATTCTGGCAGGTTCTAATTTAAAAAGCCTCACACTTCTCTGCATGGGGGCTGCTGAGATCTGTGCCCATAAAGGCAGGGAGAGTAAATTCTGCTGAGGAGAGCCTATTCTAGCCTATTCTTAACAAGCCCTGAACCTAATTGAACTTAATCACTTTTCAGTCACTGACACTTGAGATGTGTGAGTCACTAGGCTATGTATGGAGCTGAGGGCTACGGTGGCCCTTTAAATACCGAAGAGATGGTAGCTGTCGGCTTCCAGGAGGGCTGCTAGGGTGTGGGGCTGTGGTTTCACTCAGGGTTGCCCCCGAGACAGACAGCCCTGGATTCCAATCCTGGCTTCTCCACTTACTGCAACAGTCACTCTGTTTCTTCAAGCCTGTTTCCTCATCTGTAAAATGAGGATGGGAACACTTGCCCCAAAACACTTCATGTGAATCATCAAGGCCTGACACGAGGCTGCTTGAAATCTTCATTCTACTTGGCATGAATATTCATATGTTTCCTTGCAGAAATGTTAATGTGTCTGGTTATGACATGTTGCCCAAATCCCATACATGATATACCATTACACTAGCTTTCCTCATGGTTACAACGTGGCTGCCAGCAACATCAGGGACAACATGTTTCCTTGTGCACATTATTACCTTTCTGAAACCAAAAATATGCTAAGTTCTAAAACACATCCTGTCCCGAGAGTTTAGGGATAAGAGTATGGAGATCTTAGTGTGGCTGAGCTACAATTATTCCAGGGCCTAGTAGGGAAGGTAGAAATCACATGGAATCAAGATTACCCTAGGAAACCAGTACCCCCAATCATTTGCCTTGAGCAATGTGGCTGCTTCTTGAATTTAGCCCCGCAAGAAGTGGTCAGCTTGTGTTTCGGGGCCATTTGTATGAAAAATGTTTATCTTTAAACTACCAGACTGCATTCGGCCTGTGACAAATGCTCATGCCAGGAGTCACTGGTGACCTGGGTCAGGCCAGCGTTCCCTGTGTCATGCTCATAGAGGGTGGGTGTGGGTCCTCCTGAAGAAAAATGACGGGCCAATTCCCCCGCACTGGTGAAGTTCTTTTCTGTCTTAAATTGTTTCTCTCGTTTTGCAGAGCAGGAAGAAATGGGTCCCTTTTAGTGCGTGTCGAGGGTGTACCCAACGTGGCTGCGGTAGGGATGCGGGGCTGTGAGAGCCCGAGTGAGGAGAGAGTGAATGCAGGTGCCAGCGATGTGGGAGCACCTGAGGTGACAGCTGAGTGGCGCTGTGAGGGGCTGTTACTGAGGATCGTGAGGGGCGCTACTCCGGAAAGGGGCCGCTGAGAGGTGTGTCGCTCCCCCACCCTCCGCCTTCTCGCCTTCGCTTGGGTCCTCTTCCAGCGCCTTCCAGGGGAGAACGCCCGTCTGTGCGGGTCACAAAGGCGCCCGTTCCAGGGGTCCGAGAACTCCCAGACGCGGGGCTGGGGGTGGGTGCAGCGGGGCCGCGCAGCAAGCCCTCGTCTTGGTGCCGTCGGACCCGCAGCGGGGGCTGGCGGCCCCCGGTAAGTTTCACGCCCTGGCGGCCGCGCTTGCCGCTCCACAGCTCCCCCTGCTGGTGGCGGCCCCTCGCCCATTTCCTTTAAGCTGCCTTAAACCTGGAAAATATCATAAGCCCCCTCAATTAAACACAAATAAATTACAATGTGTAAAATAACTTCAAAAAGTACAACAAACTTCCATTTCACCCCCAAAAGATCCCATTTTTAAAAAAGATTTTATTTATTCATTTAATTGACAGAGAGCGAGAGAGGGAACACAAGCAGAGGGAGTGGGAGAGGGAGAAGCAGGCTTCCCGCCGAGCAGGGAGCCCGATGCGGGGCTCCATCCCAGGATCATGACCTGAGTCGAAGGCAGTCGCTTGACCAACTGAGCCACCCAGGCGCCCCCAAAAGATCCCATTTTAAAAAATAATGTTTTGTGTTTCTGTACCCCTACTTGGCTAGCACCCCAAGGATATCTTTAACTTACTACCAGGTTAGGCAGTCTTGGTTCAGGTTTTACAGGCTCCTCTCTCAGACCTGGCATTTTATAACCCACGTAGTCGTGAGTCTGGCTTTTCCTTTAATGGCAGATTGTGAACATTCAGCAGCAGAGGAGGAACCTGCCTCCCTACCCCAGCTAATTAAATGTTAGTTGGTAAAGGTGATCTCTTCCTTCATTCAAACACTATTTGCTAAGAGCTTATCCTATGCCCCAGACTATAGAGATACTGTAGCGGATGGACGGAGGCTCAGGGCACCGGAGGGCATGTGCCTGAGGGCAGGCTTTGAGTTTCAGCTCTGGAATTGCAAACTCAAATTCCTGCTAGCTCCAGGCAGTTGCAGGGAATGTGGGAATTGGAGAGAGGAGTTAGGTAGGCACTAGGGAGCAGGGAAGTCTGTAGCCAGGAGAGTCAGTACATTGCCCACATTCACATTTTAAAACACTGATTGATAAACAGGATGGAAGGTAGGTTGAACCTGCCCGTAGGCGTCAAGTTTGAAACCCTGGAATGAGAAGGCAGCGAGCCAGGGGCCAGGATACTGGTGGGGCTCTGAAGGCCCAGCTGTGAGAATGGGGGTGAATCTCTCTGTAGGGAACAGAATGAGCCCAGCCCAGTGGGCACAGACAGAGAAAGGCCTATGTTGGTGTCTGGAAGCTGGAGAGAGCCCAGGGGGAGACTGGCTCTGTGTGTGTGAGTGGTATCAGTAAAAATGTGGGAAGTTGATGGTGCCTCCAGCTCCTGGGGAAAAACACAAAACACAAAAACACAACCAAATAACTCAAGGGCAAGATAAACTGATACTTGACAATCCTGATTCACAAACAAGGTAGATTCATCAAACACCTGTTATGTGCTAGGCAGTGTGCTAAGAGCTTTATAAACATTAGTTTATGCTAAGAGGTGGGTGTGAGTATCCCCATTCTACAGATGAGGAGGCTGAGGCTCAGAGAGGTAGAATCACACCATCAGTGATTGTCAGGTTTACTTGAGTCCTGCTTTTAGAGAGGTATAAGGGGTATCACAGATCCACGGAGGTCCAGAAGAGCCCTTGAACATAGAAAAGCTCCTGGGCAATATGAAATTAGAGCTGCATAAAACTCCCGAGTAGAAAGAGGTCCCAAAGTGAGTATCTTTTGCCTAAACCTTATCAGTCAAGTAAATCCTGCTACAGCCTGTATCCCCACCTTGAGCTCTCTTACACACTGACCTTATTGCTTTCTTGCTTTTAAGGAAAATCCAGACTTTTCCAGACTTCTTTGCCATTCACTTCCCACTGGATGCTGCCACCTACCCTAGATCACACACCCTTCTCTGAATACTCCTTTCATCCTCTTGCCTCTCAGCCTTTGCCCAGGCAGTTCTCTCTACCCAGAATTCTACCCACTTTTCTTCTCTGCTTGTTGAACTCCTATTCATCCTTCAAAACCCAAATTAAAATTTACCTCCTCCTTTTCCACTATTTTACCCTGGACAGAATTCATACCACCTTGAAGGCTGACTTACCACTGCGTTCCCTAAAGTGTTTAGCACTCACTCAGTAGGGGCTTAGTCTGTGTGCTAAATGGATCTAAGCACTTCGGGCATGAGAACTCATTTGGTTACAAGTGATAGAAAACTCTCAGATTGTTTTAAGAGAATATGTTGATTCATGTAACTGGACATGACCCAGAGGTATCTTCAGGCTTGGTTAAGCCCAGGGGTTTGGATGATGTCCCCAAGTTTCAGTCTCTCACCATTTTGTCTTCTCCATGTTAGCTTTATTCTCAGGCTCCCTGCAGAGGCAAGAAGGTTGCCAGCCACTCCCTACCTCATTCAGTAGGCTCAAGAGCAGCAGGAAACAAAGTCCCTCTCTTCTGAGTGTTCAAGATTAAACCCCACTATTCACTCTGCTGGGACAAGTCAGGGATACGTTCCCATCCCTGACAGGATCACACTGGCAGGAGTTGGGGGTGGGGTGGGATTATGCAGATCAGCTAGGGATCTGGCACTCTGATTGGCCCTTCCAGAGTCACATGCTCCAATCCGATAGGGAGGGGTGGGGTCAGTCCCAGGGAGAAAAACCTGACCGGGTGGTTTCCCAGAACAAATCCAGGTGTTGTGACCAGGAGCTAGAGGAATGCTGCACACTCCTCAAGCTTTCATAAACGGTTATTACCCTGGACCTTCACCAGATGAAACAACCCATACGATACCATATCATACCAGCCCCTGTTTACTGAGCACTTACTATGTGCCAGGCTCAGTGAGGTGCCTTAAGGCTTCCCAACCTGTGAGGTGCCTTCTAGAACTTCTCTTATTTACCAGAGGAGGAAATGAGGCCCAGAGGATGGAAGGGACTTGCCCAAGGTTAGTAAGTGGAGGAGGAGGAAATTTGTCAAGATCTGATGATTGACACAACTAATACTTTATTTTTTAAAAAAGATTTTATTTGACAGAGAGACAAATAAATAAAATCTTTTATTATTTTTTAAAGATTTTATTTATTTGACAGAGACAAATAAATAAATAAAATCTTTTATTTATTTTTTTTTAAGATTTTATTTATTTGAGGAAGAGGAAGAAGAAGAAAAAGAAGGCGGCTCTTCTCACACCCGGGCATCCATCTGCCGAGTCCTCCACATGCGCCAAAGTGGTGGGAGGAGGAAGGGACTGAAGGTGGGGGGGGGGGTAAGGGAGAAGGTGCCACTGGGCCCCACACTGCCAGCGGGTGGCTCACATATTGTCTTCCGTTTGCCGCTGTGGACAGGACATTGCAGAGAGAGAGAAGAGCACTCACTGGCTTTGACCTCCCCGGTGTCTGAGCATAGCGAAAGCACAATTCCTTCAAGATGCCGATGGTAGGTATTAGCTCCTGTGTGTGGAACGCTTACTGTGGGTCAGGCACTGTGCTAGCCGCTGGGCACATACTAGCTCATCTAATCCTGACAACAAATCTATATGCACCCATTTTAGAGATGAGAGACTGGAGGCTCAGAAATGTTAAGTGATTCAGCTAAGGTCACACAGCGAGGCCGCCTTTCAGTATGCAATAATGAGGCCCAGCCTCCTCTCTACCCTGGCAACCCAGAGCAGGTTTTCCATGTAACAGATAAGCAGTTGACATCACCCAAGGGTGTTGTTCTTCCACCTCTAGCCCTGCCCCAGACACCTTCCTGCCCTCTGCCCTTGAGCTGAAATGTAGGCTTCTCTGGTCACCTAACCCGTTGCTCAATGCCTCTCCCCATCTCACCCAGTCAAAGAAGCACAGGAGAAAAAGCTCCGAAACCATCCAGGAACTTTCGGAGAAGGTCAAAGAGCAGCTGGCTGAGGCTGAGCTTCGGAAGCTGAGGCAGCAGTTCAGGAAGATGGTGGAAAGTCGGAAGTCCTTTAACTTCCGCTCCCAGCAGAAGATCTCCAACCAGCAGTAAGCGATGGCCAGAGTTTTATACTGAGTGAACTTGGAGAAAACTTTGGATTTGGTTTCATGCGGTGTGCCTTCTCATGTGGCCTCTGAGCAGGGACCCGATTCTGAACCCAATCTGGGTATCTAGGTGGGATAGCTTCAGTAGCCGGGGGTATTTATTCGCAGAATCCAGGCTGTCACCAGGACTCCAAGGGGGGGCACCACACCAAGAGGCCCCCGTGCGTGAATCAATTCCAATCCCAAACTCCCAGGAAAGGGGGAATCTGATTGGCTTAGCTTGGGTCAGGTGTCTAATCCTGGTCCTGGTCCAGTCAGCTGTGGCCAGGGGGCGGGGACTGAGCCTTAGGATACAAAATGGCTCTTGAGCGTCACTCGCATGGTTCTAGCAACCCGGGTGGGGGAGTTCCCAGAGGAGGGGAAATAATCAGGCTGTGGCTATCCCAAAAGATGTTTCCTGCTATGCCTCCTTATGGAATCTGCAAGATCAAATATTTGAAATTTGGTTGTCCTAGAAATTATGATGTGGATAGCTTTTTTAGACAATAGAAAAGTGTTCCCTGGGGTTGAATAAACAAATATCCTTAGATTCCCTCCAAAGGAATGTAATTCCTTAGCTACCTCCATAACGTTTATACAGGCAGAAACTGCCCATTATTAGAAAGAAAATCTTACTGTTTGATGTTATGTGAAGTTCAGAGGATAGGGGAAGCGGGGGCGGTTCAGAGTTTCAATGGATTTAACTCCGACAGTTCCTACGGGATCTTCATGTGCATTAGAAAAAAGCACGCTTTCTCAGGACACTTTACTGCCATCTGTTGGAAACACTGTCATTACCTAGGGATTTTGTTCGAACAAGATGAAGCGTCTCCCAGGAAAGTATAGTAAGTCAAGAAATCAGTGATTGCTTTTCAAGCAGACAGAGCTCCCTTGGACAGTGCAGTCCACAACCTGCACATCTGTGCATGGCAGCCCTGATTCAGAGCCTACCCCTGGTGGGCATCAGGAAAAGCCTCCTTCCTGGTGGGTCTCTGACAGTTTTTCTCGAATCTTACCCTTCATCCTACTTTTACTCCAGTCCATTTGATCTGGTTTCACTGTGATGGACCTGAAGGGGAGGGGTGGAAAAGTGGAGATCTCAGATTCTTCAAGCGAAACACCTGTAAACAGGGGCCAGGACTGAGATGAGCTGAGTGAGTTGCCTAGCATGCAATATTTAAGGAGACACTTTTTCCTCAGTGCTTGTCCTGCACCTGTACCCCCTGAGAGTGAGGGTCTCCTTAAATTTGGGAGCACCTCACTCACAGTCCCAGCCCAGCTGATGAGACAGACAAACCTTCCTTTTGCTTTTACTGAGTCCTCTGAACTCCCAACTCTGGGGGACTCTTGTCCTCTTTTTTTCTCTCCACCTTAACAAAGACCCCCTCCCAAGAGTGGCTTAAGAGGGGGAGAAGCTGCCAGATTTAGAAGACAAGTAGCTCTAGAATTAGGGGTACATTCCCACATGGGGCTATTTACATTTGTAGTTGATGAAAGAACATTAAAAATTCAGTTCTTCAGTTGCACTAGCCACATTTCAAGTGCTCAATAGTCTTGATGCCTGGTGGATGCTATCAGAGAGTAGATAGAGAACATTCCCATAATTACAGAAATTCTACTGGACATGGGCACGTGGGGGGCTCAGTCGGTTAAGCATCTGCCTTTGGCTCAGGTCATGATCCCAGGGTCCTGGGATCGAGTCCCGCATCGGGCTCCCTGCTCTGCAGGAAGCCTGCTTCTCCCTCTCCCACTCCCCCTGCTTGTGTTCTCTCTCTCGCTGTGTCTCTGTCAAATAAATAAAATCTTAAAAAAAAAAAAAAGATTTTATTTAGGGGCGCCTGGGTGGCTCAGTTGGTTAAGCGTCTGCCTTTGGCTCAGGTCATGATCCCAGGGTCCTGGGATCTGGCCCTAAATTGGGCTCCCTGTTCAGCAGGGAGTCTCCTTCTCCCTCTGTGCTCTCTCTCTCCCTCACTCTCTCAAATAAGTAAATCTTTTTTAAAAATGTGCATATGCGTGACTTGAGGATCTTGTCACAAAGCAGATTCTGATTCAATAGGTCCTGGGTTGGGGCCTGAGCTTCTGCGTTTCTCCAAGCTGCCAAAGGATATGTAGTCTGCAGACTGCACTGCCCAGGGCGCTGGGTGCCCAGACTTTGCCAGAAACTCGGCCTCTGCGCCATTTCCCTTTGTTCAGTTGCCGTCTCCTGAGCCTTTTTTCTTTTCAAAAGCCCTGTTTGTCCACACTCCGACCCCTCTCCTCTCCAGAGTAGGGAGAGGGAGAGAGAGGAGACTCCTGTCAGCTGATTTAATAAATCATTAGCACCCTGCGTAGAGAAACTGGGCGAGGTTGGAGGTTACTGCGCATCTCTGTGTTGATGCGAAATTGAAAATGCCTGCCTGATGGGCTTGCTTCTCATTACCAGAGATAATTGTCTGTAAAGTCTGGAAAGAAAGTCAGCAAAATCAGACAGATGCCCGTGAACTGCTGGCAAAAGAGAGGACCTGCCCCCCACTACCCACCCCCCCCCCGTCGCCCCCATCCCGTCTAGGTAATGGGTTTTGACAGGCACAGCTGCAAATTGTTCCCTGGGGAGAAAAGGCCCCCTAGCGAGGGGGCGGAGCCGTGGAGTTGCAGGCGGTCAGAGTTCTGGACCTGGATCAACCCCACCGCCGGCCCCGCCCCAGCCACCTGCCGGGGTGGGTGGTACCTCTCGGTGTCTCCTTGCCAAGGAGCCTAGAGCGGCAGAGCAAGGTAAACTCGGCGGTTCAGGGTTAATCACGCGCTTTCCCCACAGAAAGGAAATCAAGGCCCTGCAGGGAGAGCAGGAAGAGATCACTCTGCTTTTGGGTCTCATCAAGTCCTCGAAGAACTTGGATCTGAATGAGAAGAACTACATGGAGCTGTGTTTCCTGCTGCAGACCAAGGACGACTATGAGGCCCTGATTAAGTCAATGAAAGTGCTGTTGGCAGAACTGGATGAGAAGGTGTGGTCCTTCCCTTAGAGGGTTAACTGGAGCGCAGGGCAAGGGGAGGGGGCGGGGTGGAATGGGGGGAGGGGTACCCATGATGCCTTAGGCCAGATCTGACACCCCATATTCTAAAGGTGACTGTGCTTACTCTGCCACCTTGTGACCCCTACTCTCCCAGGCCATTCTTCCGCTGTGTTTCCCCAGCACCTCCCCACTCCACTTAGAGTAAATTCCCAAACCCTTACTGTGCCAGTCAGGAGAGGTTAGGTTATGCTGCAGGAACACCCCTGCTCACCACTCAGTGGTTTAAAACAAGAAAGGTTTCTTCCCCATTCATGCTGTCTCTCATGGATTGGCTGTGGGCTCTTCTATCTTCTCATCCTGAGACCAGGCTGATGGGGTATCCACCATCTTGAATATTGCCAGGTGTTGTGACAGAGACAAAGAGAGTTCTGGAAAGTCTCACACTGGCAATTGAATGCTGCAGCCTGGATGTGGCACGTCACTTCTGTCCATGACCCAGAGGCTCAAAACTGTCTACCAAATCCATATATACCCCAACTGCCCATCCCCCAAATAGTCAACTCTATCCATCCGCAAAAGTGTCTAGGAAGTGCGTGTATCCAGAAGGCAAAGAGCTAGAGACATTTGCTGAACAGTGTTAATGGTCCTATCCCTTCCCATGGCTTGAAAGGCCCTGCATGATCTAGCCCCTGCCTGCCCCTCTGTCCTCATCCCATGTCATTCCTTCCTCAACTCATCTTAGCCAGCTGCAGAAGACTTTTTTTTTTTTTTCAAATATGTGAAAACTGTTCTTACCTCATCTTCCCCTGATCTCTGCTTCTTGCCCTTTATGGCTCAGCCTAAATGTGACTTTCTCAGGAAGGCCTTTTCTATACCCTTTCTCCTGTTTAAAGTATATCCCCCTTGCATTAATTAATAATTGCCAAAAACAAGTAGTATGCTCAGTAAGGTACCTTTGAGAAGAGTTTTATGAGGCTGTATTTACAAGGGTGTGAGCACAGAGTAGGAACATTGACGCACTGTAGGGTTAGCTGCAGTGGGCAGGGCAGATACTCTGGAACCTGAAGACAGAGAGCAAACCAGGGGGCATAGATACCCCGACCTCTGTCTTCTCACCCACGGGCCCCCAGTGCAAGGGAGTCATCATGGGATCCTTCCGGATCAGCGTCTTGGGGCCCAGAGCAGGGTGGGTGGAACAGAGTGGAGAGTGAACCTCAGGGGGCAAACAAGATCTCAGCACACTCCCTTAACTCCTTTCATGACACCCCATGGCACTTCCCTCATAGCACCTCTCCTTGTGGTAATTATACTTTAACACAGGTGTCATCTGTCCATAGTCTGTCACCTCCAGGAGGGCAAGGACCATGTCTGTTTTGTTCCCCTCTCTACCCATCCTGTGCCTATCCCAGTGCCTGGCACATAGTAGGTCCTCAATAAATATTTACTGACTGAAAGAATCTGGAAATCTCATTCCATCTTTCCTCTGCTTCAAACCCTTCAGTAATTTCCTATTGTTCTTGAGATGAGGGCCAAACTCCCCAGTGTGGTTTGTTGGCTCTGCTGCCTTGTGTCCCTCCTGCCCCTCCCACCTTCTCTCCTGCACCCCCCTCCTCTGTTTTCAGTCCACACTGGCCACTTTCATGAACCCATAGTGCTGTCTCTCATTTGCAGGCCTTTGCACCTGCTGTTCCCTCTGCCTGGATTGCCCTTCCCCGTCTTCCCTGCCTGGGGAGCTCCTATTCATCATTCGGGTCTCAGCCCAAATGCTATTTCTGCTGGATGGTTGTCCCTTCATTTCCTCTCCAGATGCTTCTGCTGTCTGTGTCCAAAATACCTTACCTTTCCCTTTTCCCAGGACTAACTGTGCTTCGTAGCTCATTTCCAGCCCTAGTGTTGAGGTCAGGGACCATCATACTGTCTTGATTGCCTTCATACCCTTAGTTGTCTGGCACAGAGCAGGTGTTTAATAATCATTGATGAATGAATATATGAATGAATGAGAAAGGCAATAACAGTGAAGAAAGTGGAAAATTGAAGAAAAAAATGGGGATGTGGGTCCTCAGAAACCGTAGGAAAAGGCAAGCTACTTCTTAAAAAGGATTTCATTTACTTATTTGTCAGAGAGAGAGAGAGCACAAGCAGGGGGAGTGGCAGGCAGAGGGAGAAGCAGACTCCCCGCAGAGCAAGGAGCCTGATGCGGGGCTCGATCCCAGGACCCCGGGATGATGACCTGAGCTGAAGGCAGACGCTTAACGACTGAGCCACCCAGGCGTCCCAGCTACTTTGGGATCCTCAAAAGACTATGGCACTCACTGCCCTGTACAGAAACCCTCTTTGCCCAGTTCCATCGCAGGGTGGGCAGGTCCCAGAATCCCCTGCGGCCGTGCCCACCACACAACGTCCAGAGCTGCTCCCTTGCAAGAGGTCACTGGAGGTAGGGACCTTACCGGGCCCAGCCTGGCCTCAAAAAGCAGATAAGCCTGTGCCTTTATGCTGAAGAGAGCACCTCACGTAGGTGATGCCCTCCTCCGGCGGCGCAGGCTTGGCTGTGTCTCCCGTCAGGCAGAGGCCTAATTACTCTCCGCGTCACAAGAACAACGTCTGACACAAAGGTGCCCAAAGGGAATAGGAGGCTGAATTTAATCACAGGAGCAACAGGAAGTGCTGACACACACCTTCCTTCGTCAAGGAGCTGGAACCTGAGGTCTCTGGGTCAACTCAGGGGCGGGTACAAGGAAACGCTGCAGTCTAGAGAGGCTGCCTGCCCATAACACAGAAGAGGAGAACCGAGTAGAACAGGGGTCTGACTTGACTTGATCCAAAGCCTGGCTGCTAATATCACTCACACACAGCCTTCACATGCCTTATGAGATTGTGTGAGACCCAGCGGTTCCCTTGATGCCTGATCATCTGAGCTGCCGTCTTGCTTGATGTACCAGTGAGAATAGATTGGGCTGCAGGTAAAGCAATTCTTGACTAGAAGTGGCTGGAAGAACAGAAGTTTGTTTTTCTCACATAGTAAGATGTCTATCTGGAAAAAGGTCATCCCAGGGATTTTTTAGTAGCTCTGCAATGATAGGTTGGTCTTTTTCTCTCTGATCCTCTTGGTTGGCCCTCCCCTCATGGTCTCAAGATGGCTGCCAAAGCTTAGCTGGTGTAGCTTCTCACATCATTCCATTCAGTGATGTGAAGAAGGGATGAGGGGCTGATTCTTAACATGATATCCACTCTTATGGGGGAGAGACTTTTTCACAAAATCTCTCTAGCTGGTTTTCCTTCATTGGCTAGGGCTAGAGCATATATCTACTTCTAGGCCAATCACTGGCAAAGGGAATGAAGAGACAGACTGTCTCTTCTTATGACGCTTTTTTAGGAAATGAAACTTTTTCTAGAAGCTTCTCTAGCAATCACACCTTCTGAATTCAGAGGCCCCAAGTGGTTTAGTCCAGCTCATCCCTGATGAATAAATCATAGGCAGAGGGGGTAAAGTCACCATGGTTGGTTTGGATCAGTCTTCTGGGGTGGGATGGGTGTTGGGGCAATCAACCACCCACCATGTCCCCCACAGTTGTGGTTGTTGTCCCCTCTTCCAGCTACCTGGCTCTGGACCACTCTTCTGTCTTCTGCTTGGCATCTCTTGCTGCCTAAACCACCTTTCATCAGTCTACTGTGGTTCCTTCAAGACCTTAAAATATGGGTGTAGACCAAATTGGTGATCTTTAGGACAGATTAAGCCTGACAACATGAAGGCTTTGGCCTGTTCAGTGTTTAACATTTATTTTAATTAGTGTTAACATGTTAAAAATTGAGAGATTTCATGAAAAAAAAAAGTGGATATCTGGCTTCTCTTCAAAAAAAGACTGAAAGATCTGGCAACATTGGGCCTGAATTTCCATGGGGCAACTGTACCTAAATAGTGTCGTAGTGACACAAGAGCTGTTTACCCACTCTCTACTTCTTCCTCTCTAACAGACTCCTAAAGAGCTATGTTTCCCATCCTGCCTTGCAGCTAAGGGGGGACAATAAAATTTAAGGGGAAGTTTGTTGGGGGTATCTGGGAAAGTTTTGCTTTCTAGATTTAGGTTCCACCCTTTTACCCATATTGCTTCTTTCTTCCTTCCTTCCTGGAACATGACTGTGAAGGCTGGTGCTATGGCAGACATTTTTTGACCATCAGGGAAAGGCCAGGTGAATTATAGAGATCTTGTATTTATTTCCATGAGTTACTGAACTTTAAGCCAGCAACGTTTATGGACAGAAAGATAAACCATAATTTGTTTAAGCCATGGGGCACCTGGGTGGCTCAGCCAGTTAAGCATCTGACTCTTACAGCTCAGGTCATGATCTCAGGGTTGTGAGATTGAACCCCTCAGAGGGCTCTGAGCTCAGCGGGGAGTCTGCTTAGGATTCTTTCTCCCTCTTCCCCTCCCCCCAACTCACGCATGCACTCTCTCTAAAATAAATAAATAAATCTTTAAAAAGCCACTGTTCAGTTGCACTTTCTATAATTTGTAGTTGCATCATATAAGCTGCTGCCCCTTAAGGCAGGGTGTGTGTCCTCTAGTTTCCTATACTCTCTACCATCCTGTAGTGTCTTATAGTGCGTCCACTTTACTCTTTTATGTCACCTGCTTGGCCATAGTTTGCAAACTCTAGTATAGATTTTTCTCTCAATGTTCCATGCTCATAGCTGAGACTGTGCTGTATTAGACTTCCTGAAGGTTTGGGGATAAACAAAGGAAACTAAATCTCAGGGATGCTAACACAGGACCCCAGATGAGACTGCTCCCAGAGTTCATTAGCCCAAGCTCAGCACAGGGGTGCCTTGCTCCCAGCTGGAAGCCAGCCTCCATGTAGTTGACAAACTTTATATTTCATTACACCAAGCATTTAACCTGCCTCATGTGGAACTTCTCCATTCCAGAACAGGAGCTGGGCTTCAGACTGTGAATTCAAGCTACTACTTCCAGACAAACAGGGACATATCAAATTGCTTAAAATGACAGTGCCCCCACCCTTCACCCACCAGGGTTCCAAAACAAAGTCTCAGAGCTCAGTCTCAGCCCAAACCCTAAGAAGATAAGGTACCTCTGACACATTAGGACCTGGCACTCACCAGTCTTCACAGGCACTTGTCTTCAGGTAATAGTTCTCTAAACTTCTCTAGAACCTGCTAGGATTTAGCATGAGCCAGCTGCTTCTAGATGGGGCTAACTATTGGGCAGGTAAGCTGGATGGATATCTGCCTGGGTGTGGGCTGAAGCCATATGGCGGGTTGGCAATCACACTGTTGGCGGTGTGAGGAAATGACCCCATCCACTGGTACTTGTATGAAAAACTATAGAGTGAGTTCTCTGGAAAGGTGATGGTGGGTGTGTTTGGGTTTGGAGAACTTGGCCGGAGCTACCAGGGTAGGAAGAAACACCCAAATTCTTTCCTGCCAACCATGGCAAGAGTGTATTTCACTTATTTGAAGTCAGAATCAATTATTCTAAGTGCATGGTGTGTTAGGAATGCTTTTGGCCACAGGTGATGTGAAACCCAACCAAAAGAAGCTTGGACCAAAAGGTGAGTGAAATTCACAAGCACAGGTAAAGCAAAACCTCTAAATTGCCTCATTTTACCCCAAACTGGCTAAGATTAAGTTGAGTTGAGCATGCATTCAAGAAAGAAATTAAAATTCTATTGATAGGAAAAGAAAGAACGTTGCAGTTTAATTTTAGCACGCTTACGTTAGTGAACTGTAAAATTTGTACCCATACAGATGTTAATTTAACACAGCTGGGGGTTCTCTCTCTCTCTCTCTCCTTTTTTTTTTTTTCCAGATTGTTCAGATGGAAAAAAAAATTATAAACCAAAAACAGATCTTCACAAAGATACAGGAAGCCAATGACCCCCGGAAACTGCAGAAGCAGATCCACGTTCTGGAAGCCCGTTTGAATCTCGTACGTAAGGGGTTCGCTGCAGCTTTGCAAACAGCTCTGCCTTCTCTTGCTCAGAGTAGAGAATGATGTCTATGAAGCCTTTAGCAGAACCTACCCATCTTGTTCGTTGACTCAGGAGAAGGTGAACCAGTGGTGTTCACACAAGCCAGGCAGCCTTTTAGACTTCCACCCACCCTGCTCCACCCACTCTGTTCCGCCCACTTGGCCCATTGTTACCCAAGGTGCCTTTCTCCTTGCTCTCTGCACTTTATGCACCATGCTCTTGCCCCCACCCCCTCTATTCCAATCCCCCACCCCTCCTGGGATGCCTATTTTTAGTGCCTTGACTTAGAAACTCTTGCTCATTTTTAAGAAGCAGCTCAAATATCACCCTTCAGCAAGCAGAATTAGTGAGACCTTCTTCCCCCATTGCAATCTGCTCACGCCTCTATTAGACCTAGTGCTTTTTGGTTGTTGTTGATATTGTCTCTAGGAAATATTCAGCATAGACATGCATAACTTGATAAAGAGAAAAGTGGTGTTTCCTAATCACTTTCAATTTATAGTGACCTTTTGCATTAAGGAGGATTCTCTAAATTACAAACTGACTTACACAAAAAAGAGAATGGGTTGGCCATAGAACTGGAAAATTCAGGGGGAAAGTGGGGCCTTCAGGCATAGCTGGATCCAGGTGCTCCAAACATGTCTTGAGGATACTTTCTCTGTCCATCTCTCCTTTGGGTGGAAATGACTTCATTCTTGGGCTGCCCCCAGTGTGAACAAACACCAGCAGAAAAGGACTATCTCTTTTCTAAGAGTTCAATCACAAGTCCCAGGGAGGGTTCCCATTGGGCCATCTTGGGACAAGTGCCCATCCCTCAACCAATCACTGTGCTCAGAAGAATGGAATACATGGACTTGAGTCACATGACTACCCTTGGATTACTCCCCCCTTCCCCAAGTCAAGAGAGGACAGCCCTATCCAACAATGCGGACTGAGAGCTGAGAAGAAGTGGTAAAAAGCAAAAAGAAAGGAAGAAAGAATGCTGAGCACGTACAAACACATTCCAGTCTGACTTGTGAAATTACAGTTCCCACAACATAAGCCAGGAGAGAGGGCAAGTGAATTGATTTGGAGGGAAGCCTGTCAGTGCCTCACTATACAAAGCTCTTAGCTTCCCCCAAACTCTGACCCCCAGGCTTTAACCAGGGATGGCTGAAGTTAATTGGATCTGATCTCTGTTTCCCCAGTAACCTGGAAGTGGACTGAAGGCAGGGCAGTGTCCTTAATATCCATGCACAGTGATTTGCACCCATGCCTCAGAAGGTCTAGGATGTGTGTTAAAATGCAGATTCCTGGTTTTGAGTCAGAATCTGTAATTCTCCTGATTCACTGGTTTTGAATCAGAACCTGTAAGACTTAGACCCAGGCATCTGCACTATTAACAACCCCAGTGAAACTGAAGCTCCCTTGGTTAAGAATCATTAATGCCCAGCACAGTGTGAGGCTTGGAGGAGGTACTTGGCAAACATCTGTTGATTGATTGAATGAATGAATGAATGAATGAACGAACGCATGCATGATTTAATGATGACTTGTCTATAGAGGTCTGCTTTTTTATAATAGATCTATTCAGAGTTTCTATTTCTTCCTGAGTCAATTAAGTAGTTGGTTTCTTTCTAGGAATTTGTCCATTTCATCTAAGTTATCCTAATTTGTTGTTTTACAGTTGTTCTTAGTACATTGCCTTATAATTCTTTTTATTTCTGTAAGGTCTATAGTAATGTCCCCTCTTTCATTTCTGAGAGGAGTGCTGCTCCTTTACTTCTCAAACGGGTCCCCTTTTCCCTGACCAGGTCTGGCCTGTGCCTTTTAGTAGATTAGGTAACCATCTTTAAAGGTTATTTCAGGGTCCCAGAATACCCCATGACCCTAAAGCCTCCTTCACTTACTCAGTGAGGCCTGAAAGTCCTCCCATTTTTATCCCACAATTAGAGGATGGGTAGCATGTCAACAGTCCTGGAGTAAAATTCACACTAAAGAGCGAATGACTGATAACCAATATCTTCTTAAGGGTAAGTGGAAGATACAGAAAGAATAAGAATGATTCTGTTCCTGGATTCCCTTCCCTTGTGTGGTGGCCACTGACACATCCTACAGAGGAACCCAGGCCAGGACTAGGGTGAGGCCAGTAAAGAGCCCAGGATGCAAAATTTAAGGAGGCACTCACTCTTAGGCTCATGGAAAGGCAGAGTTGACTCTGGGAGAGTGAGTACCTTCTTAAATTTTGTATCCTGGTGGTTTCCCTTGCCTTCCCCCTTCTCAGCCTTGCAGAAACCTAAAGTTTCTCAGAACATGCTTTAAAAACCTCTGATCAAATCTACTTTATATCCATTGGGAATATTTTCTGTCATTGTTTCTTTTCAGTGTCTATGGGAGCACTTTGCATAAAAAACTTTTTTTATTAAGGTAAATTTATTAAGATGTGCAGAAAGATGGAGGGAATAAAATAATGAACACCCACATACCTATCACTTAGATTTAATAATTGGTAACATTTTACTATATTTGTTTCACCCTTCTTTCCCCTGAAGTATTTTAAGGTAAATTACAGACATCTTGCTATTTCACCCCTAAATTCTATTTGCATCTCTAAAAATCAAACATTTTCTTTCATAGCCACCAAATCATACCACACCTTACAAAATTAATACTATTTCCTTAATATTGCCCACATTAAAATTTCTCTGGCTGGCCCCAAAGTGTCTTTTTAAAGTTGGAGCCAATCAGGTTTCTACCCGATTGTTAGGTCTCTTAAATTTCTTTAGTCAACAGCAGTGGTTCTCAAGCAGAGATGATTTTGCCCCCAAAGGGACATTGTCTCCAAAAAGAGACATTTTTGGTTGTCACAGCTGGGTCGGGGGCTGTGCTGCTGGCATTCAGTAGGTAGAAAGCAGGGATTGCTTCTTTAACACCCCAAAGCACAGGATAACTCCCCACCACGAAGAATCATCCAGCCCCAGAACAGTGCTCTACAACTTTTCCCGGCCATCAACCTGTTAAGAGTCTGGGTCAGCTGTGATACAGAAAGTTCTACCTTCTGGATTTGCCTGATTGTTTCCTTATGGTGTCATTTACCTTTTCCTCTCTCCCCTGCCATTGCTAAAAACCGACAGTTAGGTATAAAAGAGCTTGAGACATTTAAAATCCAGGGGCTGGCGGGGAAGGAACCTTGCACAAGACCACTTAGCTATTTGGTGGCCAACTCAAGCCTCTCACCCAGCGCCTCAGCCGCTGTGCTGTGGACCTGCGGCCGGAGGTGGGAGGGACCTTCCCACCTTCTGGCTGCCTTCTGGAAGCCTGTCTCGTGCCCCAGGAGTGAGCTCAGTTTTGAAGCATAGCCCTGCCCACAGGTCACCGTGCACTTCAACAAGATGCTGACCACCAATGCTAAGCTCCGGAAGGAGATTGAGGACCTGCGGTACGAGAAGGCTGCTTACGACAATGCGTACCAACAGCTCCAGCGCCGCTTGTTGATGCAGAAGAAAACCATGAATGTGGCCATTGAGCAGTCTGCCCAGGCCTATGAGCAGAGGTGGGCTGGGCGGAGACCCTAGGGGCAGATACGTCTCTTGGCCCCCTGCTGAGCACCTCTGCCCCTGGGCTTATGTCTAGAGGGATCTTAAATCATCACCATCACTCTGAGCACTGACTGTGTGCCCACCATGATGCTAGGTGCTCTGAGTATTATTTCAACCCTCACAACTGTCCCAGGGGTTATATCCCTATTTTATTACAGACCAGGATACGAAGGCTTAGAGCTGCTGAAATACTCAACCTGAGAGCTAGGTAAATGGTGGATGTGGTAGGGCTGAGATTCAAACCGCTCTGCTGTGCCGTCTCCTCTGGGTGCCCCTGCCTCTAGTCCTGGGGTCTCTCAGTCTGGGTTATCTCCTGGCCTCATACTCGTAGGGGCAAGAGGCATATAGTTGGGCTGTGAAGAGCATAGGTTTTGGAGTTGAAGAGATTGGGGTTTGAATCCTGGCTCCATCACTACTCTGTTATTATAGGACCGCTTTGGGGGTTAGTGAGGATTAAATAGTATATGTATGTAAGGACTGGCTGGGCCACAGTAATTGACAAGTGCTGATAATGATGAGGTGGTGGTGGTGATGGTCATGGTGGTGGTGGAGGTGATGGTGGTGGTGGAGGTGATGGTGGTGGT
>NW_023270436.1:8592285-8704963 GCF_011800145.1 Mirounga leonina
ATGGTGGTGGTGGAGGTGATGGTGGTGGTGGAGGTGCTGGTCATGGTGGTGGTGGAGGTGATGGTGGTGGTGGTGGTGGTGGTGGTGGTGATGGTCGTGGTGATGGCGATGGTGGTGATAACGATGGTGGTCGTGGCGGTGGTCATGGTGGTGGCGATGATGATGATAGAACGATCTGTTCCTGGGGATGGTCTAGAGCTGGCAGCTCCTGTCATTCAGGTAAGGAGGGCTGTTCATCCGCTCCAGAGCCTCCATGCATAAGAAAAGTGATAGTCACTGGCAGCAAGTCCCTCTGGTCTGGCAGGGAGAGGGGAGGGGGAGAGGGGAGCCTCTGTGCACTCAGACCCTGCACCGCCTCGCTCAGGCTGGAAGCCACGGCTCGCATGGCCGCCATGAAGGACCGCCAGCAGAAGGACATTTCTCAGTACAACCAGGAGATCCGAGAGCTGGAGCGTGTCTATGCCCACGAGACCAAGCTCAAGTCCTTCTTGCTTATCAAACTGAATGACCGTCTGGAGTTCGAGGAGCAGGCCAAAAAGGAAGAAGGTACACTCTCCAGGCATTCTTTCTGGCTCCCTCTCAACTGAGGGGGCCCAAGGCCTTCTGGAGTAGGGTTGCCAAATTTAGCGAGTAACATTTCAAGATGTCTAGTTAAATTTAAATTTTAGATAAACAGCAAATAAATTTTTAAAATGAAATAAAAAGTTATTTGTTGGTTATCGGCAGTTGGGACATGATGATACTTGAAAAAAATACACGGTTCGACTGAAATTCAAATTTAACTGGGCATCCTGTATTTTATCTGCCAATCCTAACCCAGAGGCTGCATCCTTACTCTGAGGCTCCTCTTCCATTGTTTGGGGGAGGGGACTTGGGTGTCGGGTCCCCAGAACTACCCCCCAGGTTTGGTGATCCGCTGGGAGGATTCATAAGATTCAGCATGTAGTGACATGCATGACTAGGCAGTGGGGACACAAAGCACACGCAAGCAAAGAGGAAAGGCACATGGGGGCACAGTCTGGAGGAAACCAGGCACAAGCTTCCAGAATCTTCTCCCAGGGCAGTCACATAGGACATGCTTAATTCCCCTAGCATCTCCCTGTGACATGTATGAAGAGGTATCTACTAGGGGAGCTCATTAGAGCCTCAGTGCCCAAGATCTCACTGGGCGCTGGTCACCTAGGGGTCCTCTCCCTGGCGTACCCCAATTCCAGCCTCCTGGAAGGAAAGCAGGTGTTCGGCATGAACCACACACACACCATCTCTATGGCCTAGGCACAGTGAGGTGCTCCTAGCGTTTAGGGAAAGTCTGATATCCGTGTAGGGAACAGTTTACCATCTAAGTGTCCAGGTACGGCCATGCGCCAACCTTGCGAGAAGAGCCCTTTCTGTGGGGAACAGTCTCAGGGCTGTTATTTTTACTCTCCCCTGAACAGACTGAAAAATCTGAGCTCTTTGGAGGAAACGACCGCCCCCCCCCGCCCCCCCACACCGGGTGACTGCATTTGTGCTTTGGGCTTTTGGCATTTCCCATCTCCTCCTGCCTTTTCATTTGGGACTGTGGTTGCAAAGTGTGTTTCTGAGAAACCCCACCTCTCACTCTCTAAATAACAACAGGTAAACAAGTCACATGGCCAGATGTGCCTAGGAAGATCTAAAAAGATCTTTGTGATGGCCATTTGGAGGTTAAATCAGAGACAAGACTGAGTTCAGGAAATGTGGGGCTGTGGCAGGCATCATGTGGGAGAGAACAAAGCTTGGAGAACTTTCTTGGTTCTAATTCCTTGAATTTGCCAAGGTCCGAGCCTGCCACCAGGTTCCCTTGAGCTTCACCCCGCTCAAATGTCACCTCGTTCGAGAGGCCTTCCCTGGCCACGCAGCTCCCCCATCACAGCATCTGATGCTGCTCCTCTGTGACCTGAGCCACAGTATGGTGATGTACTTCTGTTTACGCGGGTATCTCCTTTTCTTTCCTCTTTTTGTCTGATTCCTCCATTAAACACTCCATGGGGCAGGGATTTTGTGTCTGCAGAGCCCAGCACAGCGTCTGGCACCTAGTAGATGCTCAATTAAATATCTGTGAAGCGACTAAGGAGTAATGCGTTTGCCCCCACTCCTGGAAAAGTCTAGCCTCCTCCCCAGGGCACAGTGACAATATTATGGAGCATGTCTCCCTGTCTGGCACTGCTCTGAGCAGCTTCCTTTCGGATTCACGGTTGCTGGCTTTTCCTTCCTAGCTCTCAAGGCAAAGAAGCACAGGAAGAAGGGCAAGGGTGAGAGTTTCGAGAGCTATGAGGTGGCCCACCTCCGGCTGCTGAAGCTGACCAAGGATGGGAACCTGAATCAGCTCATCGAGGACTTTCTGGCCAAGGAGGAGAAGAACTTCGCTCGGTTCACGTATGTCACAGAGCTCAACAATGACATGGAGACAATGCACAAGAAGACCCAGAAAATCCAGGTGGGGGCGGCTCTTCTTTCCTATAGGCCTGGGACGCACACACCCCCACCGCAGCCTTTCTCAAAGCGGGTTCCTCAAAGCACACCTTGAGATACCCTGTAAAGAGGGCCTCGAGGTCTAATCGGTTTGGGAAACACTATATTTCTTCAGGGATCCCCCCTTCATTTTAACCTTTCTGAAATTGGTATTTGTCTTCCAACTGACACAAACATGTAATGTGGTCCTGCCCCCACACCCCCAATAGTGACATTTATAATCCGTGGCATGTTCCATAATCCAGGGTTCAGTAAACTAGCCATGGTCTGATACAGCCTGTGGTTGGTTTTTGTATAGGCCATGAGCTAAGAATGGTTTTTATACGTTTAAAGGGTTAAAAGAAAAAAAAAAGAGGATATACACAAGAGAGATCATATGTGGCCTGCAATGCCTAAAATATCTATCTGGCCCTTTGCCTTAAGAGCTTGCTGACTCCTGTTAATCAACAGCTTCACAGAATTGAGGAGAGATGGTCAATCCACCTTGAAGAGAATTGATGTACTTGAGCATCATAAAGGCTCTGACAAGTCCCGCAGTGAAGAAACCTATTTACCTTTGTTGAGTCCATAATTTCCCAAACTTAATTGGCTCCTTGGGCTACTTACTTCCCAGAACACACACAAACAGCCTTTGGAACTGTCTGCATAGCATAGAATCTAAACTCCTTAGTGTGACACTCAGGCCCCTTCAAAACTTGGCTTCAATCTGCCTTGGCAGGTTCACCTCCCCTCATGACCCCAAAGGCACCCTCCACAGCTGCCAGTCTCAGCTGTCCTCTGAGGCTTTCCTTGTGTCCCCACCTCCTGCTTTTCTTCTGATGAAATACTGCTCATTAGTCCTGACCGTGCACAAATGTCACCACCACTGGGAATTCATTACTCCTCCCTTGGAGGTCCCTGTGCTGTTTGTATGGTGAAGGGAGCCACTTCCTTTTGCAGCGTCACTGTTTCCTGAATACGGAGCAGGTGCATTGGCCATGTGCAAATAGCTAGTAGCCCGAACACAGGTGCAAACATTTTAATTTACTAGTTGCGAGTTAATTTTTATGAGGATTAAGACAAATATAGTTTGCAAACTAGTGATTTAATCACTTAGGGTGATAAGTAATAATAACAGTAAACAAATAATGATAAACATAAAATGAACACAATCTGGCTGATTGAAAGAAAACTATTAATAGACAATAATAGAGTGATAGGTAATAATCATACAGGTGACACGCAAACATGATAGGAATGAAGGTGGTGGTATCAGGGTGGTCATGGGAAGCAGATGGCATGCCCCAACTGGGTAAATAGAGGTGGGTTTTTTAAAAAGGGACTATTTACAAAGGTTTAAGGAAATTACAAGGGGAAAGTGCAGGACCAGCGAGAGAGGGCTCCAGAATAGGTGAGAGGAAGGAGCTGTTTCTGGAATCAGGAATGAGGTGTGTGGAGGAGGGTGTCTCTGTGTCTCTCCCGGAGGGATTGTGGCCAAGCTAGTGACCTGCCAAGTTCGGTGGGTGAGGAGGGCAAGCACCCCCAACCTCTTTCCACCCACTAATCTCCAGCTGGTGCCTCCCTTGGGTGCAACCCAAGCCAGGGGACAAGGGAGCCCAGAGCCGTAGCCCCTGGGGTCTGTGGCAGAGGGTGGGGAAGAGAGGCAGGTGGATTTGGGGAGAAATGGAGCATGTCCAGCTCAGTGTGTGTAGAGGAGGTGGGGGGTGGGGGTGGGGAGATGAGCTTGAACAGCCCTCTGTCTCCCTTCTGGAAGGTGATCTTCCAGGGGACAGTCACAATTGTGTATTCCCTCTGCTTTCCTGATTGATGCCCAGGATGGCCCTGCACACAGTGGGAGGCACCAGGAAATGGCCCCAAAACAATAATTGGCTTTGACCTTGCCGTTCACCATGAGGATGGTATCCTCCTCTCCTTCAGCCACACAGACTGTCTCTGTCAGCACCAGTGTGTCTGATGACAGATGGCCACTCCTGCCCTGTCTGGCTTCATTCTCCACATCTGTAGAATGACCTACTTGGACTAGAGCAGGACTTTCCCAACTTTTGTAAAATAATAATAATAAAAATAAAATAAAATAAAATAAAGCTACAGAACATTTTCATTTAAAGTCAGGTTGTGAGGAAACATGGTAGAGAAAACAGGTAAAACGGAGCAGTTTTGGATGAGCGGGGTGGGGTGTGGGAGGCGTGCCTGGACCCTTACCTTCTTGTCTTCTTGTGGCACCTCTGCGCAAACTAGGGCTCAGGTAAGAAAAATATATAAATCCAAAACAATTAGGATTCTAACAACTGACTTCACCCCTTCTGGAGAGAGCGCCGGGGTCAGAGGTCGTAACTGGTTGAATCCTGCTCTCATTGTTCTTTTGCTTGGTCTCCCCTTCCCCCCCCCATTTTAAAAATTATTAGTTGCCAACATTTAAAAATCAGGATATTCCACATGAACACCTGGATTTCTGGTTTCTCTTGGAAAATCCGATCTGACGACTCTGGCCCCGCAGCCTCCACTCTAAGCTGAAGGCCCCTGGCTCACATCCACCGGCACCAGCTGGGTCGGATCCGCTCTTGTGTCCCAGGCCGGCTGGGCCCTGCCAGCCTTTGGAGCTTCTGCCTCCGGTGTAGGTGCTTCGCCACTGCCCTCAGGTGGCCATCTTCAGTGTTGCATGGGAAATCTTTGGACGCGAAGATCTGAAGGATGGAAGGATGGGTGGTCCATTCAGGACCTGGGAATTGGGCAGGTCATTTTCTAGCAGACAGCACCTTCCTAGTCCCAGGGGGATGACAGGGACAGACCATAGCAGAGGGATGTGAGGATGCTAGTCAGAAACTGACCCAATCAAGAAATGGTTACTAAACAAAATTGACCTTGATCTTTCCCATTTACCATGATGGTCTCCTCTCTCTAGGCTACACAGCCTATCTCTGGCCTTAGCATGAGTGTATCTGATGAAGGATAGGCAAGCCCATGATCACCCTGGGCTTCAGGCTCTCCTTTAGCAGAATGATGTTCAGACCAGAACAGTAGCTTCTGAGCTTTTCTTTGAAGTTATAGAACTGTGTCTTTTGGGACTTAATACAGCAGCAAATGCCTGCTGAATAATTCCTGAAAACACTCGTTTCTAGTGAAAATGCTTATATTTTAAAAATCTTGTAAGAGAAGGATATGCTCATTATAGAAAATTTGGAAACTACTTAAGGATTGAATTTTTTAAATCACCCATTTTCCCATTCCCTAGGGATAGTCATTGTTGGTATTTTGATCTATTTCCTTCTGACTTCTTTTTTTTGGGGGGGGGTGATGCTTTTAAAACTTCACATAGTGATTATCCTATAGTATATAGAGAGCTACCTATTCTTTTTCTTAAGATTTTATTTATTTGAGTGAGAGAGAAAAGCAGGCTCCTCTCTGGGCAGGGAGTCTGATGCAGGGCTCAATCCCAGGGTCCTGGGATCATGACCTGAGCCGAAGGCAGATGCTTAGTCGATTGAGCCACCTAGGCACCCCAAGAGTTACATGTTCTGATTGCAAAAAATGTTCTTTTGGTTTTGTTTATCCAGCAAGTATTTATTGAGCACCTACTATGTGCCAGGCACTATTCTAGACACTGATTATGGCACAGTGAACAAAATGACAAAAAGTTCTGCCTGCTTGGAGCTTCTATTCTGGCAGAGGGAAACAATAAACAATAAGCCTAATAAATACAAAAATTATAGAGTATATTAAAAAGTGAAGAGTGGTGTGGATAAAAAGAAAAAGTACAGCAGGTAAAGAGGGGTTCTGGAGCCAAATGAGGGCATGGGAAGTTGAAAAGCTAAGATTTGAGCAGACTTGTAGGTGAGGGAATAAGCAATGCAGATCTCTGGGGGATGAATGTTCCAGGCAGAAGAAACAGCAAGTGCAAAGGTCCTGACTCAGGAAAGGTGCGCATTTATAGTACTGGGACCATTCTAGACTGTTCATACTGTTTTGAAACTTTCCCCCCACCAAAATTCATCATAGACACCTCCCAACATCTTCTATGTTCTTTTTAATGGCTTCTGGAGACCCTGGATGCTCTGTAGTAGAATCATAAGCTACTTCTTAAAAATGCAGATTCCCCAAATTCTATCCCATACTTACAAACCTAGATTCTCTGAGAATGGGCTAGGAATCTGAATTTTTAACCGTATTTTTATTTGAGACCCATTCCCCTCATGATATGAATGTGCCATCATTGATCTAATTGATTCACTATCAGTAGACATTTAGGTTGTCTCTAACTGGGGGTCATTATAAGTAATAACATGACAGACAGCCTTGAGCAGCCACTTTGCCCACATGTCCTACTATTTCCATGGGACAGATTCCTAGAGATGAAATTACTCAAAAGGTAGCCTTTTCTATTTGGACACATTGTTCTAGCCCTAGGGGTTCTTGCATCTGGTCCCTGGAGCAACAGTAGCAGCAGCTCCCGGGGACTTTTGGGAAATGCACATTCCTGGGCCCCACCCAGAACTACCGGCCCAGAACCTCTGGGACAGGGGCCCAGCAATCTGTGTTTTCACAAACCTCCAGATGGTTCTGATTCATGCTAGAATTTGATAACCCCTGCTCTGGAGCTGCCTTGCGTTCATTATAGTAGCACTAGCCATGTGTGGCTATTTAAGTGTAAATTCATTTAAATTAAGTAAAACTGAAAATTAGTTCCTCGGTGGCACTAGCCACACTTCGAGTGCTCAGTACCTATGAGGGGCTGGTGGCTGCAGGACTGGGTGGTGCTGAGATAACTCTGCCACCATTACCGTTCTATTGACTGTGCTGTTCTAGACAATTCTCCAAAAAGGATGAACCTCCCACCCACCCATGCCCTCATCCTCCTTTTAATTATGAAACATCAGGGGCACCTGGGTGCGCAGTCATTTAAGCGTCCGACTCTTGATTTCGGCTCAGGTCGTGATCTCAGGGTCCTGGGTTTGAGACCTGAGTCATATTGGACTCTGCGCTCAGTGGGGAGTCTGCTTGAGATTCTCTCTCTCTCCATCTGCCCTTCCTCTCTCTCTCTCTTTCTAAAATAAAAATAAATAAACCTTAAAAAAAAGAGAGAAAGACATCAGAAAGAAGAGGGGCATAAGAAGGGCCCAGGGATTTGGGGGCTCTCGAAACATAATTTAAATCCTCATCATCTCCTCAAGGCACAGGCTTAGTTTTAGGTGTGGTGGGAGGGGAGCACCCACTTTTCCTTATGGTCTGGTTCTCTCATGAACAGGATGAGATCATCTTCTTGCGATCCCAGCAGAACTCATCCCATGATGACAACCACTCCGTCCTGAGAGAGATGGAGGTAAGACCGGGGTGGGGAGGGAGGGACATGGGAGTCTCTGTTGTCTGTCTGTCTGTTCATCAGGCAGCCTGTCTGGTGGTTCTCGAGAGGAGAATATGGTATCTGCCTGATGAGACTCTATTGGCCTGGCTCGTGTATTGACATGTCCTGAGCCTTTGTCTCGGGCCACCTCCGCTATAAATATTGCTGCAGAGTTTTGTCCCTATAGCCTCTTTGTCCATTTTAAAGACTCCCTGACTTCAGGGAGCCTAGCCCAGGCACTTGTGCCTATAACTTCGTCCCAGACAGAGCTCTGCCTCAGTATTTTTTTTTCTCTCCTCCTTGTCTGGCTGTGGCCTGCTCTCAATCAATAAGTTATTATGAACATTTGTTGAACAATTACTACATATCAGACACTGAGCTAAGCGCCTTGCTTGTACTATCTCATTTAATCCTCACAACAGCCCTATGAGGTAGGTGCTATGATCTCTACATTGTACAGATGAGGAAACTGAGGTTCAGAGAGGTAAAGTCACTTGACCAACTATGGAGCTGGGATGCTGTATAAGAGCTTTGCATTGTATTTAGTTGCTAATCACAAGGAATCAAAGTAACAATGGCTTAAGCAAGGTAGAATTATTTACTTTGTTAGGAAATAAGGTTGGAGGGGCGCCTGGGTGGCTCAGTTGTTAAGCGTCTGCCTTCGGCTCAGGTCATGATCCCAGGGTTCTGGGATCGAGCCCCGCATCCGGCTCCCTGCTCGGTGGGAGGCCTGCTTCTCCCTCTCCCACTCTCTCTGCTTGTGTTCCCTCTCTAGCTGTCTCCTTCTCTGTCAAATAAATAAATAAAATCTTAAAAAAAAAAAAAAGAAAAGTTTGGAGATAGGTCCTTCAGGGCTGGTCATGATGTCATCAGTGACCCAGGCTCCTCCTGTTTGCCATCTTTGGTGTGTGGCTTACATTCCCAAGGATGCCTCATGGTTGTATTGTAGCTGCCAATGATCCAGCCATCCCATATATGTTCCAGGCAGGAAGAAAGTCAGGGAGGCAAAAACAACTTTGCTGACTGTTGGGCAGCTTAAAAGTTTCTTTCCGTGAAGACTCAGTCAACGCCTTCTGAGTTTACATCTCACTGGCCATCTCTATTGCAGAGGAGGATTGGAAATAGAACTTCAGCTGGGCACATTGCCACCCCAAATACAATCAGGAGTTTGTTGTTAAGGTGTAAGCGGAGAATGGATAGCAAACGTCTGACAAAGATATGAACCCAGAGAGTGTGACCACACAGCCCTGCTCTAATCCAGTAGTTCCGGCCCAGGAACTGCGCTCCTGGGTCATTATCCTTTCCTTCTCTGTGACATATTTTTTTCTTTGTTGGCATGCACCTGGTTACCGGGATGGCAGTGCCATTCTCTGGTAGGCCACTGGGGGGCAGCAAAGCACAAGGCACCCATTTTGCCCCTCTGGCTCAGAGAGGCCTCTCCAGGGAAGTAAACTTCCAAGCAGGTCCCCAGTCCAAGGAGACCCTCCTCAAGCTGAGCACGTGCTTGGGGTCCCATGTCCTCAGCTCAGGGCCATCCAGTGTCCAGATGCTTCCTTGGGGCTGGGACTGGTGCTGTTCTGCATCTCGGGGTTTGGAAGGCCTCAAAAGGGGCACCTTGGGGAGGCTGGTGGAGCAGCCTCCAACACCTCCCCCACCTCTGAAGTCCTTCCATCCCCTCTTTGTTCTTTTGGTTGTAGCATGACTTCTGGACGCCTCTTTTCAAATGCAAATACTCCAAACAGGAGAATTTGTCTTAAAAGCAATGGGATCACAAGAGCCCTTGTTTCTTACCCCCTGCTAAAGATCGTTTACCTCCGTTCTAGTCTTGGAACCTTTCCACACACCTTCCATTCCATCATCTTCTGCCCCTCTGGGAGTAGTGGTGTCACCTGTCCCTTAACAGGAGGGTTTTGCATAAGAGTTTGGCAGCCAGGCCCTGGGAACAAACGCTTGGGTCTGATGCCCTCGCATCAGGCTCTCCGTTTAACCACGGGATCCCCTCACGCACCTGTAGGTGAGACGGCAGATCTTGCCACCACCGGAGGTCTCTCGGCCCTGGGCGCTGGGCACAGAGGAAGCTGCTGGGCGTGGCGGCTGAGTGACAGTCCAGATCTTGGCTTCCCTCTCCGGGCTGTGTGCTTTGGAACCTCCGTTTCCTCACCTGGAAAATGGGGGGTGTGGATAGGACTGACCCTTTGGGACTGTTATTTGGGATGATGCATATGGAGCCACGGGGAACAGCTCCTCACAGGGCCGGGTTCACCTCTAAAATTCCTGAGGCCCGGAATCTCTGAGGCTGGGGCCAAGGCAGCAGGTGTTTTGAAGTTTCCAGGTGATACCAATGGGCAGCCAAGATCCAGTGGACTTGCAGGGTTTCTCAAACTTCACCGTGCATCACAGTCTCCTGGAGGTTCATTAAAACACACGTTGCCAGGTCCATCCCCAGAGCCTCTGAATCAGGGTCTGGACTGGAGCCCAAGAATTTACATTTCGAACAAGTTGCCTGGTAGAGCCGATACTCTTGGTCCTGGGACCCCACTTTGAGAACCGCTGGGCTAGCGTGATGTGTTTTAAACTGCAAGTGGTAAAATCAGTTCGTCGGATCAAACCAGCATTTAAAAATAATGAAACAGAACAGAAAAGATGAAAACACGCAGTGAGAGTATTGATTTGTGAAACTTGCACTTCATTTGATTAGATAATACACGTGAACACACACCCATGGGCACACGTCTGTATGTATGTATGCATACATTGGGCTGCAATGTAAAATGTATTCCTTCCTGTGGGCCACAACGTTAAAAAAGTGAATCACCAGCTTCTAAGAGATATTGTAATCCTGGGGCGCCTGGGTGGCTCAGTCAGTTCAGCATCTGACTCTTGGTCTCAGCTCAGGTCTTGATCTCAGGATTGTGAGTTCAAGCCCCACTTTGGGCCAATGCTCGGTGTGGAGCCTATTTAAAATAAAATTAAAAGTTATAGCAATTCAGTACACATATAGACACATGTACATATATGTAAGTGAAACAAAATGTACATTTAACAATATTTCCCCTCTTTACCTGTAATGCATATTAGTATTTGCTCTTCCTTTCTTTTCTGTTCTATTTATTTTCTTTCTTTAAAATGCTGATTGAGGCTTATAAGTTGATTTGGCACCCCCTGAGAGGTTTGAAAATCTGTAGTTCAGAGACCCTGTTTCCAGGGGGTCCCAAACTCCCACTGGCACAGAAGGTCCTCATTGGGGGTGGGGGGCTGAGCCCGGGGTGGCAGTCTGGCTGATGCGAGGTGGGAATTGGGGTCTGTTACCAGGAGAAACTGAAGAAGACCACAGAGGAGGCAGATAGGTATGAGAACAGCTACAAGGAAATCAGCAAGACCTTGGAGTATCTCAAGAACTCGGTGAAGAATCTGTTTAAAAAGATTAATTGTGATGCCACCACAATCCTGGGGCACTTAGGGGAGACGGGGAAAATCACGGACAACAACCTTCCACAGTACTTTGGTGAGTCAAGCTGGGGCCCGTTGGACCATTAGGAACCATTTCCAGAGCTTTCTATGAGCAGGCACGAGGACTTGTTCTTTGGGTGGTGGTGAGCCTAGTGGTGAAGCATGTGGGCACTAACGCTGGCCTGCCTGGGTTCAAATCCTGGTCCTCCGCTTACTAGTCGTGTGCCGTTGGGCAACTTTTTGAACCTCTCCATGCTTTAGTTTTTTCATCCAAAAAAAAAAAAAATTGAGGAGTAAACCTAACACCTACCTCATAAGATTGTTGGGAAGATTAAATAAAATTTAATTTTAGTAAAACTTCATGATCATATCAATAGAGACAGAAGAAGCATTTGACAAATTCAACATCCATTCATGAAAGACTCTCCACAAACTAGAACTGGAAGGAAACTTGCTTAACCTTGAAGGGTGTCTACAAAACACCTACAGTTAGGGGCGCCTGGGTGGCTCAGGTGGTTAAGTGTCCACCTTCAGTTCAGGTCATGATCCTGGGCTCCTGGGATCAAGCCCCACATAGGGCTCCCTGCTCAGCAGGGAGTCAGCTATCTCCTCTCCCTCTGCCCCTCCCCCCTGCTTGTGCTCTCTCTCTTTCTCTTAAACAAACAAACCTACAGCTAACCTCACCCTTGAGGGTGAAAAATTGAATGTTTTCCCTCTAAGATCAGGAACAAGGCAAGAATGTTTGCTCTCACTGCTCCTATTCAATATCATAGTGATGGTCCTAAGCAATACAATAAGGCAAGAAAAAGAAATGAAAAGCATACAGGTTGGAAAGGAAGAAATAAAGTGCTCGGAGCGGTGCCTGGCATGTAGCAAATGCCTATTTCACACATTTCTAGCCATAAGCCTGAGCTCAGGATAGAGCAGGAGGGATGCACCTCCACAGATCAGGACAATTTGGAATGAACAGCTTGTACAGCTCTTAGAATAAAACCTATGGTTCTTAATACCATCTGTGTTTGGGAGTTTCCCATGATGCCCCCTCCTGCCAGGTTCAGTGATTTGCTAGGAGGGCTCACAGACTCAGCATATGGTGGTACTTGGGGCTATGATTTGTTACAGCAAAAGGATAAAAAGCAACATCAGCAAAAGGAAAAAGGAGCCTGGAGTGAAGTCTGGAGGAAGCCAGGAGCAAGCTTCCAAGGGTCCTCTCCCAGTGGGGTCACACAGGATGTGCTTAATTCCCCCAGCATTGAGTTGTGACAACATAGCTGAAATGTTGTCAACCAGGGAAGCTCGTTAGAGACACTGTGCCCAGGGTGTGGGAAAAAACAGGTGTTTAGCAGAAACACGTTTTGTATACACAGTTTAGGCACACTGAGCTGCTATTATCAGTTAATGATGATAGGAACCTTCCTGAAACCCAAGTTCCCCGATGCCAGCCTGGTGCCAACCTGGGAAGCAGGCCTTTCAAAGAAGAGGGCACGTATTGCATGGAGCACTGGGTGTTATACACTAACAATGAATCATGGAACACTACATCAAAAACTAACGATGTAATGTATGGTGATTAACATAATAAAATTAAAAAAAAGAAGATCAGTCAGGACTGCTGTGTTAACTCCTTCCTGACAGCCTATCAGGTTCTGCACAGCCTGGCCCCTGCTTCCATTTCTCAACTCCCTCGTCCTACTCTCTGTCCTTGCTTACCACTTCAAGTCACACTCTCCTATGTATTCTTGCAACCCTCCCCTCAACACATTCCCACCTCAGGGCCTTTGCACAAGCTGTTCCTGGAATCCTTGTCCCAGTTCCTCCTCATTCTCAGATGTCAGTTTAAATGTCCTTTCTCTAGCAAGGCTTCCCTCCGCTGCCCGACCTGTAGCTGGTCTCCCCTCCACACACACTATTATTCCCTGTCATGGCAGCCCCTTTATGTAGCAGTCACCCAGTTTGTCTCCATGTACAGGTGAATCTATGAGGTTTTCGAGATCTGATAGCAAGTTCCAGATGCAAATATTTTTGGTTCCCGATTTTCAGAAAGAATAGCCACAGTACAGGTAGTGTAAGGTTTATTTAAAACATTGTATCCAAATCCAGTAGTTACCTAATCTAGATAATGAGCATCTGTATAGCAAAGGATATGTTTATCTATTTGTTTCCTTGTTGAATTTGTCTTTCTTTCCATCTTCTTCACATACACTGAAAGTTATGAGCTTCATCAGCTCAGGGACTGCATCTTGTCTTCGTTGTTACTGTTACTGTTGTTTTGTTTTCCCCCATGCATTGGGAGCATCCAGCACTGCGCCTGGCAGGCATCCGATAATCATTTGTAGAGTGAGTGAATGAACACACGCCTCTGGTGACAGTAGGGGGCTGTGAAACACAGAGGTAGGGCAGGTCCCCCGGAATAGGCAGGTCAGAGAAACGTTCCTGCAGGGGGCAGAGCCCTGATCCAAGTCTGAAAACACCAGCAGGCATTATTCAGGGAGGGCTGTGGGGAAAGGCATTCTCGGCAGAAGGAACAGCATGAGCAAAGGCCCAGAAGCCTGAGACAGAGAGTGCATAGGGGAAAAAAATCAGTAGTTTAAGGGGCTGCCCAGGGCTCCCAGTTTTTGGTGTAACCCAGTGTTTCTCAACTTCCTTTTCATTATTGCCTCCCAAGGAGTCTTTTTAGACATTCTTTTCCTTATTGTTGTCCTCAGGCAATTTTAACACTCTTGATACACTGTATAGTTGTTTATGTTCTGTATGCATATCTGTTTTATGTTATAAAGTCAGGTTTGTTGTTGTTGTTTTTGCCTCTCAACTACCAAATTTTGCCCCCTCGGGGTGATACTGCCCCCTGGAGAATGCATAGGATAACCCACAAGAAAGGCCTCCAGTTCCTGCCCTTCCTCTCCAGCAGGGGGAGTCACCCCCAATCCCTACCACGCCTCCCCACCCCGAACCAGGTCTCTCAGCTGCCGCCTTGGTTCTGATCGATTTTTTTCCAGCCATCATTGAGAAGAAGACCAATGACCTGCTGCTGCTAGAGTCCTACAAGCGGATCCTGGAGATGGAAGGGGCAGAGACTGAGGTCCAGCCGCCATTTGTCAACCCTTTCTGGGGCGGCTCTGCCCTCCTCAAGCCTGCAGAACCCATCAAGGTCGTCCCCCCAGTGTTCGGGGCTGACCCCTTCGGCGACAAGTTGGATGAAGGTGAGTTCTCCTCCTGCGACCTGCGCATGTAGCTAGGAGACCTGTGCTGGCGAGAGACTGCAGGCTAGAGCCTCAGTTTCCCTTTATGAGCCTCGTGGGCCCATGTGTTCCATTGGGTTCCACCGTGGTTGTGGCCCTTGACTGTTTCTCCAGGGGATGCTTCTCCTTAGGGCGCAACGAAGATCCCGGAGTTTAGTGATCCTGGATATATGTTTTTTTAAAGCACTACTTTATGACCATTTCAAATGAACCTTAAAATGTCCACAGTTAACAAACTGGCAAATTGCAGGCACACGAGGTTCCCTGATCCCATCTGTCCCCCTCACTCTATGCCCCTGAGTCTTACTCCACCCTTGGCCCGCCCCAACCATGCCCCCCAACCTCATGGCTGAAGCAGCTGTGACTTGGCTGGTGACAGAAGCGGATGCCTAACTGTGGCCCCTGGGGCCAGGCCGTTGACCTTCCCGCCTTTCTGGGGCCGAAGCTCAGGACGCTCCCCTTACTGTGGGAAGCAGCCCTTCTCTCTGGAGGTGGGGAGAAAATCGGCCCCACCAGGGTTTTATTTTATTTTATTTTTTTAAAAAGATTTTATTTATTTATTTGAGAGAGAGAGAATGAGAGAGAGAGCAGGAGAGGGAGGAAGGTCAGAGGGAGAAGCAAACTCCCCGCCGAGCAGGGAGCCCGATGCGGGACTCGATCCTGAGACTCCAGGATCATGACCTGAGCCGAAGGCAGTCGCTTAACCAACTGAGCCACCCAGGCGCCCCCCCACCTGGGTTTTAGAGGATAGTGTGGTCACAGGTGTGGCAAGCCTGAGACATGGATACACCTGTTAAGCCCATAATCTCACCCTTGCAAACTGGTCCTTCAAGAAACATTTACTCAAGAGTCCAAGATGAAAGTAGGACGATGTTCACTGCAGCCCCAAACTGGAAGTGACTGAAATGCCCACCCATTAGAAACTGGTCACATGATACCCTCTAGTTCCATCCACGCCATTGCAAATGAATTACAGTTCACCCATCCGTGCAATAGGAATACTATGCAGACACGGAAAAGAACGCAATGGGACAGTATAAACTCTCTCTCTCTCACACACAGGGGATATCAATTATATATATAATTGTAATAAATATGGATAATAAGAATATATATACATATATATATATTCAGTAATTCTCAACCAGGGGTGATTTACCCCTTAGGGGACTTTTGGCAATGTCTGGAGATATTTTTGGTTATCACAACTGGGAGGTGGGAGTTGCTGTTGGCATCTAGTGGCCAGGGATGCTGTTAAAAATCCTACAGTGTACAAGACAGCCCTTGACAACCCTGATGTATAATAGGGAAAGAGAGATATATAACGAGAGAGAGAGAGAGAGAGAGAGAGGAGGAGCAGGAGGAGGAGGAGGAAGGTATCTTGATAATGCACATAAAACAGTTTTATAGGCTGACTTACAGTGGGTACTTCTGGTGGTGATTTACAGAGAACTTTGCATTTCTAAGTTAAACCATTCTCTATTGTTTAAATTTTTCTTTTACAATGATCTTGAGCAGCTTTAGTAATCAGAGAAAACTGGGTTTTTTAAAAAAGTTGTCCCATGGGCGCCTGTGTGGCTCAGCTGGTTAAGCGACTGCCTTCGGCTCAGGATCGAGTCCCACATCAGGCTCCCTGCTCAGCGGGGAGTCTGCTTCTCCCTCTGACCCTCCTCCCTCTCAGGCCTCTCTCTCTCTCATTCTCTCTCAAATAAATAAATAAAAATCTAAAAAAAAAAAAAGTCCCACTTCCCTAAGTAGCACTTCAGGTGTGCAGGTGTGTCAATGATGGGGGGTACTGGGGGAAGCATGCCAACACACATACCCCCCCCCCACCTTGTTTGATTTAGTCGAGGCAACAGAAACTTAGCAGGAGTGAAACCTGGGTCTGGCATTAGGCGCCTTAGCATAGCTTCCCTTGGCCCTTTGAGTTCCTAAAAGGAAGGTGGCAGAACTTGCAGATGATGTCTTCACTTCCGCTCAAGGGAATGTTGATAATCATTGGGTTCTCTTAGCACTAGTCTCTATGGCTCATATGTATGAATTCGAAGAGGCGCCCTCTCTGGACAGATTGAGAAAAGGGGCCCCTTCTGTGTGGACATGGCTTGGCAATCAAGTAGGGGTTGGATTTCAGCCCATCCATTCACCTGTCCACCAGATGTCTGGGCAGTCTACATCCTGAACGACTGCACATGGTGGCCCTGTCTCCTTGACGTTAAACTAAACTCACCTTCACATCCTCTTCTGGGAGAAAAAAAACAATTATTGTCTGGGCATCCCTGTGCAGTATCTCTCTACTAATGCTCTTCCTCCCTGAACCTCAAGAATGCTCACCCTCCACTCCCAGCACTGTGAAGGGACCCCAGACCTGGCTTGGACATCCTTGCCTTGGGCATCCACGAATGGGGCAGAGACGCACTGTCCCTGGAAAGGAAGCTGCCTACGCCCACCCCATGCTGGGTTTGACTTCCAAACCCCTCACACAAGTCCTCTCTTTGATACAGTGGAGCAGGCCCTGGACCACAGCAGCCTTCGGCAGCTGGTGCTCAGCAACTATACCGCGAGAGAGTTTCGAAGCAGGGACTTACACTCGGACAGCATACCGGAGAGGGGGGATGATCTGAGGCTCAAGAAGAAGTTAGCGATCTGAGGCAGATGGTGCTGCGTTTGTACCTTAACCAGAGAGAATAAAGGTTTTGTTCCGTAACCCTGGTGCCTCCTCACACTCATTACAAAGAGACTAGACTAGGGTTCTGGTCGCCACCCTGGGATGGGATAGAGAAATTAGGACAGAAGAGCTGAGACAGGAAGCAAGAGTTGTAGGAGGTCACCATGGTTCCTGAAACACCCCCACCCCCGCCCCGAGATTGTGACCAGAACAAACCACTAGTACTTCTGAAATTAGAAATTAACTTCTTATAGTTAACGGATGTGATTTTTTGCTGAGTGAGCCATATTCTTAGAATGAATGTGAGGCCTCTTCCTCTTCATTTCTCATGGGGCCTGTCTAAGCACATCTAAGGGAGAAATATGCCAATGACATCCTAAAGGAGAGGAGGTCATGGAAGCTAGGCTCTGCAGATGCTTGAGCTCTTTGAAGAAAAGGGCTTTGGTCCTCTAGTTAACATTCCAATAAATTGTGGACCTTCATAGAAATAGTCCTGAGTGGCTGTGAAGGTCTATTTCAAATAAGAGTTATTAAAATTCAGTAATAATGGCAGCAGGGACATCACTCGCTCATACTCTGCCTTCAAGGGAACTAGCAAAGGATCTTCCTTATTCAAGGCACTTCTGTCAGAGAAACACCGTGAACAAATACACAACATCCTGTTTATTTGAACACAGCTTCTGGATGCATTTCCATCTGCGGGGTATGTGGCCGCGTGGTATCTATGTGCCCCTGAGGCTGCAAAGAAGATGGAGGTGGGTAATGAGGCAGCCGCCAGCTAACAGGCACGTAGCAGGGATGGCAGCATTACTGGGCAAAGTGAGAGGAGAGCAGGGACCATCTCCCCACCAAAGGCAAGCCCAGGGTTGGGTGGTGAGCCCCTCTCAGTCCTTCTCTTCCCCGTGGGTGATGATGTGCACCAGGTTCTTATAGTCCAAGTTGCCAGTCACATCAGGGGGGAAGGCGGCGAACATCTGCTCAATCTGCAATGAACCAGCAACGCATACTGAGCGTGACGGGAGGGGAAGCGAGAGGGACCGCTGGGTGTGGGCTTGGTCCCCGTGCAGAGGCAGCAGGGCTGTGGTGGGTGTGGAGACACGACACTCAGGTCCCCCTCCAGGAAGGCCTTGTCGCTCAGCTGCTGCAGAGAGCTGCCAGCCCCAAGGTCATGGCCTTCCTGGGGCAGCCCACAGCCAACTGATCAGTGTGGGGCCCAACTTGGGCCCTCTTAGAAGTTAGTGCTAGCTCTAGGGCTCCCTGGGAGGTGTGGGGGAAGCCAAGACACTCTTTGGGCCTGAACGGAGGTTCAACATCTCCCTCCATGCCTCCCTGCTTCCTTGTCCTTCCTTGCTCTTCCGCAGGTGCTGACCCCATGGGCCATCCGGCAGGGATGTTCCCGGGAATCCAGCCCTGTAGTAGCAGGTAAAGCAGGGATCGCAAATGCAGGTGTACAAAGGGGCTAGGCAGACTGTGCAAGGGAGCAAAGGGGGGGGGGGCCTGTGGCTAAAAGCAGACACACAACCCATCTACAGGGGCAGCAACTGGGCAGAGCCAGCCGAATGTTGTCGAATGGGCTAGGAGGTCACACTTTTTGAGAGAATCTGACTCTTTGAGGGAAATGAGAAATCTAGATTTTTTTTCAACATGCAATTTCCACATTTAAAAAGTATTGACTAGTTATTTTTTAAAATACCTCTTGGCCAATAATAGCTAACACATTGTCCTTATCACATGCTTTAGCACGTTATGCATATTAACTTGTTTAATCCTCACAGCGTACTACCAGGAAAGTTTTATTACCATCCCCACTTTACAGATGAGGAAACTGAGGCACAGTGGGGTTAAAGAGCTTGTCCCAAGTCACCAAGCTGGTAGGAGGTGAAGGCAGGCTCTTTTAAGTGCTTGAGTTTTAAGGGGAAATCTAAATACAGTTTTTAGTGAAATGTGAAACCTGATGCCATCAGGCCTGACCAGGAGCTATTTTTAAATATTTCATTAATAACATTGATGGGACTGTTGCTTATTGATACAGGACTTTGGGAGAATTAGCAAAAGTGCCCCCTTTTGCGCCTGCCAGAAAAAGTCATATATACTGCTTTAAGAAAAAATAAAATTACAACAGGACACTTTACTGCCATCTGCTGGAAAACAATTGCAACAAATAGATACTCTGCAATATTATGAGTACAGCATCCAGAAGAATTGCACAGTGCGGAACCTACATGACAGTATGCGGCACCCTGCAAGCTACCCTCACTCCGTCAGGAAACCGGTGCTCTAACCAGGGCTCCGTGCACTGTGAGGAAAGTAGATCTGGAGTCAGACAGACCTGGGTTTGAATCCAGGCCCCAGAGTTGAGCATTGGTGGTGTCCTTTAAGGCAAGTGACTAACTTCCCTGGGCCTCAGTTTCCTCAACTATAAAATGACAATAATACTAGTCCCTACCTGATAGGGTGGTTGAGAGAATGAAATGAGATAGGGGGCTCAGTAGCAGGTTCTCTGTCAGTGTGGGGCCAGGGGTATTTTAGGAAAGGGGGTAACACAGGAGCTGGGGTGCAGTGTTGCGTCCAAGGGGCCGTTACCTCCTCTTTGGAAAATCTCTCGGCCTGCGTGGTCAGCATCTCCCGAACGCTGCCAAGAAAGAACAGCAGGTGTTGGCACCAGGTGTGTGTGTGGGAAGCAGGGAACCCCCGTGTCCCCCCCGCACATCCCACTCACTAATCAGCCTTGAGCACCCCTTTGCCTTCGGGGTCAAACACTTTGAATGCGTTGAGAATGGTCTCCTCGGGGTCTGACCCTGAAACAGAAAACAGGGTTGAACATGCCCTGGGTGGCCGAGAACCCATGGTACTCCAGGAGGCAGGGCCCAACTCCCTCCAAAGATGGAAGGGCCAAAGCCAGGCTGTTTTGCTTGGAGGAAAGGCCCTGCCTTCCTCTGAGCACTGAACCTTGGTAATTGCAAAGAGTGGGCTACGAATCCAGTCATTTCTGAGCAAACCTAAGCTCAAACATGGATCTAGATTTAGAAAGACTGGGATTCGAATCCTGACTCCAGCATTTGCTAGCTGTGTGGCCATAGACAAGGGGCTTTCCATCTCTGAGCCTTAGACCAGGGATAAGAAGAGAACCTACCTCCTAGATACTAAACGAGGTAATGCATCCAAAGTGCGTGGCATGAGGTCTGGCTCAGGGTGAGCCTTGGAGCAATGGGAGCTGCTGCTTTCCCCCCCGCCCCCAGTGTTACTCTGCCTTCATCTTCTGCCAACCCTTGTCTGCCCTCCTGGTGCTTTAATTCATGCCCAAAGATGAAGACACGTAAAGATACACACGCACAAATGCACACACACATACACAAATATACACATACGGACCTACACATGAACTTACCCTTAAGTTTCTCCCCAAACATCGTTAGGAACACAGTAAAGTTAATTGGACCTGGAGCTTCCTTGAGCATTTCATCAATTTCCTCATTTTTCACGTTCACACGCCCTAGGGCAGGAAACACACAGTCAGGGCCCCCCGGGCTGGGCCGGAAACAGCTGTCAGGACCCTGGCATTTGCCCTCGTAATTCCACTCGAGGGAATCTAGTCTAGGGACAATCAGAGATGCCAGATTCACTGGAAAAGATGTTCTCCACAGTGTTATTTATGATAGCCAGACAGCCGGAAACAACCCAAACATCCAACGGGGAGAGGGGCTAGCTACTTTTATAATGGTGTCTTCAGAACCTGGAACATTTTAAGCAGATCTTTTAACTTTTTACTTAAATGAGAAATGCTCCTATTATAAATTATCCCTCTCAGTTGGAGGTGGGAGAGACAGATCAGAATCACCTGAGGGAACTTTGTCAGATTATATCTGCTGTAACCCACACAACCTCGGAGGTTCTGATATACCTGGATTATAGCCTCTGCCACAAGCCCACATTGCACCTTTGTGCAAATTTTTAAAAGCCACCCCTTCTGAAGAGAATTTATGTTTTAAATATAAAAACCTACGGTGACTACAGACATGAATAGTAATCTGGAAAATGGTGTAGTGCACAACCTGCAAGCTGTTCCTGGTAGCCCTGAGTTCTGAGAGCGGGAGTGGAGGGGGGGGTGAGTGGTGGCAGGTTGGACACATATATTTTGAAAAAGCTCCATACACTCGTGCTCACACTGTTGAGATGCTAAATTTAAAAAGGTGAATCCAAAATAGAATGATTCCAATCTTAAAACAACCACCACAACAAAAAACTCACAAAAAACCAGATGTATCTAGAAAAGATTTGGAGGCTGAAACGCGACAGTGGAATGTGACCTAATGGTTAAGTTTTCTTCTTTATACTTTTCTGAATTTTGCAAATTTTCTATTGTGAGCTGGCATTGCATTCAAAATCACAGAAAAAAATTTATTTTAAAAGAAAAATGAAAGATATGTGAGGACACTGAAAGCCTAAACACTTTGCTGTCTTCCGAAGTTTGTCTTAAAGGCCAACCATGATTGAGCCGTTTCTTGAAAAATGACAAGCTCTTGACCTTTTCAGTAGTCCCACCTTCTGCCCCTCAGGCGAGTGGGATAAGGAGACCCTCCTGCACGCCTAGCGGGGGCGGGGGAAGACATACCAAGAGCAGCAAAGGTGTCCCTCAAATCATTCTTGTCGATGAAGCCATCCCTGTTCTGATCCATGATGGTGAAGGCCTGTGGAAGGGGGCGGTCAGCTGGTCAGCCCAGGAGAAGTTGGGTGGAGGAGCCCAAGAGATTGGGCTATGGACTGGGGGAAATGGGATTCTGGGATTCAGGGAGCACTGAAGGACATGTGATCAAGAATCAAAAATCGGAAATGTCTGGCCGTTCCTCAAAACGTTATGCACAGAGTTCCCATGGGATCCAACGATTCCACTGCTAGGCGTCTACCCAAGAGAATTGAAAACATCTGTCCCCACGGAAACCTGTGCCTGAGCATCCATAGCAGCTTTATTTACAATAGCCCCAACCTGGAAACGGCCCATATGTCCATCAACTGATGGATGGATCCACCAAATGTGGTCTAGCCACGAAACAGACCACTACTGAGCAAGAAGGAAGGAGATCCTGACACCAGCTACAACACAGATGAGCCCTGACTCAGGACACTGAGTGGAAGAAGCTGGGGCAAAAGGCCACGTGCTGTATGATGCATTTCTATGAAATGCCCAGAGCAGGCAAATCCATGGGGACAGAAGATAGATGGGCGGTGGCCAGAGGCTGGGAGCGGGAGAGAGCGGCTGCTAATGGCCCTGCAGTTTCCTTCTGGGGTGAGGAGAATGTCTGGAATGACTGGTTATGGCTGCACAACTCCGTGACTTCAGTAAATAACCACCAAATTGTGCACGCGGCTGACAAAGGTGAACTTAGGGTTGTGGGAATTACATATCTATGAAGTTGTTATTTAAAAAATCAAGTTAATACCTGGGGTCTCATTCCCCACCCCCACCTCACCACCAAAGCCGTTATCTATAAAATGGGGCTGGTAATGTTGCCCAGGGGGCGCCCATGAAGGCTCCCAAGAGCCTTGTAAATGCCCTGGTCATTTTACAAATGACTTATCATCTCCGTGTTTTTTTTGAGTTCTTTGCAGCTGATTCCTGAAAGTATTTGCACCACCTCCCACGCCCCCCAGCAGCTGATCTCATTCCAGAGATTGGGACAGGGTGAGGGGGAAGGGGCGGCAGCGTCTTCTCCCTGCAAGGTGATAATTTCAAGTTCAGATACGAATATTTCGTCCTGGGAATTCTTTCCCTGGGGGCCTATGGGACACAACATTCCTGTGATCTGAACATTAGTGAGGACAAAAAAGTGGAAGTGTTCATGTCCCACTTGGAAGCCCCAAATGGTTTCCTCTTTGATACAGAACACACGGGCCTCTGCAGCATATTTTCCTCTAAACGCCCAGGTGGGAGTGTGGATGACTCAGTGTGAGCCATCACGACGGCTGGAAAATTAATTCAGAGTCTATCCTTCTAAGCCTGCGGGCAGTGGCTTAATTTGGCCTAATTGGTACTTAGGTTTACTTAATAAGGCGCACTCCCATAGAATGCGATGGGGTTTCCACCTGGCTAGCGTTCAACAATGGGGGACTATATAATTTAAAATCCAAGAGATACTCTTTTTCGTCTCTCAGTTTGGCAGAAATAATATTTTAGGCTATTAATACCTAATGTTTGGAGATACAGGGGGAAAAGACAATTTTTCCTTTTGAGGCTGATGGGGGTAGGGATTAGTACAGCATTTCTGGAGGGCCAGCAGTCCTGGTTTTTAGTTCCTTTTTAAAAATGCCTTTGATCCAGCAGTTCTGCTTTTAGGAATTTACCCCAAGGAAATAAGTAAAGATGTGTTATTCATAATTGTAGAACAGTCTAAACAAAGATAACTTCCAACCATAAGGAGTGGTTTCGATAAATGATAGAAAATGTTGCTGAGGAATTGCTCAAAGAAAAATAGCAAAATAGTTTAAAAGTTTATAGGCGTAATACAAAAACGACTTGAAGGATGGATATGAGAATGTTAACTGATTATCTCTGGGTGGTAGAACTGTAGGTAGTTTTTATGTTCTTCTTTGTGCTTTTCTGAATCCCCCCCCAACATTTTCAACAAGAAACGTGCTTTATTTGATGATCGGCAAAAAATATTAAAAATAATTTCTTTAAATGGTTCACCCACATGTTGAGACTGGATCTGGGAATGTTTGGAGGATAAAAACATCTAGCCCAGAGGTCCCTGCAGGGAACATGGACCGAGGGAGCGTTCTCTCTAACAGGTGGGACTCTCCATCTGGGCGGATGGTTCAACAGCTGCACCCACCTCCTTAAATTCCTGGATCTGGGTCTGTTCAAACATAGAGAACACGTTGGAATTGGCGCCTTCTGCTCTCTTCTTGGCTTTCTTCGGTGCCTGGGGGGGTGGGGGAGGAGCATGATGAAAAGAGTCAGAAGCTGGGAGCTAGAGAACTAGGTGAGGTTGTCCCATTTCTGAGTGAGCCTCAGCTGCTCATCTGTGAAATGGGGGTATGAGGCCCACACTCATCTCAAAACGGTGATACGGGAGGGATCGGAGGAGAACAGAATCACGTGTCTCAGGAGCACGCTGGTTCTGGTGGATGGTCAGAGATCGTGGGTCCTGCAGCACCTCCTTTGCAAACTAGGGGAGGTGGAGATGCGTCTCTGGGGAAGGAGGCAACACTTTCAGATCAGCCCCAGCAGGATCCAGCCGCCTTTGTTTCAGGACATTTCACAAAATTTCCGTAATGCACAGAAGGAGAATTGATTGGAGGGGGGACACGTCGGGCTCGCTAAACCATGAGGAATACCCTTACGAAATGACACCTTTTCAGGGTGTTAAAACCCACTGCTCCCCCTCCCCAATTCTCCTTTGATCCAGATGGCAGTGAAATCTCCTCTCTGAATGTTCTGTTCTTGCGTATGGCAGACAGTGCAGAGAAGAGCAAGTTAACCTGTGTCCCCACCCCACCCCACTAGAAATAGAGCAAATGCTTGAATGCCATACATACAGGATTTCATTTAACCCCCCAGGCAAGTAGATGCTATTTCTTGGTAAAGATTTTACTTATTTATTTGAGAGAGAGACCGAGATAGAGCATGAGAGGGGAGGAGAGAGAGCAGCAGACTCCCCACTGAGCAGGGAGCCTGATGCAGGACTCGATCCCAGGACCCCGAGATCATGACCTGGGCCGAAGGCAGACGCTTCACCGACTGAGCCACCCAGGCGCCCCACAAGTAGATGCTATTACTACCATAGCCATTTTCCTGGAGAGTCAGCCTGGGCTCAGAGAGGTTGGGTCGCTTGCCCAAGGTCACACAGTCACAGAAAGGCAGAACCGGAGTTGCACTTGGGGCAGTCTGCCTCCAGAGTCTGTGCCCCTAACCATTCCCCCAGGCTGGCTCTGATTTGGTGGCTTCCTGCTTTGGGAGGGGGACACCTAACCAAACAACACAGGGAGAAAGGTTTTAAATTTGCAAGTTCAAAAGGTGAAAACAAAAAGATTCTTTTCCCCAGCTGCCTGAACAAGAGAAAAGAATTACAATTTGATCCTTAAAAGCGTTCAATCCCATTTTGCAAGCCCTGGGAGTTATTGATTCCTCAAGAGGTCAGTAGACAAGCCATAAAAAAGCCAACTCTCTTATTTTGTTTTTGCGAGTCCCTGGGAGCTGCTGTTATTTGTGGCTTATCGGGGCATTGATTGGGGTTCCTCTGTGCACACACAGCAAGCACTGCTTTTTTCACCAGGGTCCGGGGCCCTCGAAAGCCACCTTTCTCCCCCTCCCCTCTGGTCCTCTGCTCATAGGTGCAGTTTCCCCCCACCCCCAACCCCTGCAGCATTACACCTCTTAGAGCCCTCACTACTCACCATGGTGGAAAGGACACAACACTGCTTCCCCAGAAGAATCCCTCAGGCTGCCCAGCTCTCCTCGGCTGGGAAACAATAAATACTTCCTCCCCATGTTTAAAAATAACCCCATGACCACTTTTGGCAGTAATAGGTGAGGCGGACACCACCTAAGGCCCCCCCACCCCCATGCCGTTCTTCTGAAGTAAGGAGAGCTCACTCGCCACCCGGTGACACATGAGACCCAAAAAGGCATTCAAGGTTAAAGAGACAGGCGGCTGGGTCATAGGGAGAGATGCTGCACGCTTTCAGCAGCCCTTGGGAGGGAGGCACTTGTGCTTGTCAATTTTGAGAAAGAAAACAGCAGAGAGGAGACTGTTAAAATTCTCTAACGTGAGCAGCGTCCCACCCCAGGGCCTTTGCACCTGCACTTCCCTCTGCCTGGAGTGTTTTTCCATCAGACATCTTCGAGGCTCCCTCCCTCACCTCCCTCAGATCCTTGCTCAGATATCACCTCCTCAGTGAGACCTCCCCACCACCCTGTTTAAAATAGCCACTCACCCTCCACCCATCCAGAACCCCTTCTCTGCTTTGTTTTTCTGCAGAGCACTTATCACTTCCTGACATACCGTGTAATTCACTTCTTTATTTTGTTCAGTGTCAGTGAAAAGCTCAGGGAAAGCAGGGTCCTTTTCAGTTTTCCTCACTACTCTCTCCCTGGCTCCTAGCTCCTCACGGGCGCACAGCACCTGCTCAATGAATACTTGTTGATTGAAGAAATAACATCTTTCACTTACTGAGCACTTGCTACGTGCCAGGCACCATGTACACGTGTCTCACGCTCATAGTTAATTTTCCAGACACCCTGTGGGGTAGAGACCACCTTGTCCTCTGTGTCCCCAGCATTCATCCCTGCCATTGTGTGCCAGGCGCTGTGCTAGGGTGGGGGAGAGGGCTGGCAGGTGACAAACTCCCTGTCATGACACTGTGAGTAAGGAGTAGATGGACAAAGATAAGGACATGCATAACCAGGATACTTTCAGGTAGTAACACTTCTTACATCGGAATGAGATAGAGAGGTGTGGAAGTCACGGGGGGGGGGGCTGCCTCCCGTGGGCTCAGGGGTCCTCTCTGAGCAGAGACTGGGAGAGAATGCTCCTAGCAGCGGGGACAGCAAAAGCCTCAGAGGGTGAATTGTCTTCTTTGAGGAGCAGAAGGACCTGTGTGGCTGGAGCTGAGTGAGTGAGGGGGTCTGGGGCACAAGGTGAAGTCAGCAAGGCAGGTGGGGCAGATCACAGCCTGGGGATTTTACACCAGATGCAAGGGGGAGCCATAGGGGACTTCAGAGCAGGAGACCCTTTGTCTAACCAGTCCCGGGGGGGGGCTGCCAGTGCATTTGGGGAGCAAGGCCAGCAAGCACAACTGTGGAAGGCGATCCTATCAAGCAAATCAATCCACAAATATGTTCTCAGTTGCTCTGACGTTTTAGAACCTTCCATGGGTGTTGCCGGGAGAAAACCGGCAAGATCCTTGGCTCCCAGGAATGAACAAACTGGTTAATATAGGAGTAAGGCAGACTCTGCCCTCCTGGCCTGAGTGGGGGTTGTTAGAATGTCTCCATTTGACCTGAGAAGGTTTGAGGCAGGACGGTGGAGTGATTTAGCCCTCAGGCTGGCAAGTCAGATGAAATTGCATTTGAACCTGAGCTCTGTGTGACCTTGGGCCGGTGACTTCACCTCTCTCAGCACATAAAGTGGGAATGAAAAAAGACCTTCCTTATGAGGCTCTGGGCAGGGCGAGAGGAGATGAGGCCCAGACAGGCATCACTCACCTCCCCTCTCAGGTGAAAACAAAATTCAGTTTTGAGGGCGCAAACCCAGGAACCATTTATTGCCGTGACAAGAAAAAAAGATGTAAATTCTCCTCTTTCCAGTCACGCGTGGGTCACAATTACCCAGGAGCATCTTCTGACAGAATCTTTAATAACAAAAGGTGTGTTTCTTGGTGTGCGCCCAGGGGTGTATACACACACCCACGCGCACAAAGACATCCAAGTATTTGTGTGCATGCACGGAGCACCTAATACGCACGCGCACCCACGCACACTCACACACCCATGCGTGTGTGCACAGATCAGTCAAGAAGAGCTTTTCTGTCCACGATTCTCTGACACCAGAATAAGTGTTTCCCTAGCTAATAGGAACGCCATGGATTTTCGTTAGAACACTTGTGTGAGCAGTCAGGGGCTATAAATGGCCAAGCAGCATGGTTGTTGCTGTGTGCAGAATGCACGCTGGGGGATGGGGAGCCCCCAGTTCAGGGGTTCGCATAGGCTCAGGCCCTCCAGAGGCAGGTGGGTGTATAAGTGTGACTCTGAAGGGCGCCCATATAGCTAGTCCCCCTGAGGACATATTTTTTTTTTCAACTGAATCTTTGGGAGGGGTGACAGGGGGAGAGTTCTGGCTGAGGAGCTAGAGGTGCAGGGTCTCAAACAGGGCACTAAACTTCCCGGGGCCTCAGTTTCCTCATCTGGGAAATGGAGACCATAATAGTGCATAACCCCATAAGGCTACTGGGGGGAGTGAGTGAGATTACGTGTGTCAGGCAGATTCTGGGAACATGGCTGCTGGGACTTAGGGCCCACAGGATGTGCGTCAGGCCTTGGGCTCTGTTGAGAGAACGGGAGACCCAGAGGTGCCCCCCCTTGCCAGTGGGTTGGGTCACCACTGAGGAGCCCCCCGGAGTCCTGGGACAAGGTCCTAGGAGTGGAGAATCTGGGAAGACCTGGGGTCTGGGTCTATGTAGACTTTCCAGGGTTTCAGCATCAACCTCAAGAGCGCATTGGAGGGAGACGCCTGGGTGGCTTAGTTGGTTGTCTCCCTTCAGCTCAGTTCAGGATGCCAGGACCCTGGGATCGAGTCCCACATCGGGCTCCTTGCTCAGTGGGGAGCCTGCTTCTCCCTCTGCCTGCCGCTCCCCATTCTTGTGCTCTCGCTCTCTCTGACAAATAAATTAATTAAATCTTCAATAAATAAATAACATCTTTAAAAAAAAAGAGTGCATTGGAAAGAATGGGGGGGCTGGAGCCTCTCTGGCCTCAAGGGTGGGCTGGCTGTATTTTACCTACATAGGCTCACAGGGCCCGTGAACCCCTCGAGACCCTCCACCTTTCTACTGCCTGTGGGATTCCTCCGGCTGAGAAGTGTCCCCCAACCACACAAATCCCATGGAGCCAAAGAGAAAAATAACTGCCCACCTGAGGTACTCAGAAGCCAGAGAATGCTGGGCAGGCGAATCAGAATAGCAACTTCCCCAACAATCAGAAAATAAACCCAGTATTCACTTCCTATCGCTGCTATAAAAATATTATCATAAATTGGTGGCTTAAAACAGCACCAGTTTACTATCTCACTGTTCTCGAGGTCAGAAATGGAAACTGGGTTGGCAGGGCTGCATCCCTCCTGGAGGCTCCAGTGAAGAATCTTTTCCTTGCCTTTTCCAGAGCCTGCCCACATTCCTTGGCTCATTTGTTGGCCACATCACTCCAGTCTCTGCCTCCAAACTCTGAGCCTCCTGCCTCTCTCCCATCTTCTAAGGATCCCCTGTGACTATACTGGGTCCACCTGGATAGTCCGAGATACTTCCCCGATCGCCAGATCCATAACCACATCTGCAAAAGCCCTGTGAGCTAACATATTCGTGGGTTCCGAGGATTGGGATGTGGACCTCTTTGGAGAACTTAATGCTGCCTACGTACCACATCTACGTACCACATCTAGAGAAACACGGCAGCTGGAGAAAACAGATCAACCGCTGAGTAATATTAATTTCAACAATAAAAGTTGTTAAAATTCATGGAACTATACACCAGAAAAAAGGTCAATTTTATTGAATGGTAATTTAAAAAAAATTACCCATTGACAATTTTAAAAGAAGAGGTGGGGAGAGGGGGAAAAATGTAAGTAGTGCTTACAGATGTACTCTGTTTTTTTTTTTTTTTAAAGATTTTATTTATTTATTCATGAGAGACAGAGAGAGAGAAGCAGAGGGAGAAGCAGGCTCCCAAAGAGCAGGGAGCCCTATGTGGGACTCGATCCCAGGACCCTGGGATCATGACCCGAGCCGAAGGCAGACGCTTAACCATCTGAGCCACCCAGGTGCCCCAGATGTACTCTGTTTTTAAGCAAGAATGATTCTGATCCCCAATTCAAAGGCTACTGATTACTTAATTATTTGTTGAAGCCTTACTATGCGCCAGGCCCTATTTTCAGGGCCTGATGTATATCAGTAAAACTTCATTCAGGTGAGCGGAGACACGCATATAAGAAGTTTAAATCTGAGAAAAGTGGGTATTTATGTTCAACTGTAATATGGCACAATATTCTCTTTTAAAACTGTAGCAGTGTATTTATTTGATTATTTTTTAAAAAACCGAGTGTGTGGTTTACTCCATAAAACTAAAACAAACAAACGAAAAACGCCTAGGGAAATTCAAGTGAAATTCTAAAGTGACTTCCTGGAGCTTTAAGACCTGATTTCTAAGCTAAAAATTAAGTGGGTGAATAGCAAAAAATGGATGGTTCCTATTGCAATCCAAGTACAAGGTTTGAGTCCAGGCCAGCTTGCCTGTGTGATCTTACGCAGTTTCTTCGGAGTCTGTTTCCCCATCTGTAAAATGGGGATAATTATAGCACTCACCTCAAAGGGTTTTCATGAAGCTTAAATCAGATAGCCCATTGCGAGCACTCCATAAATATTAGCCGCTGTGATTGTTTTGGGGTGTTTGACTGTTAGACCCCCACTTGGGGCCAGGAAGTTTCCAACCTTTTCCCAGGCCTAGGGGACAGGAATCTGAAAGGGAGACAGTCTTTTTTCCATTGACCATTTGGAGACTTACCATGGTGCACCATGGAGCGTCTCAGGGTCAATGTCTCCATTTGAACTTGGATTTACTGCCTTTGCGTGGTTGACTGTGTTTTCAGTGGGTAGAAGGGAGGCTTGGAATGAGGGAGACAGGTAAGGAACATTTGAATTCCTATAAGGCTTTGATTCCCACTTTGCTAATCACTGCTCCTGAGGTTCTTCTTCTTCTTTTTTTTTTAGGGTTTTATTTTTTTATTTATTTGAGAGAGAGAGAGAGCACGAGCAGGGGGAGGGACAGAGGGAGAGGCAAGCAGACTCCCTGCTCAGCAGGGAGCTGAAGCAGTGCTCTCCTGATGTTCTTCTTTACATTAACATTTTAAACTTCAGGACTGCCTGGGTGGCTCAGTTGGTTAAGCATCTGCCTTCAGCTCAGGTCATGATCTTGGGGTCCTGGGATCGAGCCCCATGTTGGGCTCCCTGCTCAGCAGGAGAGTCTGCTTCTCCCTTTCCCTCTGCCCCTCCTCCCTGCTTGTGTTCTCTCTCAAATAAATAAAATCTTTAAAAAAATTTTTAAATTTCAAAATGATGCAGGGTCAAATAGGCAAAATGAATCTGTGAAGTTCCTGGGTTTAGCAAAAAATATAGAATGCCCAGTTAAATCAGAATTTGAGATAAACAATGAGTAATTGGGAGCTTGACGGTGTTGGGGATGTTCTGTATCTTGATCTGGGTGCTGGTTCCACAGATGTAATGTCTGGGAAGATTCGTGGAGCTGGACTTCTCTATCAGTGCCCTTCTCTATGTCCATGTTACATGTCCATAAAAAGTTGAATCGATGCTATGTGAATGAGTGCATTCTTAATATAAAACAATTTGAAATACTACAGAAATATATTGACTAAAAAGCTTCCTTTCTATCATTGCAGCCAAATCCTCCCTGGAGGGATTGAATGTCTTTGTGTATTTGGTATAAAGTCTTCCAGACTATATGTTTTTGTTTGTGTTTTGTGTTTTTATAATTTTTTATTTTATTTTAATTCCAGTGTAGTTAACACAGAGTGTTCTATTAGTTTCAGGAGTACAATATAGTGATTTAATGATTCTGTGTATTACTCAGTGCTCATCACGATAGGTGTGCTCTTAATCCCCTTCAGCTCTTTCCCCCCATTCCCCTACCCACCTCCCCTCTGGTAACCACCAGTTTGCTCTCTATACATAGTTAAGAATCTGTTTTTTGGTCTGTCTCTCTTTTCCCCTTTGTTCATTTGTTTTGTTTCTTAAATTCCACATATGAGTGAAATCATATGGCATTTGCCTTTCTCTGACCGGTTTATTTCACTTAGCATTATACTCTCTAGATCTATCTGTGTTGTTACAAATGGCAAGATTTCGTTCTTTTTCATGGCTGCATAATACTCCGGTGTATAGATGTATACACACAAATACGCATACCACATCTTCCTTATCCATTCATTTATCAGTGGACACTTAGGTTGCTTCCATAATTTGGCACTTGTGAGTAACCCTGCAATAAAACCTAGAGGTGTGTGTATCCCTTCAAATTAGTGTTTTTGTATCTTTGGGTAAATACCCAGTAGTGCAATTGATTACTAGATCATAGGGCAGTTCTATTTTTAATTTTTTGAGGACCCTCCATACTGTCTTCTGCAGTGGCCATACCAATCTGCATTCCCACCAACAGTGCACGAGGGTTCCTTTTTCTCTACATCTTCTCCAACACTTGTTATGTTTCCCAGGCTATATTTTTAATTGTTTGCTTTTTTAACTTGAGCTGCACCTGTGGGAAAGTGCATGTCTCTTAAGTGCTCAGGGCAACAAGTTTTTGCCTATGTCCACGCTGTTTCACCACCCAAGTCAAGACAGAACATTCCAGCTCCCAAAGCTTTCCCTAGTGCCCATCAACATTCCACCCCCCGCTGTAACTTTTTTTTTTTACCTCTAGCACTATAGATTCATTTTGCCATTGTAGAACTTCATAACATTCTTTCTAGACTTGCTTGAGATAAAATTTTAATGTTAGAATTCACAGAAAGGGCGCCTGGGTGGCTCAGTTGGTTAAGCGACTGCCTTCGGCTCAGGTCATGATCCCAGGGTCCTGGGATCGAGTCCCGCATCGGGCTCCCTGATCTGTGGGGAGCCTGCTTCTCCCTCTCCCACTCCCCCCGCTTGTGTTCCCTCTCTTGCTGTGTCTCTCTCTGTCAAATAAATAAATAAAATCTTTAAAAAAAAAAAAAAAGAATTCACAGAAAGATTGCCACGTTCCCATATACCCCTCACTCAGTTTCTCCTAATGTTAATCTCTTACATTACGGTGGGACATGGGTACATTACTATTAACCAAACTCCAGAGTTTATCCGGATTTCTCTGATTTTTCTACTGCTGTTCTTGTTTCTGTCCCAGGATACCATATTGCAGTTCCTGACTATTTCTCTCATTTGCACATACAAATATACACTTTTTCACACAAATGGTAACATACACACACAGGCCACCTGGGCCTTTCCACTCCACGATCCACCCTGGAGACCTCGAGAGGAGTCCCGGGCCCTCACCTCACTAACGAGATGGGATGCACGTCTTCCTCTCTGTGGCCAAAGGAGAGGCTGGGGGCAGAGGCAGGTCACGCGGTCGGCACACTTAATACATGCTCTTTAGAACACCAGCTGAGCAGGGGTGCCAAGAACAAAACAAAGAAAAACGCCGCAAACTTTTTTTGGAAAGGATTAGATGTATTTTTAAAAAGGATTAAAATAGTCATCGTGGGGGGAAAATCAGAACATTGTGGGATGTTCTTACGCTGGTTTGACCATTACGCACTGTTTTTATCTTTCATTTTATATGAGGCCGTGGGAGTCAGTGTCTTTTCTGTTTTTAGGTATTTTAGAAGTTTTAATCCAGCCCCAGCTGGGGGCATTTTAAAATTAATTTCTTGTGTAAGGTGCTTTTTCCTCTCTAGCTCCTGGATTGCAGATGCAAGCCGTTATGACCCACCTTGTAAGGTAAACAGGAAAGCCTTCTCCATATGGTTGTTTTATAAAATTCTTTGACAAATTAAATGAGTTCATCTATTAATATCAGTGACTTAAAGAGTTAATCTAGTAACACGTTAAAATTTAGGACAGAGCCTGGCACAGGAAAGTGCCAGATACACGCTCACTGGATACGATACCACTGGAAGTAACTGGCTTAGGGGGTCAACTTGCCTTGGGGTCATGCCCCTTTAAGGGGGGGGTGGTGAAGTCAGCCATCTCCAGATAGAACAAAGGCATACCAGGCCCTGCCAGCCTGAAGCCTGGTGGCTGATAGACTCTGTCATCAAGTGATAGCGCCTATCTCCCTGTGTCAGGGCCCCCCAGGCGTCAGCAGGAGCTACCAAGTGGGGAAGCACCTTCTCCAGCAAGTCAGACGTGGGTGGACCAGGCCTCGTGCCCAGTGGAGACAGGTCAGCCTCATTAATGAGACCCTCACTGTGGGCAAAGTGCAATTTGGGCAAGCAACATCAACGCTGCCTGCCTCGGTTTTCTCATCTGTGAAATGGGATTATATAATAATGGTCCTTACTTTAAACATTCTTAGGAAGTTTGAATGAGTATGAGTATAGGTAGCTGATACTTGGAAAGTGCTAGGACACTGCTGGGCACACAGGGAGTGTTCAGGAACTGTCACCTCTTATTCTTGGCTGTCACCTGGGTCCAGGGAGATGGGAGTCAAAGAAATAACATGATCAAATATGAATTCATTTTTTCTCCTCTTCCTCTCCCAAACCCTTTTTCTATTAACAACTTTACCACTCTTTTAGGCACCCAGACCAAAATCCTCAGCCATCTTGATTCTGCCCCATTGGTGACAAAGTCTATCTATTCTGCCTCTAGAATGTCTTTTTTTTTTTTTTTAAGATTTATTTATTTTAGAGAGAGAGCTCATGCATAAACAGGGGGAGGGGCAGAGAGAGACAGAGAGAGAAGCAGACTCCCGCTGAGCCACCCAGACGCCCCGCCTCTCGAATGTCTTGCAAATCCACTTCCCCCGGTCCTGTCCCAGGTCTGGCCTACGGTAATAGATCTCAATTGGTTTGGGGCCTGTCCTCTTATGACTTTCTACCCCTATCTTTCACATACCCCAGTCTAAATACTTTCCTCCATGCCTCATTCTGATGATGACCCACACATGTTCCAGGGCCCTCAATGGCTCCCCACTACGTCGGGAAGAAATCTCCCCTCCTTGGCTCAACAGTGAAGATCTTTTACCACTTGACCCTGACCTACCAGAATGGTGCAATGATTGAAAGCTGGCTTCCAGGTCAGCTCCTCCACTTCCTTAACTGTGGGGGCCCTGAACAAATGACTTAACCACCCTAAACCTCAGATTCCTTACTTGTTAAAAAGGGAAACAGTGGTGCTGACCTCAGAAGATTGTTTTTTAAAGTAAGCTAGAAAATTGTGATACTAACGATAGCAGCTAACATTTATCATGTGCTTACTCTGTGCCGGGCACTGTTGCAAGTGCTATCCACAAACAACTCCTGAGGTGTGTGTGGGGGGTTTTACATAATGCTGGGCGCAGAGTACCCGCACCGTGAGTGTGTGCCTATATGCGCATACACATGCATGTGTGTGTGTGTGGTTATTATGGTTTACTTTTCCAGGCTCATTTCCTACTCCAGCCCCGCCCCACCCCCAACCTGCTAGGCCCCTCATGCAGAGCTCTTGTGGGAAGATGCTCTGTGGCACCTGGCGAATATGCTCATTTTTTGAGTTGTTCCTCCTTTCTTGGTGGAGAAAGGACACACCTGAGCTGGCTGAGTACAGCAGGCGTGTGTTGGCTCCTGGCGGGGATACTAAGTCTGGTGGTGGATCCTCAGGGGTAGGCAGGAAGGACTGGGGATAGTAGGCCTGCCCCCACCATAACTGCCACCCAGCCACCGCCCCTTGAGCTTGCCAATCTGAGGTCCCCAATGACACCAGACTCTCGCTTATCTAGAGTTTCCCGTGTGACCGGGACTGTGCTCAGTGCTCTGCCCATCATCTTAGTTCATCTTCAAACAACGCTGTAAGGAAAGTACTGATATTAGACCCATTTTCCAGATGAGGAAACAGAGGCTCAGAGAGGAGCAGTCAGTCTGGAGGGCCCCACTGTGAGTACCTGCCGGATTTTGACCCAGAACGTCAGGTTCTAGCCCTGGGCCTTTCCCCACCCTGATATTCCGATTTTAGGGCTTGGGGATCCGGGCCCCAGCTCTCACCGCTTACAGGGAGCCCAGAGGTCGGATCCGGCCCCAGGCAGCCAGACAACCCCTTGGTGGCTTTTTCTCTCTTGGTATTTTTAGCTCTTGGTCATCTGCCTTGTCTGTGTGGGGGACAGAAGCACCCAGACAATTCCATTTTTACTGGTGCCCTTCAGATGCCCGCCTGCCCACACCCGCCCGCCCCGCGGGCTCAGCTGTCTTAGTGGCGTGCCTGGCATTCCGGGGGGCATTGTTCCTCTCAGTGAGGCCCAGATTCCAGCAGCAGCTGCTGCCCCAGTCTCCCCCCCCCCACACCAGCTTTTCCGCACCCTCCTCTGCTCGCCTGTCAGAGCCCCTTTGCTGAGGCCGGGGCACCATGACAGCCAAACCTGTCAGCATGGCCCTGCTCTGAGCTATATAAAGGTCGCGCTCCTGGCTCATTAGTCATCCGACCTGAGGTTCTCAGGTGAAGGACCTTTCAGCATGCCTTCAGCTAACACACAGCTTTGCAGGCCCGCGGCCCCTGTCCCTTCCCAGCACAGACATGGGTGTTCACGGGGCTTTGATTCTGGAGAAGGATTCTCAGCCTCAGCTCTATTGACATTTGGGGCCAGATCATTCTTTATTACAGGCAAGGAGGCTGTCCTGGGCATCATAGGACACGAAACAGCATCCCTGACCTTCACTCAGTAGATGCTAGTATGTCGGTAGCAACGCCCCCCGCCCCCCGCCCTCTGGGACAACCAACAATGTCACCAGACACTGCCAACTGTCCCCTTAGAGGGGACATTATCCTGGGTTGAGAACCACTGACCTAGACAATTATTACTAGGATGAGAGAGAGGGGTTCCCTGCCAATAGAGAGTTTGAGGGTAGTTTAGGGATGCTGAAGTCCACCGACCACCCTTTGCCCTTCCTCCCGGTGTCTCCTGATCTAGCCATAGGGAAGAAGGGTAATTTGGAGTCAGGTCTGGGATAGAATGCTCCCTCTGCCACTTGCGGGCTGGATGAGGGAGGGCAAGTGGCTTTTCTTTGTGGAACCTCTCTTTTTTCATCTGTGAAATGGGTTGGGTAAGAATACTGACCCCCATTGGGGGGGGGGGTGGTCCTGTGAGGCTGCATTGAGATCGTGTTGAACAAAATGCAACTTTGTTTTTGCCTTCCTATTTCCCAGGGTAATCTAGCCTGCCCTTAGATGAAAAGGCAAGACTTTCCTGCTCATGACTTTTCTGCTCACTCTTAGGTAAAGGACAGCCCTATGGTCATTTAATCCCCAACACAGTCTTACATCAGTATTTAGAATGTTCAGCTCCAAATGGGAGCCCAGCTCAAAACTTCTCCCTTGATTTCATGTCCGGTCTCCTGTCCTCTCTCAGCTCAGGCCTGCAGAGAGCGCACAGCTATCCTGACATCAAACCCCTGCAACCACCCACCTGGATGACTCCAAAAACCTCCCCATGTAGCTCCCCGCTTTCAGCCTTTGACCCTCTGCAGACTGTTGCCACATGGCAGCCAGAGGGACCTATCCAAAGCTGGTTGTCACCACCCATACTTTCAAGTGACTGCCCACACTCTTAAGATAAAGACTCTTCCACCCATTTGGACCCTTCTTCCCTCTTCTCTTTATCTAGATCAGGGTTTCTCAATGTCACCATGCATGGCCCTAGAACTTTCTCTCAGATCTCTGAGGGTGCCTACAAAGGAGGAAGAGCAAATGCACCACCCCTGCCTCATTCAGTACCCATGGCAGACATCGCTAGCCAATCACAGCACTCTCTCTAATTGAGCCAGGATGGCCATGCTAAATTGGAGTTGGCAGGGGAGATGAGCTGACATCTTTGACCTCTCCAACGTGGTTGGAGGTGGGGGATAAAGAGTTAGGTCATCAGCACTATTGACATTTGGGGCTATATAATTCTTTGTTGTGGGGAGCTGACTTGTGCCTTGGAGGATGTTGAATAACATCCCTGGCCTTTTCCCTCTAGACGTCACCCAGCGGTGACAGTCCAAGATGTCTCCATACATTGCCACATGTCCCCTGGGGAGCAAAATTGCCCCCATTAGAGAACCACTGGTCTGCTCATGGCTTTTCTGCTCACTCTTAGGTAAAAGAGTGCTCAGGCCTTTCTCATGCGTGTTCTGGACTCACCTTGGGACCATCCTCAGTCCCTCTTGAATTCAGTTTCATGGAACAAGTCCATAGCGATCACCTATTATGTGCCAGGTTGAAGGGCCCTGGGAAGATGAATGAATCCTGGCCTCTGTCCTGGGAGGTTCTAGAGAAAGAGACAGACTAGCAAGACAATAAGGCAGCATGCAGTGAATGATGCAATAGAACAGCATTCAGTCATTCAACAAACACTTACTGAGTGACTACTATGCGCCAGGCACTGTGTTGGGTGCGTGCTGGGGGAAAATGGCAAGCAAGATAGGCACAGTCTCTGCCCTGTGGAGCCACAGTCCAAGCAGAGTCAGATGCTCATCAAATAATTGGACAAACAAATGTGAAATGCAACTGTGGTAAGTGAGGGAGAGAGGGGCCTGGTGCCGGAGACCTTTATCTGGGGAACTGCGTAAGAATGAATAAATTAACTAGACCATCGAAGATGTCAGTTCATCTCCCCTGCCAACTCCAATTTAGCACGACCATCCTGGCTCAGTAAGAGAGAGTGTTGGGATTGATTAGCAATGTCTGCCATGGGTGCTGGCTAAGAGAGTGGTGGTGCATGCCATGTGCCATGTGTTTGCTATTCCTCCTTTGTAGGTATCCCCTGAGACCTGAGACAGAAAAAAAATTCTAGGGCTATGTGTGTTGAAGAGAACAGGAGGGTTGGGACACATAATGGAGCCGTTCTATTTCCCCAGGAAAAGCCGGACAGAAAAGCTAGGTTTGCCCTGTTCTCCTAGGTGACTTTGGACAAGGGAACAGGAGCCTAAGGGATTAAGGGGGAGTGCATGCTTATATTTCTGTATCCCAGCCAGGGTCCAAGGCATTTTACAAAGGACAAAAATAGGCAGGAGACACGAGAAAGACAAAGAGGGACAGATCACAGAATCTGCTGTGGAATGAAGGTGTGAGGCCAACTAGGGCCTCTGAGGTGAGTCATGGTCTCACAAGGGGAACAGGCCCCAGGGAAGGGAAAGATTCTGCCTGGTACAATGCCCAGAGACTGTCCTCAAGGTGAACAAGTGAGTGTTAATGCAAATGGAGAGAACCGGGCTGATCTTAGTTCCAAACATAGAGCTGGGACCCCTGGATCAGCGAAGAATGCTTTGGGCTGCAGGTGACAGAAGACCATTAGCAGCAGCTTAAACCAGTGGGGAGTGATTTTTCTCCTATAACAAGGAGTTTGGGAACTGGGAATTCCACGGTCGTTTGGTAGCTGGACACTATCAGAGATCCTGGTGGAGTTTCTGTGATTCTGTTGGCTTTCCCTTAATGCTACCAAGATAGCGGCCGCAGATCCAAGGAGCCTGTCTACTGCCTGTCAGGGAGGGAAATATCTTTTTCAGAAGCTTCCAGGAGACTCCATGTATTTCATTGGCCAAAATAAGGTGAGGTGCCCATGTCTACACTGAGCTTGGCCTACTTTCTTTGAGATCAAAGGCTCTTTGGCCAAATCCTGAACATAGACGGAGTTCTGTTAGCAAGAAAAAAGGTAGCAAATAGATTTGGGGTAGGCACTGCTCACCCCGTCGCCTACAAAATAGCTGAAGTAATTTTCCCCAGAAATATATAGTGGAATACAAGATGTTCTGTAACCAGAAGCTTCTCCAGCCAAAGAGTCTAGTTAAATAAGTTCCTCTGTTATAGAAGTTCTCCGAGCCTTTTCACAATAACAGTTAGTATGTACTGAGTACTGACTACTTGTCAGGCTCTGTGTTAGTTGCCTTATTTCTATTATCTCATTAAATCCTTATAATAAGTCTATGGGCAAAGGATGTGGAAATTAAGGAGAGGGTGGAACCAGAACATGAACCCAGGATTCTGATTCTAGACCACTGTGCTAAACCGTATCCCACAGAGCAAATATTTACTAAGACAGGCAAATTATTCCTCTCACAGGGGATGCTTTGCCAAGGCTGAAAGCCTGGAAATTTCCTCCACCAAGATTGCTTCTGGCTACTAGGAGAATAATTCAGATTTAAATATCATGTTCTCATGTGGACCTCCCCAAATCAAAGTCTACTTCTGCTTCTCTTTTTCACAACATCCTGTTCTTCCCTTTCAGACCCCTTACTACAGGGTTAAATTAGATATTAGAATTGATTTATGGGCTAAGCATCTGTCTCCCGTAAAAATGCCAAGTCAGTGAACAAATCTGGCCAATCCATTTCCTCTTCTGTAACTGAACTTGCACATTCATTTATAAGTCTGGGTAAAAACTGGGTTTGAAATTCTCATTTTGTGGGGGTGGGTTGGGTAAAAGAATACATGCTAAACACGAAACCAGAGAAAAACTCTGGGCTTGAACTGACTCTAGAGAAACCAGAAGTTTAAAAAGAGATCACTGGAGGGTTGACTTAGAATTACGGCTGATTTCCATCAAGGTCAGGCCAGGCCTAATTTTTCAACAGGAGAAATCCATCCACTGTGAGAGATGAACTCAGCCTGAATTAGGACTCGGAGCTGAGGGAGTGGGCCCCAATTCCTTCTCAGCCCCTCTTCCAGCCTGGAAAGGCCCCCACAGACTTGTCTGGTGGCCCAGAGGAGAACCCAGGGGCCTCCTCCACCTGGTTCCTTTCCAAATTCCCAGGTTTAATAATTTGGAACGCATCTGGGCCATCAGCTGAGCACTGCAGTTCTTCGTATTTCCCAGCAGGGGGCGGTGCGACTTTAGGGCTCAGCCCAGCTGGGCCTGCTCGCCGGCAAATACAGGGAGCAGGAATCTGGAAAGGTGAGAGGGACACCTTTTCTCCTGCCTGTCCCTCGCAGGTCTGCCATATCCATTTCATCTACACTACTTCTGAAAATCAGAAGGGCGAGGACGAAAGTTTTCATAAAGGAAAACCATTTGCTTGTTTGTATTTCATTCATTCATTCATTCACTCATTCATTCCTCCAGTATTTATTGAGCTCCTACTATGCTCTAAGCCCTTTTCTAGGCTCTCAGAATCAACAGGGAACAAAACAGACAAAAATACCTACGCTCCTGGACCTGACCTGGATAGGAAGAAGAAGGGGAGGAGATCATAGGTGATGAACATAATAAATAAGCAAATTGCATATTAGGTTAGAAATTATGTTCTTCTGTGGAATAAAAGAAGGAAATGCCATATAGTTAGAGGGAAGCGAGAGAGAGGTGTGTGTGTGTGATTTTTAATAAAGAGGTCAGGAAGGGTCCTGGAGAAGATGACATTTGAGCAAAGACTTAGAGGACGTGGAGGATAGCTGACGGAGAATATTCCAGGCAGAGCTAGCTGCCAGGGCCAAGGCCATGCTGCCGTTATTTAGTTTATAGTTTTAAAAAGTGCCAAGTGACATCTACCTACTGTGGGAAAATCAGATGTTGAGAAAGAAAATTATCACCTGTAATCCCTCTTCTCAGAAATAACTTGGTATATATTTTTATGGTCTATTTTTAAGCACACGCACGTACAAATACACATATATGTTCTTTATTTTTTTTAACAAAATGGGGGGCATTCCGTTCATACAGTTCATTACATAACCACTTGTTTGCTTAATAGGGTAACCAGAAGATCATTCCATGTCAATAAATATTGATCCACATATCAGCTGTAGAATGTCCCATTGTATGGATGCCCCATATTTTATTCATTAATTTCCCCCTATAATGAGCATTTAGACAGTTTTCCATCTTTCTATATAAAGGGTGATGCAGCCACCATTCTTGTAACATTTTTTTACATTGTCCAAATATCTAATTATTTTCCTAGGAAGCACTTTTGCAAAATGCTGGCCCGAAGTGTGTGCATCATTTGAAAGCTTTTATATGTGAGATCTATGTGTTCGTCAAGAGGGCATTTGGGAGGGCTTCAGGGGGACCCTATGGTGGCCTGAAGATGTGCTCCTTGGTATGAAATTGTCTTTTCTGAAGAAAAATAAATATCCTGCGGGAGGGTTTGTCTCCAGGGGCTGGCCATATGGGTAATTTTTATTTTAATTTTCTTCTTTATGCATTTCTATATTAATTTTTCTATATTGGGCATGGATTGCTTTTTATATTAATTTTTCTCACAAAAGCAATATTTGCTTCTTATAAAAACCAAACACAAGAGAAGTGTGGAAAGTAGAAAGGGAAGGGTCCTATCTCTGCAGAACTTGCCACAGTCGATTGTGTAGGTCCTGCTTTTAGACATGGTCCAGCCCCTGTCCACATTTCTGCTCTTAGTGACACATCTCTCTCCCCTGTGCTCACTCTGCTCTAGTCACACTGGCCTTCTTGCCCGTCCTCAAGCACACCAGGCTCATTTGGCCTCAGGGCCTTTGCACCAGCTGTTCTTGCTGCCTGGAGCCCTTCTCTTAGATCTTCACGTGTTTGGTTCTTTGTCCTCTGTGTGTCTGAGCCCAAGTGACCCCTCCTGAGAGAGAGCCCCCCTCCGGCCCCCAGAGTAAGGAAGTCCTCCTCTGACTCTATCACATTGTCTTGCTTACTTTCTTCTTAGCACATAGGGCAATCTGAACAGACCTTGTTTTATTTATTTGCTTCCTTATTTTCTGTCTCCCCTATTAGACTTGAAGTTCCTTACAGGCAAGGATTTTTGTCTGTCTTGTCTACCACTGTCCAGTGGCTGGCACATAGAAGGTGCTCATTAAACATTTATGAATGCTGTTGCATGAATGGACATACATAAACATGCATATGCTTGAAAACTAAATGGAGAACTCTTACAACTCAACAACAAAATGATAAATAAGCCAATTTAAAAACGGGCCAAAGACTTGAATAGACCTGGCCAAGAAGCCCATGAAAAGATATTCAACATCATTAGTCATTAGGGAAATGCAATCAAAACCATAATGAAATGCCACTTTACACCCATTAGGATGGCTATTAAGAAAAAAAGAACCCAGAAAAGAAAGTGTTGACGAGGACGTAGAGAACTTGAAACCCCTGTAAATTGCTAATGGGAATGTAAAATGGTACAATTGCTGTGGGAAACAGTTTGGCATTTCCTCAAAAAGTTAAACAGAATTACTATATGACCCAGCAGTCCCACTCCTAGTTGTAGACCCAAAAGAATTGAAAACAGGTACTCGAACAAAATCTTGGACACAAACATTCATGGGGGCACTATTCGCCATAGCCAAAAGGTGGAAACAACCCAAACGTCCAGCAACTGAGAAATGGACAAACAAAATGTGCTATCCCCAGACAATGGAATATTTTTCAGCTTTAAAAAAGAAGGAAGCTTTGACACCTGCTACAACGTGGATGAACCTTAAAAACAGGATGCTACGTGAATGAAGCCAGACACAAAAGGTCACATACCGTATGATTCTCTTTTTTTTTTTTTTTTTTTAAAGATTTCATTTATTTACCTGACAGAGATACAGCGAGAGAAGGAACACAAGCAGGGGGAGTGGGAGAGGGAGAAGCAGGCTTCCCGCTGAGCAGGGAGCCCGATGCGGGGCTCGATCCCAGGACCCTGGGATCATGACCTGAGCCGAAGGCAGACGCTTAATGACTGAGCCACCCAGGCGCCCCCCCGTATCATTCTCTTTATATGAAATATCCAGAATAGGAAAAACCATAGAGAGAGAAAGCAGGTTGGTAGTTGCCAGTGGCTCGGGGAGGGGACTCTTTAATGGGTGTGGGGTTTCGTTTGGGATGATGAAAATGTTTTGGAATTAGAGGCAGTGGTCGCACAACATCATGAATGTACTAAATGCTACTGAGCTTTTCACTTTAAAATGGTTAATTTTATGTTTTGTGAATTTTACCTCACTGAAAAGAATACTGTCATAACAATAATCAATCAATCAAATTAAGATCATGTTACACATTAAAAAAAAAATCACATGGGCTCATTTAGAACATGTCTTCTGTTCTCTCTTTCTTCACTTAATATATCTTAGATATTGTTCTCCACGGGGCTACTTTGGACTTTGTGATGGCTGCAGAGATTTCCATTGTGCAGAAGTCTTGAGTTATTTATTTGATCCCTTGTGGACGGACGGCCGGGTGTTTGGCCATTATAAACAATGATGCACGGAGCATTTCGTGGAGGGCAGGATCAGACTGAGTGGGGCTGGGAAGGGAGACAGACTTCAGCAGCAGCCCCACTCTGTGTGCTCTGCACGCCTAGCACAGGGCTTCACTTTAGAGCTTGTTCAGGAAGGAGGGACTAAAGGAAGAAGCCAACCAGAGGAAGGCGTGAGATGGGAGATGGGGGGAGAGGAATGACAGAGCAGAATGTGGTCCCAGCGTGGGCGAGGGAGACAGGCAGCCTGGGCTTGAGCCCGCTCGGTACTGCCTCCTACCTGTGAGACTATGGGCAGCATACCTAGCCTCTTGGAGCTTCAGTGTCCCCATCTGTCAAACAGGTGCAATCACAGTCCCCGTCCCCACTTCGTGGCATTGTGAGGATTAAGAGAGCAATTTCTGCAAGCATATGGTACAGGGCTGGGCACATAGTAGGTTTTCAGGAAGTAGTGGCAAATAAACGTGTTGGTGTTATTTCTAGCATCGGTGCTATTTTACCTCGATGAGTGGCTAGAGAGAAGTGCAACGTGCCCATTTTACAAATAAAGAAGTTGAAGGAAAAGGCCACCAGCCAGATCCCATAACCCAAAACGCACATGTGGCAAAGAAGAACTCATTCAGGAATGCACCACATTCCCAGACTCCTTCAGCTTCTCCCACGGCATCCTTCCTTGCCTTGATGAGCTACCCCAGATGTCCAGGATGCGAATTTCCTAGGGAGCCAGCATCCAGTATCCAGAGAACAAAGAATCAGAGAAGGTTGGCATCTGGAGGCATGGTTTGACCATCTCTACTCGGGACAGTTGTGCCACCCGCTTGAGGCATGAAGGGGCGATAGAAAGCAGTGATGCACATGCTCCAAGAGGAACACGGCACCATGGACAGGCAAGGGAGGGGGCAGTGAATGAGACTGTGGACTCTCAGGAACCTGACTCCACCGGCCCCAGATGCTGGAAGACACAAGGAGGGTAAGTGAGCTGTGGGGACAGACCTGCAATCCGAGTCTCCCCTCCAAGGATACTCCCAGGCAAGACAACTTTGCCCAAGACAACTTTAGGGTCTGCCAAGACTTCAGCAGATGTTTCATGATGTGTTTTGAGATCCACAGATGAGAACAGCCGTGGGATTCATAGCAGTGTTTTCAGTTTCCAGCCAGAATCACATCTGTGCTTTTCTGTAACTGTAAAAAAAGAAAGAAAGAAAGAAAAAAGGTCTGCCTAAAATTTTCTGATAGAAGTAATATATGCTCATAGCCAAATAAAGGTTAGAAAACGCAGATGAGTCTAAAGAAGAAAAAAAAACAAAACGGTCTCGAGCTCCCCCATCCAGAAATGAGCATGGGTAACATTTCTCCTAGACTTCTAATGTATTCAGACTCATGCACTCCCCCGCCCCGTACTGTACATATTGCTTTTTATTCTGCATTTTTTTACACTTAAAGTATGTCATGAACACCTCTGCATGTCAATAAATATAGCAGAATGTATCCTTCTCAAAGGTTGCCCAGTAGTCTATGGATGTGCCAGCATTTCTTCGCAAACCCCCTCTGCGTGGACCTCTAGGTTGATTCAAATTTTTGCCTGATTATAAGCCATTCTCTATCACTATCCTTGTATCTTACCTGACTACTTCTTTGGAATTAATTCCTAGTAGTGCAATTGTGGGGGTAATGGCACTTTCTAAAGAGATTTGATGCATGGAACCAAACTGCCTTCCAGAAAGATGCTAATTTACACACTCACCAGCTGTACATTATCCCACACTCTCACTAAAACCACTTGAGAGCTTGAATATATTTCCAAAGTGCTTTTTAGCCATTTTGATTTCCCCTCCTCCTCTTCATCCTCATTCTTCTTGTATTGCATTGCAGGTTTCTGTCACTTTCCCACATAAAAAAAAAAAAAGCAATATATTAGTTATTTTTTTTTTTTGCAAATACATTGCAAATATTTTTCCAGTTTTCTGTGTCTTTATTTTATTTCATTTTTATTGTGGTAAAATTTTCATGTATCAAATGTACCATTGTAACCATTTTTAAATGTACAGTTCAGGGGCCTTAAGTGCACACAGAGGGCTCTGCATCCACCACCACCATCCATCTCCAGAACTTTTTCATCCTCCCAAACTAAACTTTGTACCCATTAAACACCAACTCCCCATTCCTCCCTTCCCTCAGCCCCTGGTAACTTCTATTCTTCTTTCTGTCTCTCTGACTTTGACTACTCCAGAAACCTCATGTAAGTGGAATCATATCACATTTGTCCTTTTGTGACTGGATTATTTCACTTAGCATAATGTCTTCAAGGTTTATCCATGCTGTAGCATGGGTTAGAATTTCCTTCCTTTTTAAGTCTGGATAATATTCCCCTGTATGGATAGACCACGTTTTGCTTATCTGTTCAGGCATCAGTGAACTTTGGCTGTTGTGAATAATGCTAATATGAACATGGATATAGAAGCATCTGTCTGAGTTGGGTATATGCCTGGAAGTGAATGTCCTTAACTTTTAACTTTACCTCTTTTTTTTTTTTTTTAAAGCTGAATCTTTTTTTTTTTTTTAAGATTTTTTAATTTTATTTATTTGACAGAGAGAGAGAGAGACATCTAGAGAGGGAACACAAGCAGGGGGAGTGAGAGAGGGAGAAGCAGGCTTCCCGCCGAGCAGGGAGCCTGATGCGGGGCTCGATCCCAGGACCCCGGGATCATGACCTGAGCCGAAGGCAGACACTTAACGACTGAGCCACCCAGGCGCCCCTTAACTTTACCTCTTAACTTTATGACTTTTTCTTTCATGTGCAGAAGTTTTACATTTTGAAGTATTCATCTATTAATCTTTTCTTATTGCTTTGGCTCTATACTATTTTTAAGTACCTCTAGGTAAGGACTCTCTTTATTCATTACTGTGTAACAAACCACCCCATACTTTAGGGGCTTGAAGAAACAATCTTCATTTCTATTGCTCATGAATCAGCAATTTGGACAGGACCCAGTGGGGTTAGCTTATGTTTGCTCCAAAGGACTTCAGCTGAAGCAGCTCAGTGGGGGGTGCTGTGAAGATCCACTTCTTAAGACAGTTCACTCATATGGCTAGCTTCTTGGTTCTATTAGCTAGGCACTCAGCCAGGGTGCTAGACTGGAGATGTCAGTTCCTCTCCATGTGAACCTCTTCAAGAGCCACTTGGACTTCCTCACATCATGGCGGATGGGTTTCAAGAGGGAGCACCCCAAGAGATCAAGGTGGGAATGTATGGTATTTCTGGGACTTAGCTTCAGAAGTCACATAGTGTCACTTTTGTTGTATTCATTTGTTCAGGCAGTCATCAAGGCCAACCCAAGTTCAAGGGGATAGGACATAGATTCCACCCGTTGATGGAGAAATTGCAACATGCTAGAAGAGCACGTGGAATGGGAAATATTGTTGCAGCCATTTTTGGAAAACATAATCTTCCAAGTTTGCTCTCTGGTCGCAATAATTCACATCCCTCTTGTATGCAAAATACATCCCTCCAAGATTTCCCAGAAGTTTTATCCCGTTACAGGGTCAGGCTCAGTACCAAGACGCAGGATCTTGTTATCTTAATCAAAGGACCACGTACAGATGAAAATTCCCAAATATAATGCCTTGGGTGCAACTCCTTGAGTACCTTTCCTTTTGACCTGAAGGCCTGTGAACTAAAGAACAAGTCGTCTGCCTCCCACACCCAACATACAATGGGGGGAGGGGCATAGGATAATTGACATGGACATAGCTGTTCAAAGAGGGAGGAAATGGGAGGCATATAGCAGTCACTGGTCCGCAGCAATTCTGAATCCAGCTGGGCAGATGTTGCCAATTCCTTGATTAGGACTCAGTATTGCTTCCTGGATGTGGTTCTGAGCCATCTTTCTTTTTCCCATAAAATATAGCCCGTGTTTGCTGCTGAGGGGTTTTCTCAGCTTGCTTCCTACCCATGGAAGGTTTGGAATCCAAAGACATCATTTCATTTTGTACCGTTTCTGTTCCTGGTAGTCCCAGATTTCACTGCTTCCACCAGAACAATTCTACTAAAAACGTTGTGGGTTTTCTACAAATCTTATTGAGGCTCACACCATGAAAGAAAAGCCAAAATAACAAGTCACCTCAAGATAAACCCTTCTCGACCTCAGGCTCCCATTGAGGCCGCTGCCTTTAAGATTCTTAGGAGACTGATTATACAGAGGAAAGTATCTGCGAGGCAAGGCCTTTATCCCTAAAGGAGCTTTTGTCTACTTGAAAGGTTCTATAAGGCACTGCTCTGTATGTTTCTGGTGTCTTTTTTTTTTTAATTTTATTATGTTAATCACCATACATCATTAGTTTTTGATGTCATGTTCCATGATTCATTGTTTGCGTATAACACCCAGTGCTCCATTCAATACATGCCCTCTTTAATACCCACCATCAGGCTAACCCATCCCCCCATGCCCCTCCCCTCTAGAACCCTCAGTTTGTTTCTCAGAGTCCATAGTCTCTCATGGTTCGTCTCCCCCTCCAATTTCCCCCCCTTCATTTTCCCCTTCCTACTATCTTTTTTTTTTTTTTTTAACATATAATGTATTATTTGTTTCAGAGGTACAGGTCTATGATTCATCAGTCTTACACAATTCACAGCGCTCACCATAGCACATACCCTCTCCAATGTCTATCACCCAATCACCCCATCTCTCCCACCACCTACCACTCCAGCAACCCTCAGTTTGTTTCCTGAGATTAAGAATTCCTCCTATCAGTGGGATCATATGATACATGTCTTTCTCTGATTGAGTTATTTTGCTTAGCATAATACCCTCTAGTTCCATCCACATCATTGCAAATGGCAAGATTTCTTTTTTTTTTTTGATGGCTGCATAATATTCCATTGTATATATATATATACCACTTTTTCTTTATTCATTCATCTGTTGATGGACATCTTGGCTCTTTCCATAGTTTGGCTATTGTGGACATTGCTGCTATAAACACTGGGGTGCATGTACCCCTTCAGATCACTACACTTGTATCTTTGGGGTAAATATCCAGTAGTGCAATTGCTGGGTCATACGGTAGCTCTATTTTCAACTTTTTGAGGAACCTCCATAATGTTTTCCAGAGTGGCTGCACCAGCTTGCATTCCCACCAACAGGGTAGGAGGGTTCCCCTTTCTCTGCATCCTCGCCAACATCTGTTGTTTCCTGACTTGTTAATTTTAGCCACTCTGACTGGTGTGAGGTGGTATCACATTGAGGTTTTGATTTGGATTTCCCTGATGCCGAGTGATGTTGAGCACTTTTTCATGTGTCTGTTGGCCATTTGGATGTCTTCTTTGGAAAAAATGTCGTTCATGTCTTCTGCCCATTTCTTGATTGGATTATTTGTTCTTTGGGTGTTGAGTTTGATAGGTTCTTTATAGATTTTGGATACTAGCCCTTTATCTGATATGTCATTTGCAAATATCTTCTCCCATTCTGTTGGTTGTCTTTTGGTTTTGTTGACTATTTCATTTGCTGTGCAAAAACTTTTTATCTTGATGAAATCCTAATAGTTCATTTTTGCCCTTGCTTCCCTTGCCTTTGGCGATGTTTCTAGGAAGAAGTTGCTGCGGCTGAGGTCGAAGAGGTTGCTGCCTGTGTTCTCATCTAGGATTTTGATGGACTCCTGTCTCACATTTAGGTCTTTCATCCATTTTGAGTCTATTTTTGTGTGTGGTGTAAGGAAATGGTTCAGTTTCATTCTTCTGCATATGGCTGTCCAATTTTCCCAACACCATTTGTTGAAGAGACTGACTTTTTTTCCATTGGACATTCTTTCCTGCTTTGTCAAAGATTAGTTGACTATAGAGTTGAGGGTCCATTTCTGAGTTCTCTATTCTGTTCCATTGATCTATGTGTCTGTTTTGTGCCAGTACCATACTGTCTTGATGATGACAGCTTTGTAATAGAGCTTGAAGTCCAGAACTGTGATGCCGCCAGCTTTGCTTTTCTTTTTCTTTTTTTCTTTCTTTCTTTTTTAAAGATTTTATTTATTTATTTGAGAGAGAGAGAATGAGAGAGAGCAAGCACATGAGAGGGGGGAGGGTCAGAGGGAGAAGCAGACTCCCTGCCGAGCAGGGAGCCCGATGCGGGACTCAATCCAGGGACTCCAGGATCATGACCTGAGCCGAAGGCAGTCGCTTAACCAACTGAGCCACCCAGGCGCCCCTGCTTTTCTTTTTCAACATTCCTCTGGCTATTTGGGGTCTTTTCTGGTTCCATACAAATTTTAGGATTATTTGTTCCATTTCTTTGAAAAAATTGATGGTATTTTGATAGGGATTGCCTTAAATGTGCAGATTGCTCTAGGTAGCATTGACATCTTCACAATATTTGTTCTTCCAATCCATGAGCATGGAATGTTTTTCCATTTCTTTGTGTCTTCCTCAATTTCTTTCATGAATATTCTATAGTTTTCTGAGTACAGATTCTTTGCCTCTTTGGTTAGATTTATTCCTAGGTATCTTATGGTTTTGGGTGCAATTGTAAATGGGATTGACTCCTTACTTTCTCTTTCTTCTGTCTTGTTGTTGGTGTATAGGAATGCCACTGATTTCTGTGCATTGATTTTATATCCTGCCACTTTACTGAATTCCTGTATGAGTTCTAGCAGTTTTGGGGTGGAGTCTTTTGGGTTTTCCACATAAAGTATCATATCATCTGCAAAGAGTGAGAGTTTGACTTCTTCTTTGCCGATTCAAATGCCTTTTATTTCTTTTTGTTGTCTGATTGCTGTGGCTAGGACTTCTAATACTATGTTGAATAGCAGTGGTGATAGTGGACATACCTGCCACGTTCCTGACCTTAGGGGGAAAGCTCTCAGTTTTTCCCCATTGAGAATGATATTCGCTGTGGGTTTTTCATAGATGGCTTTTATGATATTGAGGTATGTACCCTCTATCCCTACACTCTGAAGAGTTTTAATCAAGAAAGGATGCTGTACTTTGTCAAATGCTTTTTCTGCATCTATTGAGAGGATCATATGGTTCTTGTTCTTTCTTTTATTAATGTATTGTATCACATTGATTGATTTGTGGATGTTGAACCAAACCTGCAGCCCAGTAATAAGTCCCACTTGGTCGCAGTGAATAATACTTTTAATGTACTGTTGGATCCTATTGGCTAGTATTTTGATGAGAACTTTTGCATCCATGTTCATCAGGGATATTGGTCTGTAATTCTCCTTTTTGATGGGGTCTTTGTCTGATTTTGGATCAAGATAATGCTGGCCTCATAAAATGAGTTTGGAAGTTTTCCTTCCATTTCTATTTTTTGAAACAGTTTCAGAAGAATAGGAATTAACTCTTCTTTAAATGTTTGGTAGAACTCCCCTGGGAAGCCATCTAGCCCTGGGCTCTTGTTTGTTGGGAGATTTTTGATTACTGCTTCAATTTCCTTCGTGGTTATGGGTCTGTTCAGGTTTTCTATTTCTTCCTGGTTCAGTTTTGGTAGTTTATGCATCTCTAGGAATGCATCCATTTCTTCCAGATTATCTAATTATGCATATAGTTGCTCATAATATGTTCTTATAATTGTTTGTATTTCTTTGGTGTTGGTTGTGATCTCTCCTCTTTCATTCATGATTTTATTTATTTGGGTCATTTCTCTTTTCTTTTTGATAAGTCTGGCCAGGGGTTTATCAATCTTATTAATTCTTTCAAAGAACCAGCCCCTAGTTTCGTTGATCTGTTCTACTGTTCTTTTGGTTTCTATTTCATTGATTTCTGCTCTGATCGTTATTATTTCTCTTCTCCTGCTGGGTTTAGGCTTTATTTGCTGTTCTTTCTCCAGCTCCTTTAGGTGTAGGGTTAGGTTGTGTATTTGAGACCTTTCTTGTTTCTTGAGAAAGGCTTGTATTGCTATATACTTTCCTCTTTGGACTGCCTTTGCAGCATCCCAAGGATTTTGAACAGTTGTGTTTTCATTTTCATTTGTTTCCATGAATTTTTAAAAATCTTCTTTAATTTCCTGGTTGACCTCTTCATTCTTCCGAGACCAGACGAGATGCGCTGCCATCAGGCTGGTAGGGCCATAGGCTGACCCCTTCATTCTTTAGTAGGACGCTCTTTAGCCTCCATGTATTTGAGTTCTTTCTGACTTTCCTCTTGTGATTGAGTTCTAGTTTCAAAGCATTGTGGTCTAAAAATATGCAGGGAATGATCTCAATCTTTTGGTACCAGCTGAGACCTGATTTGTGACCTAGGATGTGATCTATTCTGGAGAATGTTCCATGGGCACTAGAGAAGAATGTGTACTCTGTTGCTTTGGGATGGAATGTTCTAAATATATCTGTGAAGTCCATTTGGTCCAGTGTGTCATATAAAGTCTTTATTTCCTTGTTGATCTTTTGCTTAGATGATCCGTCCATTTCAGTGCGGTGGGTGTTAAAGTCCCCCACTATTATTGTATTGTTGTCGATGTGTTTCTTTGCTTTTGTTATTAATTGGCTTATATAATTGGCTGCTCCCATGTTGGGGCATAGATATTTACAATTGTTAGATCTTCTTGTTGGATAGGCCCTTTAAGTAGGATATAGTGTCCTTCCTCATCTCTTATTACAGTCTTTGGTTTAAAATCTAATTTGTCTGAAATAAGGATTGCCACCCCAGCTTTCTTTTGGTGTCCATTAGCATGGTAAATGGTTTCCACCCCCTCGCTTTCAATCTGGGGGTGTCTTTGGGTCTAAAATGAGTCTCTTGCAGACAGCATATCGATGGGTCTTGTTTTTTTATCCAATCTGATAGCCTGTGTCTTTTGATTGGGGCATTTAGCCAATTTACATTCAGGGTAACTATTGAAAGACAGGAATTTAGTGCCATTGTATTTCCTGTAGGTGACTGTTACTGTGTATTGTCTCTGTTCCTTTCTGGTCTATGTTACTATTAGGCTCTCTCTTTGCTTAGAGGACCCCTTTCAATATTTCTTGTAGGGCTGGTTTCGTGTTTGCAAATTCTTTTAATTTTTGTTTGTCCTGGAAGCTTTTTATCTCTCCTTCTATTTTCAATGACAGCCTAGCTTGTTATAGTATTCTTGGCTGTATATTTTTCTCGTTTAGTGCTCTGAATATATCATGCCAGTCCTTTCTGCCCTGCCAGGTCTCTGTGGTTAGGTCTGTTGTCAATCTAATGTTTCTACCATTGTAGGTTACAGACCTCTTGTCCCGAGCTGCTTTCAGGATTTTCTCTTGTCTCTGAGACTTGTTTTACTATTAGATGTCGGGGTGTTGACCTATTTTTATTGATTGTGAAGGGGATTCTCTGTGCCTCCTGGATTTTGATGCCTGTTTCCTTCCCCAAATTAGGGAAGTTCTCTGCTATAATTTGCTCCAATATGCCTTCTGCACCTCTCTCTCTCTTCTTCTTCTGAGATCCCAATTATTCTAATATTGTTTCATCTTATGGTATCACTTATCTCTCAAATTCTGCCCTCGTGATCCAGTAGTTGTTTATCTCTCTTTTTCTCAGCTTCTTGATTCTCCATCATTTGGTCTTCTATATCACTAATTCTCCCTTCTGTCTCATTTATCTGAGCAGTTAGACCCTCCATTTTTTATTGCACCTCATTAATAGCCTTTTTGATTTCAACTTGGTTAGATTTTAGTTCTTTTATTTCTCCAGAAAGGGTTTCTCTAGTATAATCCATGCTTTTTTCAAGCCCAGCTAGTATCTTTATAATCGTCATTCTGAACTCTAGTTCTGACATCTTACTAATGTTCGTATTGATTAGGTCCACGGCAGTCGGTACTGCCTCTTCTTTTTTTTTTGAGTTTTTCCGTCTTGTCATTTTGTCCAGTGGAGAATATTTGAATGAGAGAACAAATTGCTAACAGGGTAATAACGACCCCAGAAAAATATACACTAAACAAATCAGAAGAGACCTGAAACTGGGGGAAAAGAAAGGGAAAGAAAGAAAAAAGAAAAAAAATGATCAAATATGATCGGCTGGCACGTAGATCAGTGCCACACTAGATTTTGGTCTTTTAGAAGAAACTGTCTCCCAAAATTTTAAAGAAAGAAAAACATGTATATACAAAAATTAGGGTAAATACAATGAAGGGATGGAATGTGACTGTAAAGATGAAAATTATAAAAGATTTTATAAAAGGAATTGATAAGTTGGTTGAAAAAAGAAAGAAGAGAAATTTTTTCTTTTTTTTTTTTAAGATTTTATTTATTTACTTGAGAGAGAGAATGAGACAGAGAGAGAGAGCATGAGATGGGGGAGGGTCAGAGGGAGAAGCAGGCTCCCCGCCGAGCAGGGAGCCCGATGTGGGACTCGATCCCGGGACTCCAGGATCATGACCTGAGCCGAAGGCAGTCGCTTAACCAACTGAGCCACCCAGGCGCCCAGAAGAGAAATTTTTTAAAAAGGCGGGGGGAGAGAATATGATCAGGCAGGAGACTAGAATAAAACCATACACTAGAGATTTAGGGTATATTTTGGTCTGTTAGAAGAAACTGTATCCCAAAATTTTAAAGAGAGAACAACTTATATATATACCAAAAATAAGGTTAACTACAATGAAGGGATAGAATATGACTCTAAAAATGAAAAATAAAAAATATTTTTAAAAAAGGGATTGATAAGATGTTGGTTGAAAAAGGGAAAAAGAAACATTCAAAAAAATAGAAAAAGAAAATTTAAAAAATTAACTTTGAAAGACTAAAGAATCGTGATAACAAAGCCATGGATTCTATGTGCAGTAGTCCCCTAGCGCTGGAGTTCTGCCGTTCTCATTGATCGGTAAACTTGGTCTTGGCTGGCTGTTCTCGCTGATCTTCTGGGGAGGGCCCTGTTGCCGTGGTTTCCAAATGTCTCTGCCGGAGGCGGAATTGCCCCGCCCTTGCCCCCTACCGGCTAAGTAATCTGCTCGGGTTTGCTCTCGGGGGCTTTTGTTCCCTGCGAGCTTTCCGTACAGCTTTGGAGGCGGAGAGTGAAAATGGCGGCCTCCCAATCTCCGCCCTGGAGGAGCCGAGAACTCGGGGCCCCGCTCCTCAGTGAGCCCCCAGAGAAAAGCCGTCAGTCACTCCCGTCTCCCCGGTCTCCGCCGCACTCCGTGCTCACCCGGCCTGTGACCGCGCGTTTCTATCTCTGGCACCCAACTCCGTGTGGAGTCTCCAAACCCAGCAGATCCCTGCGGTGAGCTCCTGCGCCACTCCTCCCGGGGGAGGAAGGGGAGTCTCCCCAGATCTGCTGCTTGTTGGGTCCCCCGGATCCCGGTTTATGGCAACCCCGAGCTGAGAGCCCACTCCTAGGCTCACTCTTTGCAGCCGGCTTCCCCGCTCCGATACCTGGGAGCTCTGCCGCACTCAGGCGCCCCCGGTCTTCCTGTGACCCCAAGGGTCCTGAGACCACACTGTCCCACAAGGGTTCCACCCCCCACTTAGCCACCGGAGCAACATCCCTCAGCAGAGCCGACTTCTAAAAGTTCCGATTTTGTGCTCTGGGGCTCTATCACTTGCCAGAAGTGGTGGACGGAGGCCCCCTCCCCCACTGTCTATCCTCCCCAATATTGCCTCGGATTCACTTCTCCGCACGTCCTACCTTCCAGAAAGTGGTTGCTTTTCTGTTCAGACAGTTGCTGCTATTCTTTTCTTTGATCTGTTGAGTTCATAGGTGTTCAGAATGGTTTGATCCCTATCCAGCTGAATTCCTGGAACCAGACGAAATTTAGGTCTCCTACTCCTCTGCCATCTTGCTCCCGGACTATGTTTCTGGTGTCTTAACCAAGGAACTTACAGTTCCAGCCTGGAGATATTATTTTTTCGGAGGCTCTTCTTCTTTCCATCTTCCCTCTTTCCTTCCTTCCTTCCTTTTCTTCAGTCCTTTTTTTTTTTTTTTTTTTTACTACATCTCTTCCCTCTCCTTTTACTAAGTCAAATTTATCGAGGCATACCTTATCCACCCTTTTCTAGGGGTACAGTTGTATAAGTTCTAATAAATGCATAAAAGTGTGTAACTACCATTACAATTTAAGTATGGGGCATTTCTATCACTCTAACATGTTCTGTTACACCCCTGGAGTCACTTCCATTACCCACCCCAGCCCTGAAATCCCTCTTTTCTTTCTTTGTTTTTTTTTTTTTTTTTTTTTTAAGATTTTTGCTTTTAGGTAATCTCTACACCCAACGTGGGGCTCAAACTCATAACCCCAAGATCAAGAGTTGCATGCTCTACCAACCGAGCCAACCAGACACCCCATCCCTCTTTTGTTTTCTGTCCCTCTAGTTCTGCCTTTTCCAGAATGCCGTATGAAGAGAATCATGTGGTATGTGGGTGAGTAGGATTCCTTTATTCATTCACCTGTGGATGGATAGTTGGCTATTACAAAAAAGCTGATCCGGCATTGGTACACAAGGTTTTGTATGGATACGTGTTTTCATGTTGGTTTACTATAGTTGCTTTAACAAATTACCACAAATGTAGGGCTTAAAACAACACATATTTATTATTTTATAGTCCTGGGGGTCAGAAATCTAAAATGGGGTTCACTAGGTTAAAATCAAGGTGTCAGCAAGTCTGCATTCCTTCTGGAGGCTCAGGGGAGAACCTGTTCCCTTGCTTTTTCCAGCTTCTAGAAGCCACCTGAATTTTTTTTCCAGCTCACTGGCCCCTTCCTCCATCTTCAAAGGCAGTAACGGCCAGTCAAGTCTTCTCACCCGGCGTCACTCTGATACTTACTCTTCTGCTTTGCTCTTTCACTTACAGTGACCCTTGAGATTACATTGGGCCCACCTGGATAATCCATGCCTATCTCCCTGTCTCAAGATCCTTAACTTAATCATACCTGCAAAGTCCCTTTCAATATGTAATGTAAAATGCTTATAGATTCTGAGGATTTGGGTATGGACATCTTTGGGAGGGGCATTATTCTGCCTCCCACAGCGTTCTTTTTTTTCTCTTGGGTAAATACCTAGGAGCAGAATGGCTGGATCATATGGTAGGCATATATTTAACTTTTTAAGAAACTGTCCAACTGTTTTCCAAAGTGGTTGTACTATTCTACACTCCCATCAGCACTGTGTGAGAGTTCTGGTTCCCTCCACATCCTTGCCACCATTTGGAATGGTCAATAAATTAGATTCCAAGGGCCACGGTAACAAATTGCCACAAACTGGGTGGCTTAAAACAACAGAAATGTATTCTCTCACAGACCTGGAAGCTAGAATTCTGGAATCAAGGTGTCTTCACATGGCCTCCTTAAGGACACCAGTCATTGGATTTAGGGACTACCCTAATCCAGTATGACCTTGCTTTAACTGATTATATCTGCAAACATCCTATTCCCAAATAAGGTCACATTCTGAGGTTTCAGTTGACATGCATTTTTGAGGGACACTACTCAACCCACTACAGTCAGTCTTTTGAATTTAGCCATTCTAATAGGTGCGTAGTCATGTCTCACTGCGTTTTAATCTGCATTTCCCTAACAATTAGTGATGCTGAGCATCTGTTCATGTGCTTATTTGCCATCTCTATGTTTCTTTGGTGAAGTGTCTATTCAAATCTTTTGCCCAGTTAAAAAATTGCATGGTTTATTTTCTTATCATTTAATTTTGAAAGTTCTTTATATATTGTGTATACAAGTTCTTTTTCAGATATGTGACTTCCAACTATGTTCTCCTAGTCTATGACTTGTATTTTCATTTTTTGAATAGTGTTATTCAAAGAGAAGAAATTTAAAAATTTCATAAAGTCTAATTTACCAAGTTTTTAATGGTTCACTATTTTGATGTTATATTTAAGTAATCTTTGCTTAATCCAAAGTCACAAAAATATCTTTTTTCAGGAAGTTCTGTAGTTTTATATTAGGCCTATGAACCATTTTGAGTTATATATGGATGAGGTATAGAATGCCTTCTATCACCTCCCCATTTCTATTCAACTTTGTACGGAGGTTACACTTTGATAAGGCAAAGATGAGAAATAAAAGACATTATATTGGAGAAGAAGTAAAATTTGCAGATGACATGATCACCAATATAGAAAAATCTGATGGAAGCTACCAAAAAAGCTACTAAAACTAGTAAGTTTAGCAAGGTTGCAGGATACAAGATCATTATACAAAAATCAATTGCATTTCTTTATACAGGCAATAAACAGTTGGAAATTGGAATTTTAAAAAACAATGCCATTTACAGTATCATCAAAAGTAAGAATGGGTGCCTGGGTGGCTCAGATGGTTAAGCGTCTGCCTTTGGCTCAGGTCATGATCCCAGGGTCTGGGATCGAGTCCCGCATCGGGCTCCCTGCTCAGCAGGGAGCCTGCTTCTCCCTCTGCCTCTCTCTCTCTGTCTCTTATGAATAAATAAATAAAATCTTTAAAAAAAAAAAGGTAAGAAATATTTAGGGATAAATCTGACAAAAGATGAATAAGATTCATACTGAAAACTGCAAAATACTGCCAAAAAAAATTTTAAGAGACCTAAATAAATGGAGAGATAATAGCTTGTTTCCATGAAGACTCAATATTGTTGAGATGTCAATTCTCCTCAAATTGAACTATAAATTTAATACAATCCTGATCAAAATCCTAGCAGGCTTTTTGTAGAAACTGACAAGTTGATTCTAAAATCCATGCTAATTCTAAATGCAAAGGACCTAGTATAGTCAAAATAAGGGTTGAAAAGTAATAACAAAGTTGGAGAATGAACATTACCTGATTTCAAGATTTATAAAACTACGGTATTGAAGACAGTGTGGTATTGGTGCAAAGATAGACACATAGATCAATGAAACAGAATAGAGTCAGAAATAGACCCACATATAAATGGACAAGTGATTTTTAACAAAGGTGCAAAAGCAATTCAGTAGAGAACAGATAGTCTTTCACCCATTCTAAATTGGGTTGTTTGTTTTATAATAAAATTGAATTTTTTTTTAAATTGAGTTTTGAGAATTTTTTTAATCTACTTATCCTGGTTACCAATCCTTCTTAAGATATGTGTTTTGCAAATACTTTCTCCCTGTGTGTAGCTCCTTGGCTTTTCATTTTCCTAACACTGCCTTTGAAAGAGCAGAAAGTTTTAAATTTTGATGACATCCAGTTTACCAGTTTTCTCTTTATGATTTGTGTCCTATACAAGAAATCTTAAGTCACAAAGATTTTCTCTGATGTCTCGAAGTTTTATACCTTTAGGTTTTCCATTTAGGTCTATGATCTGTTTCAAGTTAATTTTTGTATAGAGATGTGCTTTTTTTTTTTCTTTGCGTATGGATGTCCAGTTGTTCTAGCACTGTTGAAAAGACTATCCTTTCTCTATTGAATTGCCTTTGCACATTGGTTGAAAATCAATTGACCGCATATGAGTGGGTCTATTTCTGGGCTCTCTATTCTGCTCCATTGATCTATGTGTCTGGCCTTTCACCAGTACCACACTGTCTTGATTACTGTAGCTTTATAGTAAGTCTTGAAATCAGGTAATAAAAGCCTGAGGTCTTTTCTCAGTTGGAGAATATTTTTTTTGCCATCTGGAGAGGCTGGGGTTGAGAAATGCTTTGTTTGGGGGCCCAGCAGGCCCTGGCTCCTTTATATTTAATAGATTGTTCTTTGGACATCTTTCTCCTTTTGCATTTATCATAAGTAGCAAGAAAAAGCCAGATGACACTTTCAGTGTTCTGCTCTATCATGGAGTTCATTACGTACGTTTTCTCTTTTCCATATTACTGCAGGTGACAATCTTTCTGCCAACCATAAGGTTTCCCTTTCTTTGTTTCAAACAATATTTTCCTTAAATCCTCACCAACATCCTCCACAAAGCTTTATAGGCTTTTAGTACCTCCAAGGCCCTGGGAAGATCTCAGATGTGTGTTTGGGCTCAGGGTCTCTTGTGCAGTTGAAGTCAAATGGAGCTGGAGCTAGACCGGCAGGGGACATCTCTCTCCCTCATCATGGAGTCCCAGGGCCTCTCCGTGTGGACTCTCTACATAGGCTAGTTGGGACTTCCTCAGAGCATGGCTGTCTCAGAGCAGCCAGACTCCCTGGCTCGGGGCTGAACACTCAAGCGTGAGTGTTCCAGCTCACAAGGAAGGAACTGCACCATCTTTTATGTCCTTGGAAATGATATGTGGATAGAAGCCACTTCCACCATGCTATATGGATCCAAACAATCACATGCTCACCCAAGTTCAAGGGGAGAGGACATTGACTCCACCTCTTGATGGAGCAGTGGCAAGCTTCTAGAAGGGAATTTGACAATAAGAGATATTTTTGTGGCCATCTTTGCAAAATACAATCTGACATAGTAAGGAAACCCCTCATTTACGAAAATTTCTGTTTGCCAAATTAAAGGAAAAAACCCTCCCATATCTGATAATTTATTTAAGGCATTTCCTCATTTTGTCTTTCTTGAGACTTCGTCTGGGGATTTAGGTATCAAAACCAGTGGGATGTTGGAAGTAACTCACACTGGCTCCTGAAAGCTGATTGTAAAATTTTCAGGAATCCAGCATGCTGGTTATTAAACACAGCAATTATTTTAAATTACATTGTATAATCTCACACTGGAATAGATTAAATTAAAAACAGGTAAAAAAATATGCAACACTCATTACTTTCTAATTATTTTATAAATTTTGCTATTACCTATGCTCTTGAGGTGAAGTAGTCTCTTGTGTCTATGTGGCTCAGAACCACTGTTCAGTGGTATGCCACCACGTGTCCTTCCCAAGTCCACGTTCAGTGACTCTGCACTGGTAGCTTTGCCTTTGGCCACAGTGGGAGCATTTCCACCATGGAAACTGGCAGTTGCTACCAGTCAGGGCTTTGTGTGGTTGCTTGCCTAGCCCTAAAAAAGAGACAGAGAACATGTTAATAATGCAGGTGAGGCTTTAGCGTGTGTTGTGTTGTATGCACCAAAAACTGGGGGAATATTCTCCCCGTATTCAAAAACTGTTATCCAGTGTGGTCGCTCAAGTCATCGATGGATGAGTGAAGTTCCATTTGTGTTCCTCATTCCACTGTCTCCTTCTCCATTAATGTAAATGGAAAATCAAGGAACGTTCATCTCAGAACTACACTCATGGCTGGAGTACACCCCACTCCATCTGTCAGATCATGACGGACTTGCAGCCTCAGATGCACAATGGATACAGAGTTTGGCAAAAATCAATGAAATGTTATCATGTATGACAAAATTTCGTGTGTATTACAACTATTATAAGTAACTTTTGTGCTCTACATCCTTTATATTCCTAAAATTTATGATTAAACAATGCATGTATGTACATGCTTGCATTTTTTAAGGAGAGTTAGGGCCCACTACTGATCAAATCCTAACACCGAAAGAGGAACTTTCAGTAACAGAAGTTAGTGGGTGTCAGATATTGTAATAGCTCATGTTCATTGAATGCTAGCTCCGTGCCAGGTGCTAGTCTAAGTCCTTCATGTGTCTTCTTTCATTTCTTCCTCACACCCGCCCTGTCAGGTGGGTACCATTTTCAAGATCAAACAACTAAGGCAGAGAGAGGTAGAGTGACTTGCCCAATGTCACACAGCTGAGAAATGACAGAGCCAGGACTTAAAGCCATGGGGACTGGATCCAGAGCCTGTGTTCTTAGTTTCAGCTCTTCGCTGCTTTTCCAGGGGCAGGGTGCTAAGTGTCCTGGAGAGTCATCAAATAATTGTAATGATTCCAATGACACTAACAACAGTAGACTTCTACAAAATCAAATACTTTGTACCAGGCTCTATGCTAAATGATTTCCAGGTCTTGGCATGTAATTCCCAAACATCATCCAGTTTCTGCTGTTATCCCCATGTTATAAGGGAGGAAACTGAGACACAGAGATTAAGGTCACTTGACCAGGAATTGGTGGGCTGGGACTGGAACCCTGGGTCTGTCTGAATTTAGGGCCTGGGCTCTTTACCACCTTCTAGCTGAGACTCAGGCTGTCCAAAAATGATACACCCCCATGTAGGAAGCTGGAGGAAATGGATCCTCAGAGCTCAGAACCCCATTTCAACCTTGACCCCGTTCTGGGACTGCAATTCTTTTTGGAACGTCTGCCTGTTGGGGTTAATCTGGAGTAGAGGCCAGGCTTGGCACAGGACTTCACAAAATTGAGATTCAGCAACACAGAGGCCTCATTTTAAGGGCTGCACAAATCCAGCTGGGCCCTTCTGTCCACTGTCTCTGTCTCCAACTGCCTCCATGCAAGGAGCAACTACAGAGGCAGAGAGAAAACAGCAGGGCTGGGCCACAGGGAGGAAAGGCGAATCTCAGCGGAGGTGGGGAGGGCTGGAAGCAGTGAGGCAGAGAGAGGCGTGGGGCTTTATTAATTAATTAAGGGAGGGATGTAAAGTAGGACGAAATCCACAGAGGAAGCCAGCACTCCGTCTTGAATTTATGGGTCACTTTTCTGGTGGCAGTTCAGGTTGCCCGAAGAGAATAGTACCTCGGTCCATCGCCTCCTGACAAGCAAAAGCAGCCTCCAAGGCAAAGTGGGATGTGCCCCGTCCTGGCTTATAATCGAAAGAACTCCCTCCCTGGATTCCAGGGACCAGCCTTGGCCATGTGGAGTGGTGATGGGGGGCTGCTCTGGAGCCACACTGCTGGTTCCAATCTTGACTGTGCTGGTACCTGCTGTGTGACCTCAAGTGAGTGAGTTGACCTCTCTGTGCCTCAATAGCCTCCCCTGTGAAATGTATTAACAGTACCTTCCTCATAGGTTGCAATAAGGATTAAGTGCTTGAAATGATGCCAGATGCATAGTAAGCATTCAGCAGCTGATAGTTATTATGTATTAATAAAGGATGGGGGTCTTGGAGCTGAGGAGAAGAAAGGTGCCTCAGTTTACCATGGATTCCACATTTGACCCAAAAGCCAGTGGGTGGTGGTGGTGGTAGTATCAGGTGCCACTAATAAGAGAAATGTAGTGGGAAGGAGAGTTATGGCAGGCACTGTGGTTGCCCACTGGCAGCACACCCCTCTTTTCTTCCTTGCAAGAGGCAACTTCGGGGGGATTCTGGCAGGTTTATCTTCCCTAATAAGAGGGAAATATGTTATAGAAGAATCTCTCTGCTCTAAGACTTTGGTTATTTCCTCCTCTGAATGTAGTTGTGTGAGGATGTGATGCCTGGAGCTGTGGCAGCCATTTTGTGACCATGAGGGGAAGACCAAGAAAATAACACAGACACAGCCTAGGGCTCTGAGTATTTGCCATTCTTCAAACCAATCCTGGGAGACTTCTTTTCCAGATTTCTTGTTATATGAGAAAGATCAACCCCTGTTCATTTAGGCCAAGGTTTGGCAAATGTTTTCTACAAAGGACCACATAGTAGATTTTTTTTTTTTTTTTTTTAAGTAGGCTCCATGCCCAGTGTGGAGCCCAACCCAGGGCTCAAACTCATGACCATGAGATCAAGACCTGAGGTGAGATCAAGAGTCAGACACTTAATCGACTGAGCCACCCAGACACCCCAAACATAGTAGATATTTTAAGTATGAATTTGTGGGCCATATGGTCTCTGTTGCAATGATTCAAGTCTGTCATAGACAATATGTTAACAAAGGGATGTGATTGTGTTCCAATAAAACTTTATTTTCAAAATTTCACGGGGGCCACAAATTTGCCCTGTGAAGCCAACCCTTATTTTTGGCCCTGTTTCCTGAAATTACTGTTCCTTGAGCCCAAAGCATTTCTAACAGTATATATGGGCTGCCTTGGAGGGCAGTCTTTCACCCCAAATGCAGCTGTGTTCACAGGCCCTCGTTGCCATTAGTACTTACAAGTTTCTTGTAAACATATTAGTATATCTGTTAATTTTCTTCTACCAGTATTCCTTCCTTCCTTCCTTCCTCCCTTCCTTCCTTCCTTCCTTCCTTCCTCAAACATCTGTTAAGCACTTGCTTAACAGAAACTCTTCAAATGCTAGGGCTACAATAGGGAATGTTGGATCCTGCCTTTAGGGAGTGCTCATTATATAACAAAGGGAATCCAGAAAGGCTTCCTGGAGGAGGTGCTAAATTAGCTCCAAAGGATGAGTAGGCATTGAAAAGGTGAAAGGTAAAGAGAGCATGTGGGGTTGGGTAGGTAGAAGAACATTCCAGGCAAAAGTCCTAGGGTAGGAGGAGACCTGGCACACACATGGCTGGAATGGGGAGAATAAAGGAAAGAGTGGAGGAGAAGAGCCTAGAGAGGTCACGTGGGGCCAGATCACATGGGTCTGCAGGCTACCAGCTTTCACGTTGAGTGTGATGGAGCTCCTGGAGGCTTTTGAATACAAAAGGACATCAACTTATTGATGGCAGCTTAAATCAGGGAGGTAGCAGAGGAGGTGGAAAGGAGATGGCCTTGAGAGATCTGAGGAGAAGGTGGGACTTGAGAGAGTAGATGAGGGAGGCATCAAAGATGACAGGTAGGGCTTTGATTCTTGACTATTTGGTTTCACCTCTAAGGAAGAAGTGATAGGGCAGAGGGGAATTCAGAAAAGTGTTTTTGAGAACTTTATGCAAAGATCTTTATCAGAAAGAAAGAAGCAAGCAATGGAAAGGAACTCAGGATTCTGCTCTATAATCAAGCTTTGGCTTGTGTTTGTCCTGGAAAGTTAACTGAATTAATTGGACCTCAGCACAGTTATCTTAATTTACAGCATTAGGTAAAATCTATAAATGTCAAGATGTGCAGCACAAGAATGTAGTGGGGATTGTCAAAGAGGCTACTACATCTGCAATATTCTCCACTATCCATCAGAGAGGTGCTCGACTAAAGTTTCTGGGAGGACTTGGCCCAGGAGCTGTGGGGAAATGGAAGGGGATGGAAAAGTGACAGGAACCATGCGTGTGGCAGGCAATCCCTGCTGCCAGTTCCAGACGCTTTACCTATTTTTAAATATAATTTTAATGCTTATCAAAATATTACAAATACGTTGGGAATAGCCCTTATATCTGCTATGGATTGCACATGACTACAAATAACAGAAAATCCAAATGCTGGTAACATAAACTGGAAGAGTTGATTTAAATATTTTAGTTGTTCAAAATAGAGGTCCAGAGGTGTGCAGTTGGTTAAGGTGCTCAACAGCATTAGGTCAGATGTTTCTTTCATTTCTTGGTCTTTCCTCCTGACCACAAGATGGCTGTGACAGCTCCTCAGGTCATCAATCACATCCGTGTTCCAGGCAGAAGGACGGTGGCAAAGCCTTTCCCAGAAATCCCCAGCAGGTTTCTGATTATGTCATTGGCCAAAACTGTGTATTTTGATCCCTCCTAGCTGCAAAGGAGTCTGGGAGATGAGAATTTTCCTTTTTTAGTTTTTTAGCCTCTACAGAAGAAAGGCAAGGAGAAGGAGATTGGGATGTGTGTTGGGTGAGTCAACCCTCAGTGTCTTCTGCTATAGTCCCTGTCCCACCCCTTCTCATTCTGAACTCTCATTTCCCTGAAGCAATTACTTTCAACTCTTTTAATGGTCTCTCCTTCCTCTATTTTTTATCTGCATTTTCCTAAATACATTAGTTACTCCGTTATTTCTAGATTTTTTTCCAATCAGACACCTATTGACTCTCAACTAGAGAAGGTAAGGATTTATTTTTCTTCAGCCCTACCCCTACCTACTCCACATGCCACAGACACATACAGACTTCCCTGCTTCATATTCTAAGTATAGTTATGGTACTACTTTATTTTTGAAATTATATTTTATTTTTATTTTATATTTAATATTTTAAAAATAATCAATAGACTTATTTTTATCATATGATCAAGATCAATACAAGCAGTGATAAATCATGATGATAAGTATGTGCCCTTGATATGATATAATGAAAATAGCACTTTACCTCTGTGGTCTTCCTCCCAACATCTATAATCCAGTCTACTCATGAGGGAAGTATCAGACAAACCCCAGCTGAGGGACATTCTACAATATACTTGATCATACTGCTCAAAACAGTCAAAGTCATCAAGAACAAGGACTGTCTGAGAAATTGGCACAGCCAGGAGGAGCCTAAAGAGATAAAACAACCTAAGGCAATGTTGATTTCCCAGAACAGACATTAGATAAAACTAAGGAAATCTAAATAAACTATAGACTTTAGTTAATAATAATGTATCAATATTGGTCTATTAATTGTAACAAATTTACCAGCCTAATATAAGATGCTAGTGATAGGGACAACTGGGTATGGGGTATATGGGAATTCTCTAAACTCTCTATACTATCAGTTTTCCTGTAAATCTAAGACTTTTCTAAAAAAAAGTTCTATTAAAATATTGAATTAATATTCAGTGTTTATATTATGATGATTGCTTACATTGTTCACAACTAGTCCTTATGTACTAAGACTACAACATTTTGTTTTCCCTAGAGTTAGTAATTGCCTCTCTCTTTTTTCTTGGGAGGGGGTCTTTTTGTGTTCTTATCAATAACTTACCACAGACTCTACTATTAGTATAAATCTCTCAGTACAATCAAGCACTTTAAGTAATTCATCGGTTATTTTTTGGCTCCAAGCACTACTCGATTGTCCTTTTAATCCTCCTTCTGTTAGAAGGTAGTGGTTTTTTTATTTTTTAATCTCTATTTTGCTGCTGAAGAATGACTTATAGAATTGATTAGAGAAGGAAAACAAATTGGACTCCCCTGTAACCGCTGGACAGCCCTTTCTTTCCAACACCTGGCTCTTCTCTGTAGGTTCCTTTGTGGCTGAAGTCAGGAAATTGATAGGGCATTGGACTTCCTTGGGACTTGGCAGTCTTTGGTTCAGGACTCCCTTTTATTTTTTATTTTATTTTTTTAAATTTTTATTTATTTTTTAAGTAATCTCTACACCCAACATGAGGCTTGAACTCACAACCCCGAGATTAAGAGTCACATGCTCTATGGACTGAGCCAGCCAGGTGCCCCCAGAACTCCCCTTTAGACTGAGGAACAACAACAATAATCACAGCTACCATTTGTTGAGCACGGTCTGGGTACCAGGCACTATGCCAAGCATTTACATATAGGATCTAATGGGATCTGTAAAGCAAGCCAGTGAATTTGTTACCTTGGGTGGGGCACATGCCCTCTCCAGTGGGGCACTACCCCCAGGATTCTTGTTTCACATCTGCTAACTTTATTCATTTACTTCCCTGTCTGGCTTCCTAAAAGCCATCTAAATTTGGGACCCCATAGATTCCCCACTCTAGGTAAGGCTCTGTCTCCATGTTCCAAGGGAGAGATGACCTGGCCTCAATCAGTCTCCGTGGCCTATTGCAGCAGCTAAAGCATTCGCTCATCTTGTGGGACTCTGCCCTCAGCTCCTTTTCCCTCCTGCATGCTGGGGGTGATGACAGCTGCCAAGAGGGGTCAGGCATTTGAAGTGGGAAGTTTTCCTGACCCAAAGAGGGGATTAGTACTTGCTGGCTGCAAGTTTCAGGACTTGCCTTGGGGCGGACTTCTCTTGTAATCATTTACTTTGAGATTCATGCTTCCCTTTAAGAACCACTTGGGTCGCCTACCCTGAATCTGGCACTTTGTCAGGCATCAAAGCATCTACCCCACAAGGTCATGTGCCTCTGGCATCTTCCCTCTCATGTGTTTCCATCCAGTTAAGGACCTGCTCCTGCGGCTAGGGCCAAATGCCATCTCATCTCAATCTGTCCACCTTTAGTGAACACCTAATATGTGCCAGCATTAGGCATTATCTTGGTGTTTCTCCAACTACAGTCATTGAAATTCCCCTTCGTAGTTTTTGAAAGTTTCATCTGTACTATTTTCGACCTAGTATTTTTCTTTAAATTGGCCCCCTTTTTTATTTCAATAAATTTTATTTGCAAAGGAACTTTAGATCATTGCCATCACTGAAAAACCAGTATCAGTTGCTAAAAGACAGTAGCATTAAAAATAAAAACAACTATTAAAATAAAAACTGTCAGGGTGCCTGGGTGGCACAGTTGGTTGAGCGTCTAACCCTTGGTTTCAGCTCAGGTCACAATCTCAGGGTCCCAAGATTGAGCCCCGCGTCAGGCTCCATACTCAGCACAGTCTCCTTGAGATTCTCTCTCCCTCTGCCCCTCCCACTCATGCTCACTCTCTCTCTAAAATAAAAATAAATAAATCTTTAAAATGGAAGAACTGTTAATGTCTGTCCAACTTATAATTACCTCTAATACCTGCCAATCATGTATATAGCCAGGGTAGGATTTTGTCTCCTTCATACCTCACCATGCCCCCATAGGGTGGGTTCCATCATCATCCCCATTCTACAGAGGTGGAATTGAGGCTCACAGAGTGAGGGACTTGCCTAGGAAATAGGGCTGGGAGTAGTAGGACTGAAATTCAAATCCAGATTTCAACCATAAGGCTTGGGGTCCAAGGCCCACTCCTGGTTCTTGAGATGCCTACACGAGTCTGTTTCTGTTTTCTTGGCTTTCACTGTTGTAGGAACTGAACTTCCTCAGAGCTATGAGATCTACTTTTACACCCTTCAGGCATTTATCCACACATGTAAGAGGCAGAGGTCACTGAGAAAGCTTCCTGATGATGTGGGAGAGCCCTAAAGTTTCAGTCTCACATCACATGACCCAGCCTGGTTCTCCACCCATCCCCTCCAACCACCAACTGCACTGGTCTCTCCAGAGAATCCTCTATCCTGTGATTATTCCAAAAGCCTCCTTTTCTTCTCTAGCTTCAAGGAGGTGGTACTGGTTTGGGGTGTATAGAATGTTGCATCATTCATGACTCCTTTACGGCAGGTGACACTCAGTGGCTTACATACATAAGAGGATTTATTGACTCATGTAACTGAGAGGGCCCAGTGTGAAGGACTTCAGGCATAGATGGATCCAGGCTTTACACTATGTCATCTGGACTCAATCTCTCTCTCTCTCTCTCCTGCTGTCATTCACTGCTCTTTCCACCTGCTTCCTGGCTCTCCTCCTTCCTTTCTTCTGTATTGGCTTATTCTCTTGCAATGGCAAAAGCGGCCATCAGCAGCTCCATGCCTACAATTTATCAGCTTGAAGACTCCTGTAGAAAGAGAGCACTTTTTTCCTAATAGCTCCAGGAAAAGTCCCAGGCCAAATCTCAGTAGCCCGTTAGATCGAAGACCCCTCCCTGAAACCATTACTGTAACTCTAATTGGTTGGGCCTGGGTCAAGAGGAGAAGATCACCAACCTAACTAAACCACATGCACTAAGAGTGGGAGGGGGTGGTCTCCCAGAGGAAAATCAGGGTGCTTTTACCAGAGGAGGGCAAGGAGATGTCTGGGAGGCTAGACAACAGATATCCCCTCTGGACATAAAGTTGGTATTTGCAAAACAGCAGCAAGACCCAGATATTCCTATTACTGGAACAACAAAGAGCTGGATCACCTCATTTCTTTGGACTCCCGTGGTGTTTTGGGGAAGGTTACCAGGGCCCAGTAACTGCTACTTCAGCCCCTCTTCCTGATGCCCTGAAAGAGCTGACTTCTATCCTCTCCATCCCTTGCTTCTCCCACCTGGGAGGCAAGGAGATTCTGCGTAGGTACACCGCCTTTTAACTGATTAACCCAGACGTCTTGAACAGGTTGCTTCTCTCTCACCACAAACCTTCAGCCAATAAACAGCCTTGGGGCAAGAAGAATTTAGACAGAGGCCAGAGGGTAGCTCAGGACAGACAGAGACTAAGAAGTGATTGGCAAAGAAATGGTGATCCTCCCCCGCCTTCCCCCTTTCCACTTCTTTCCCCTCCTCTTCCTTCCTCTTCTCCATCTTAATCTCTCTCACTATCTCTGCACCCCGACTCTCTCTCTCTCCATGCACAGGGCCCTACAAGGTTTTCCCCACTGCCCTAAGTTTCCTCTATTTAAGGTCTTAGCACAGCCTGAGTAGCTCCCCTAATTCTGATTCTTGGACGAGAGAATCTGATTGGCCCAGCCGCGACCAGGAAACCCCAGCCTGAGCCAATCAGCTCCGGCAGGGTCGGGTCATGTGATCTCAGGCCCTGCCGCGCGCGCGCGCGAGAGAGAAGACGAGGTCTCTTAAGGTGGTGGCAACGAGGAAGTCGTCTCCAGAGTATCCATTAAAATCCACCATCCTGACACTTAAATCTAGTGACTTCTTACGTTTTATTTTAAAAGCAAGCCTTTTTTAGGGTATTCGTGAGGTGGAGGGTGTGAGGTTTGCCTTGCTGGTGATAGAAAAGAGACTTAAGAACACTGTCAAAATTGCAAAAAGAAAACCTCTACCCGCAAGCCCGCTTCTGCGAAGACAAGGCTGCGGGAGCCACGGCGCTCCTCTGCGCAGCACTCCTGGGCCTGAGATAACATTTATTTGGGCGCTTGCATCACACATGGGCCACATGACGGATTGCTGGACGTTGACAGCATGGCTCCGATACTAAAAACATATGACTCCATATGGAACGCCGTGGTGTGGGGTGGAAATCCTGGACGGCTCGAGGCTGCAGATGGCCATGTATAATTCACGGGATTTGTAAGACTCTGCATCTGCTCCGTTGCTCATTCTTCAGTTGTCAGACAGACATAATCCCGAGCCTCTTATTTTATAACACGGATCTGCCAAAGGGAGTGGGGAGGGGAGGCGGGGGAGGCAGAGCCGCTGCCAGGAGAACTCAGAAATAATTTGGGGGAGAACATTCGGCGTGTCAGCGAGGACAGAAGCACGCACCGCAGGAAGCCCGGGCGAAGTTGGAAACCGGCTGCTGGTTCCCTGGTCCCTCACCGGGGGCCAGGTTCCTGAGGCGATTTCCGGAAGGAGGTATGTTTTGATCTTGTCTCTATGCTGGGGCCTCACTGTGTGATTTTGGTTCGACCTGGATTGGCCTTGTGGACAAGCCAGTAGGTCAAATGTCAAGATACGGAGGCGTTTTATTCCATCAAGTCAGCCTCTCTTACACACTGCCTCGTGCTGTCAGATTGCAGCATTATGTGGCAAAAGGAGGACTGATTTTGCGTCACTTCCTTCGGAAGCCTCTTGAACCCTTCTTCACTGGATGAGGTCCCTGTGGCAGTCTTTGCTGGTGCATAACTCCTCCACCCCACGCTGGGGTCATCTGCACCCAGATTCGGTGCAGGACAAGGGTTTCTTGTCTGGGGGCTTTATTTTAGATGTCGGATGCTTGGCCCATGAGTAGGACAGGCCAGAATGCCGGGGAGGTAACCCCCCCCCCAGGAGCTGTTCTCAGCCAACAAGGGAAGAGAGGTGGTGAATAAATATTCCAGCTTCTCACCCCCCTAAGGCACTCTGAGCTGTGTTCTGCACAGTTCTCCAGAGGGCCCCTGAGCCCCAGTGCGGGGGGTGGGGGGGTGGGGAGGGGTGAGCCCCGGTTGCCCACTGTGTAAAACTTGCTTATTACCATGACTTTGTTAGCACATACCCTGTTCCTGCTTTAACTTCACTTCTCTACCTGCACGTCCTGGAATCACCTCCCTCAAATCTGTTTGCTCTCAAATTCTCGCCTCAGGGTCTGCTTTTGGGGAACCGAAATTAAGACAGGGACCCTCTTTCATGTTTCCTCAGACTTCTAGATTTCCTCTATCATCCTATTGTTCATATTTGGTTGCCAACACCTGGTTAAATGTTTGTCCTCCCTCTTACTCCAGGGGAGCAGAGACTGTTTCTGTATCTTATTCTCCATTGTATCTACAGTGCCTGGCACCTAGTAGGTGCTTAATAAACCTTTGTGACATTAACACTGTGAAATGCTCCTGGCTTCTCTCCTCACCACCTATGAGATCTTTAGCAAATAACTTAACACTTCTCAGCCCCATCCATTCCCTCATTTGTTGTAACAAGTGGACAATAATATCTGTCTTATCTGCTTCATGGAGTTGTAGTGAAGATCAAATTAAAGGACCATGGAGGAATTGTAGTAAATTCTGAAATGCTCAAAGCAATGACCCTACCAGGTCTCAATTTCTAAAAGTGTGACCCTCCTCTGGTTTATAGGGTCAGTTTCAGATGATACTCAAAAGCAATTTTATTTGAATAATTGCATATTTACTTGAATTAAATTAGAAAAAAAAACAGCAGGTCAAACATTTAAGTTTTACTTAATACATTTAAGTATTGATTGGGGATGCATTTGGTTTCAAATAACTGAAAACTCAACCAACAGTGGCTTAAACAAGTAAGGAGTTAAATTTTTTTCAGTTACCAGGATTTTTGGACATCAACAGTCCAAGGCTGGTGCAGCTATCCAAGGATGTTGTGAAAGATCCAGGCTCCTTCTAATTTTCTGCTTTCATCCTTGGCATGAGGCTTTTATCCTCATGGCCTCAAGATGGTTGCTCTCCTCCAGTCTTTGCACCCTCATTCCAGGCAGGAAGAAGAGAAAGAGGGGGAGGGGAAAAGGCTGTACCAGCTGAGTCTGTCTACCACCACAACCACCATCATTATCATCATCATCAGTTGTGGGTTTTTTTTTTAAGATTTTATGTATTTATTTGAGAGAGAGAGAGAGAGCCCGAACAGAAGGCAGAGGGAGAAACAGGCTCCCTGCTGAGCAGGGAGCATGACGTGGTGCTACATTCCAGGACCCTGGGATCATGATCTGAGTCAAAGGCAGATGCTTAACTGACTGAGCCACCCAGGCGTCCCTTTCATCATCAGGCTTTTAATTAGGAAAGCAAAGAGTTTTCTAGGAACTCCACCCAATGGACTTCTGCCTACATTTTATTGGCTAGAATTAAATTCTCTGACCAGTCCTACCTACAAGGAAGTCTGACAAGGCATTTTTAACCGGGCATATTGCTTTCCTGACAAAATTGGTAAGACTTCAGAAATAGCTTAGCAAAATAAAAGGAGTAGGTTTAAAGACAAATATTAAATAGACAATAATACTGCTAGAACCAAGTTTGAGAAACATCCACTCCCTTTGCTCCATTCCTCTGTACTTATCTTTATTACTCAGAATTATACTTTGTTTATACTCATTCCTTTCCTTCTGGCTCTGGTACTTGTGGACTTCTTGAAGGCAGGGCTGGGTTTTATTCAACATTGTATCCCAAGCACCTAGCACACTGCCTGGCATGGAGCAGGTGGGGCACATATTCCTAGTCCTTGTTTCATGTATTTGTTATTTATTATTCATTGTTCTCAGCAAGGTGCTAAAACACTTTGAACCAAGTCTTATGGCTTTCTTAAAATAAAATCAATCAAAAATATTATATCAGGTGAAGCCTTCTACAAAAGGGTACATACCATATGATTCCATATCTCTGAAGTTCTAGAACAGGCTAAACTAACCTATATTGAGAAAAATCAGAACGGCAGTGTCCTCTTGGGCAAGCAGGTGTAGATATTGACTGGGAAGAACAGGAGGGAAATTTCCTGGCATGGTGATGGTCTCTGTACCTTGTAGGGGTTAGGGTTATGTGGTTTAGACATTTACCAAAACTCATGAAAAATGACATACAAAAGATTTGTACATTTCACTGTATTTCAATTTCACCTAAAAAAAGGGAAAACAAATATTGAACTCTACAACCTGGGTTGTAGGCTGAAGTGTTGAAGAATGAAGTGTAAGATGCCTGCAACTTACTTTGAAGAGAGGGAGAGAAAAGGATGAATGGCTAGATGGATAGAAGGATGGAGAAGTTGATAGCCATGTGAGACAAACATAACTTTATGTTAATTGTAGAACATGGGAGGTGGGTACCTGGGTGTTTACAGCTCCTTCTACTTTTCTGTATGTTTGGAGCTTTTCATAAGAAAATATTGGGGAGAAAAAGGCGAAAAAAAAAACCTCTGACAACACCAAAATAAGATTGAAGAAGGGTGCCGTATTAGTCTGTTAGGGTTGCCTTAACAAAGTACCACAAACTGGGGATGTTCTTATGAGGTAGCTCAGGCCTCCAAGCATGTGGATTCCAGGGAATGAGGTGATGATCTTTTATGACCCAGCCTCAGAAGTCACAGAGCGCATCGCTTCCTCCAGACTCCATTGGGCAGAGCAGTCACAAGCCCATCCAGATTTCAGTGGAGAGGACAGAGGGACACCACATCTCAACGGGAGAACCATCTAAGAATTTGAGGTCTCGGTTTAAAACTACCACCCATCTAGAGAGGCATTATCTGCCACCCAGCCTGTTTCTCTCAGGAGAAGGAGAGAGGAGAAAGAAGTTTCTCATCTCTGCAAAGAGAAAAATGAAGTTGGGCCGTTACTCAGTAAACACATTGCTCCGTGACTTGCTTTTGCTCGGGCGGTGAGGGCTTCCTTTGGCCAAAAGCCGCAGCTGGGAGAGCCAGCGGACACGAGGTCACAGCGCTGGACATCGCGACAGCTGATTTTCCCCCTTCTGCCCCATCTCAGTCCCTGACCTTTTGACTTTGAGTGCACCACCCACCCTTCCGTGCGGTTCCTCCCCTCCCTGCTCCGCGCAAACCTCCCGCCCTCGTTCTCCAGCCTGAACAAACTCTCTTACTTGGGAACAATGGAAGCCTTCGTCATCCTTCCCTTCCTCGGGTGGGCCACCATCTGTATGAGAATCCAGATTACCCTTGCAGGCAGCGCTGGCGATTACCTCTGAGAATCTCTTCATACCAACCTCTCCTGGCAGGCTGGGGGTAAATCAGGGCAGCACAAAGGGAAGAATGTTATCACGGTAAACCAGGACGGGCCCGGCTTGGCTCCGTTGCAGAAAACACACTTCACTCATGCAGAACACACCAAATTGAAAAGATTGTGGGTTAATCAAATCCTTTTCTCCTCTGTTTTTATCAAACTCAAGAGGGGCTGGCCTATTAATTAGAAACGCTTTTTCATGTAAAACACGGGCACTTTGGAGATAAGGAGGGAAGACCCTTGATTCTACAGTCACAATGACGTTTTAGTTATTTCATTACAAGACGCCTCATTCACCGCCGGCCCCATGGACGCGGTGCAGGCCTCCCATGGCTCTCCTGGAAACACTCCCTGAGACTCAGAAAGTTTCCCTGCCAGCAGACAAGGGCAAGAGTTTCTTTTCCTGAAGCCAGGAAGCATTGAAGACCTCGCATTTCTATACAGTGCTAATAGAAAAATGTAGCAGGCTTTTATGGTAGCCACTAGCCTCCTGTGGCTATTTAAATTAAAATTAATTAAAATTTAAAATCTGCTCTCATTTCAAGTGCTCAATAGCAACATTGTGGCTAGCGGTTCCTATACTGGACGGCGCAGATAGAAAATATTCCCATCATTACAGAACGCTCTATCAGACAGCAGCACTTCTTTCAGTGAGCTCACAAACCTCCTATTTGTCACTTGGGAGCAATAAGAAAATATGGCTCAATATGAGCCATCTCTTCTCCTGGAAAAAGACAAGACCCTACTATATTTCTGTAGTGACACTTGTTTGTGCTTCTTGCCCAGCACTATTCCCCTTCTTTTGGCAAAAGCACCCTGATTTTTTTTTCTGGGAGACACCCCTCTCCTACCTGCTATTCACCCGCTCTTGTGTGGTTCAGGTGGGGCTGACCTCCCTGCCTAGCTTCAGTGGAAGGCCCAGGACATAAGCCTGAACAATTGGAATATTCCTTTCCCTTGTCCTTGGTGATCAGTTTAATCATATTGGCCTGTTAGGAGTCAACGCTGGGATTTTAGCTGGAATCAGTGGGAAGGGGTGCTCTCTTCCTGTTGGGATTGCCAAGGCGGTGGGATATAAGCCAGGAACTGCAGGTGGCCGTCATCCCTTATCCTAGAGAGTCAGCTCATAAGTGACTCCCCTGCAGAAGAAGACAGAACAGAGAAAGACAGGGAAAGAGAGGGTCTTGGTGACACCTTTTGGATCCAGCTGCATTTGGCAACAGATCTAGCCCTGAACTCCCCAGTCACATAAAGCTATCACTGTTAATACCTTGGTGCTACTGATTCTTCCAAACTCTCTTCCACATCCTCGTGCTTCGGCCTGTTTAAAGGGGGTTTCTGTCACTCACAACCAAAAGAATTCTGGCTAATCTGTGCTCTGAGAATGCAGATCCGTTTACAAAGGAAAAGGAGGCTATTTTTTTTTTTTCTCTACTGACACATTTCTAGTCTCAAGCTATTATTAAGATCCACTTCATGTGATAGGAGTGTATTTGTTCCAGATGGGTCTCCCTGCACCTACCTGGTTTCAGGGGGCCCTAGCTCGACCATGAAGCTCCCTGACCCAGGGGAGCCAGTTGCTTAGGCTGAGGCAACACCGACCAGATTCCCTCTTTGTTAAGAATTTGGATAAAGTTGAAATGAAAACTGACTGAGTTGGTGGTGGGGCCATGTCAGTGGGAGTGCTAGACTGAATGGCCACATACTTCACACTTTGGCTGCTGGAAACCTGTGGGAACTTTGTTCTCCCCTGTGCCTGAGGCACGTGTCCTTTTCATAACCCACCTTGAACTTGAGCTAGTTAAAGCAGGTGTCTTGTTCCCAACAACCAAATATGCCTGGTTAAGAGAATATAAAAAACTTGAAAGGTATTGTATTTGGACCAAGCGATTCCACTTCTAGGAATTTATTTCCAGAAGGAGCCAAAGTATATGTCCAGAGATTTAGCTATGAGGATATTTAGGGCAGTGCTCTTTATCCTAGCAAGAAGCTGGGAAGAACCTATTTTCAATAAGAGAGGCTCAGCTAAATGCTTTCTGAGACACAGTTTTATTTATTTATTTATTTATTTATTTTTAAGACACAGTTTTAGGCACTCAGTGAATACTTGCTGAGGGAATGAATGAGGGAATGAATGAAATACAGGTAAACACACACACACACACACAAAGAAAAAGAAATACTAGGTAACCATAAATTTCTGTTGGAGAGAGGGACCGCTTAACATGGAATATAGTTGTGATATATTAAATGAAAAAATGTTAAGAAATGGTACATATACTCTGTATGATCTCATTAAAAAAGAAAATCACCATATGTTTGCATAGGTGTAGAAGAAGGTTTGGAAGAATCATTAGCACCAAGGTGTGAATAGTAATAGCTTCTGAGTAGTTGCAACTGTAGTTTTTGTTGTCGTTGTTGTTTCTAATGTATTCCTGCTTGTTTGCTTCATTTTCATTTTGATTTTTGATAACGAGTATTGCTCTCACTGCACGATAGTACCAGCCTTCTCTTACATAAAATTGTCAAATGGTAATATTTCTATCAAAACAGGATTAAATGTTCAAATGAATTTAAGTTCTGGGACTACCAACCAAGGATTCGTACTTGCTCTTGATAATCACTGGGTGAACAGCACTCTCAGAAAGGGGGTCTCAAAAAAAAAAAAAAAAAAGAAAGGAAAGAAAGGGGGTCTCACCCAGCTGCCTCCCATCTCCCCTTCTCACCACCGCTCTGTGTGATTTGGGAGGAAGACTGCCTATGGTGGTCAAGAGCAGAGACTCTAGAGTTCAAACCCTCGCTCCACTATTTAGTGGGTATGTAATTTGGGGCAAGCTGCAGAACTTACCTAGACCTCAGTTTCCCCACCTGGAAAATGGGGGTATTCTATATAATATATGGAGAGCAGAAAGTTGCCAAAGGCTCTGATGAGGTGATGCAGATAAAGGTCCCAGCCCAGAACCAGGGCTTCACAAGTAGTACTACTGTCACTTGAAAATCAGGAGATGGGAAACTAGAATTCCTGGATGATCTGCGATTCCGAGATACATACCCAAAGAATTGAAAATGGCTGCTTGTGGGCCGGTGTTCACTGCAGCATTATTCACTGTATAGGCGGAAACAACGCAGATGTCCATAAACAATAAAAGGGTGGAAGCAACTCAGATGTCCATAAACTGATGAGCAGATAAACAAAACATGGCATAGCCGTACAATGGAATAATCTTCAGTCATAAAAAGGGATGAAAGCACTGAAACCTGCTACAGCCTGGCTAAACCCTGCAAACGGGATGCTCCATGAAAAAAGCCAGACACGAAAGGCCACATGCTGTATGATTCCACTTAGGTGAAATGTCTAAAATAGGCAAATCCGTAGAGACAGAAAGTAGGTTAGAGGTGATCAGGGGTTGGGGGCAGGGGGAGGGAGGAATTATGGCTTTATGGGTACAGAATTTTTATTTAGGGTGATGAAAAAGTTTTGGAAATAAATAGTGGTGATAGTTGCATCACATTGTGAATATACTTAATGCCACTTAAAAATGGCTAAAATGGCAAATTTCATGTTATATATATTTTACGACAAAACATATTCCTTTGTTTTTCTTTTTTTAATATTTATTCATTTATTTTAATAAATAGAGAATATGGGGGGCAGAGGGAGAGGGAGAGAATCTCCAGCAGACTCCCCGCTAAGCAGGGAGCCCCATGTGGGGCTTGATCTTACGACCCTGAGATCACCTCCTGAACCAAAGTCAAGAGTCGGACACCCAACCAACTGAGCCACGCAGGCACCCTCGCAATAAAATATTTTTCAAAAACCGTGGGGTGAGGGTGAGTTCTGATTGCTGAATGCCTGCTTCAAACAACTCACATCTTGTCTTTGAATTCAACATCCCATTTGGTGACCAAACCAACATGGATTGCCAAATGCAATCAGCCACATTAATTTACCCCCAAATCAGGCCCTAGGGCCCTGCCCAGGGTTGGAATGGGATAGAAATGCATGTTTTAGTCTATTCAGTGCAATGTTTGTTGAACATCTACTATGTGCCAAACAATGAGCCAATTAATGGAAATGCAGTGACTCTCACCCTTTCTGCCCTCCTAGAGTTTATGTATTAGGTAAAAACTGCATAGGGGCACCTGGGTGGTTCAGTCAGTTATGTATCTGCCTTCGGCTCAGGTCATGATCCTGGAGTCCTGGGATTGAGCCCCGCATCAGGCTCCCTGCTTAGTGTAGAGCCTGCTTCTTCCTCTCTCTCTGCCCCTCCCCCTGCTTGTGCTCTCTCTCTCTCTCTCAAATAAATAAATAAAATCTTAAAAAAAAAAAACCGAAAACCTACTGCATGATCACTTTGGTCTTAGAGGAAGTATCAAGAGCTCTGGTAACCTAGAAGAAAGTTACTAACCTTGTTGGATGCAGGGCATAGTCCTAGGAGGTTTCCTGGGGGAAGTTGCATTTACTCTAAAACCTGAAGAATAAAGAAAACCACCCGGAGACAGAGCCAGAAACCATGTCAGGTTAAGACCTTTACCTCAGACCTAAGCATGGAAGAGATTATGAGGGGGCCCTATGTGGGGCTCAAAAGAAAAATAATACTAAACAGCAAAATAGGTACAAGGGAACTCTAAAAAATGTGATTTCCCCTGTGTTCAGTGCTTTTTCAGAGAAAGATAAACATTTAAATTATTTTGAACACTTGGAGCATCTGCTTTACTGGTGCCCCATGCATGAACTGAATTTTTTCACGACGATCAGAAAAATATTCCAGACAGAGAGAAGAGTAAGTGCAAAGTCTCAGAGGCAAAGTGGGCAGGGCTTTTCCTGAGAATTTCCAGTCCTTGAGTGGTGGGATCATAGCATGGGAGGGGAGAGCAGCCAGGTGTGAAACTGGACAGGAAAATAGGGCCCAGGCATGAAGATTCCTTGTGCGTCATTTGAAGAGTTTCAACTTGATCTTCAAGGCCAGGGGAAGTCACTTGAGTTTAAGCTGGGAAATGACATGGCACAGTGTTTTTAAAAGATCTTTCAAAGTTAACAAAATGAGATATTATTAGCCGAAGTGGTTAGAGAAATTGCTTAAAAAAAAAAAAACCCTGCAGGCACAATTTTTAACTTGACAGTGTTTCATAGACATTCTGGAGTGGGGTTTTTTTTTTTTTTTAATTCATTATGCTGACACTAACTATCAAACCCCATTCCCCTGAGCTCAGCTGTGTTGTAGCTGAAAACTTGTTCAGTATGTTTACTCCACACACCACCCAATTTAACAAATCTCTGCAAATTTGCCCTTAACAGTAAAATACTGGGTACAGAGCATCTTTCCACTCCACCCAAATTACCCCCCTTGGCGTGTGCTAACAGTCTGATACTATGATAGTTGTTATGATGGAAGAGATTGGAAGCCCTGTCTTATTTGTAAGCCTTTCTGGAGGAACTTGTGGGAGTTTCCTGCTGCAACTTTGTTGATATCACAGCATGGGGTCATTGGCGATTCATTGGTCCCCTGTAACAGGAGAGACGGAATATGCTGCCGTAACAAACATCTCCTGTCTTCACAGCCTACAACAACACAGGTTTATTTCTCGCTCATGTTATGTGTTGATCATGGGCAGGTTGTGTCTCTGTTCCTCTTTTCCTGAGAATTTCCAGTCCTTGAGTGGTGGGATCATAGCATGGGAGGGGAGAGCAGCCAGGTGTGAAACTGGACAGGAAAATAGTCTCCTTGTTGGAGTCCAGGCTGATGGAGTGGCCTCTATCTGGGATATCCCTGGGCTTGTGGCAGAAGAGGAAAAAAACATGGCGAACCATGTTTGCTCTTAAAGCTTCTGCTAAATAGAAAGGTGAACTCATCATCTCCCCATCCTTTTACTCTCCCTCCATTGGCTGTCTTTTAGCCATTGTTAATATTATCCTGAATAATCATAATGATAATGAAAATAATTAGACTAAGTCTCATTTACTGAGGACCTAATGAGTCTCAGACATTATGATAGTGCCTTCTGGGCCTCATCTCATTTAATCCTATGCAACAGGTGCTCTTATTATCAGCAATTCAAAGATAAGAAGACTGGAAAGCTTTGTGAAGTTAAGAGACTTGCCTAAAATCAATAGCTAGTGGGGTACTTGGGTGGCTCAGTTGGTTAAGCAGGCTGGCTCAGGTCATGATCTCAGGGTTCTGGGATTGAGCCCTGCTGGAGGGCTCTGCGCTCAGCAGGAAGTCTGCTTCTCCCTCTCCCTTTGCTCCTCCCGACCACTCGTACTCTCTCTCTCCTTCTCTCTCTCTCAAATAAATAAAATAATAAAATAATAAAATAAAATCAATAGCTAGTATGCGGTGAGAGTTTGGGTTCAAGCCTGGGAAGTCTCACTCCAGACCTGGTGTTTCCAGCTGCCATGTCTTTGCTTCCTCCTTTTCATCAACTCCTCTCTCCTCTTTGACCTCTACACCCATTGGTCATATTATTTACGGCCCATATCACCTAATTTCTTTACTATTGCAAGTCCTGTTACTTGTTGCCTAGACTATTGCAGTGTCCTCTTAACTGCTTTCTCAGCGTTAAGGCTTTGCCTTATCTTGGTCACACTGCCATATTTCTCTTAGGGAAGCATGGGTTTGATCATGCTCCTCTTCTGCTCAAAAATCCTAGTGGCTCCCCATTGTCTGCTAAAACAAGCTATAGCTTGGCATCCAAGGCTTCCATGTCTGACTTCAGCCTCGTGGAATCCCAGTTTGTTCTTCTTCTGTTCCAGCTAGATTGGATTGATTGTGCTGAGAACATTATTTGCACTCTTACATTCATTCTTAGAGATTCTTACCACCACCACTCCCCAGCTCCCACTGAAATTTTCCATTACTATTACTTGAGTATGAATCTCAGCTTCCCCTCTGGATCTTGAGCTCTAATGGGGAATCATATCATGATGGGGGAGGGCAAGCTATAAAAGTAACTTAACAGTGTTCCATAAAAATAAGTTGACAGAAGTAAAGAACAACACTTCTCTGCCAATAAAGCAAAGCCAATGGGACAAAAGGCAGCAGGAAATAGAGAAGTTTTATACTAACTTGCATTAGAAAGAGCTTAGCCATCATGTATTTTTTTAATTAAGGTATAATCATGTAAAGAGCACATATCTTGAGTGTCCAGTTCAATGAATGTTGGCAAATGTATACCCTCTATAACCACCACTCAGCTCGACGTACAGAACATGCCCAGCATCCCATAAGGTTCCATCACCTCACTTGCCCATTAATACCCATCCCTACCTCACCAGAGGGAATCGTTATTTTAACCTTGATTCATTTTGCCTGTTCCTATCCTTCACATAAATGAATTCATACAGTGTCTGGCTTCTTTCACTCAACATAATTTCTGTCTCTCATAGTTTTGATTACTGCATAAAGCATAAAATGATTTGCACAAACTTAAGAGAAAAAGTTAACATTGAAATGATGGTTTTCACCAAGAAAGGACATGGAGAACGGAAACCAGTTTAGGACAATGAATCCCATCCCTGTAGCAAGATGATGCAATGATGGAGGAACCAGAAATTTGGCCCTAATTTAACCCCGGGGCAAAGAGCACATTCCCACATCAAAATTTTTCCCAGGAGGTTAAGGGTGGCAACTGGGTGGAGGAAAGAAAGGGGACAGAAGAAGGAGAGGTTTATAGTTTTGTGTTGTAAAGCATGCATGTTTGGGGTCTTTTAAACATTACAGACCTGTGACTTTCCTCCCTGGCTCTAGGTGGGTCAGCACTTATATAAATCAAGTTGCCCAAGTGTCTGCAGGATCTAGGATTGGCCTCCTGGCCACTGCCATCATCCTGGACAGCCGGGGGAGGTGGGCAGGAGAAGGGGCCGACAAGCTTCCTGGGGATGTGGAAATTCTCCCCCACCTTTGTGGCACCCTCCCTAGCACACGGCCCCAGAGGGAGGAGCCTGAGTATTTATACTCCCATGTCATCAGTTGTTGGTTAAGAGCTGGATTTGGGATGGGGCGTGGAGGAGAGAGGAGAGGCCATAGAGTAAATTCCCAAGCACTTGAGGCTCTTCATATACTCAAGGTAATTGATTTCTGGAAGCCTGAGGGCAGTCCTTGGACGGAGAGAACAGATGCAGGCTGATAGGAGTGAAAGCACACGGTGAGACTGTATGCATAAAAATGGAGAAGGGCTATGAAGGTATACAGCGGAGCCCTGACAGTGTCTGCTCCGTCAGGAAAATGAGAACACACCAGCACCTGCATCACGTGGTTGCCTTGAGGGTCATGCGAGAACCTGCTTATAAAGCATTTAGCCAAGGTCCCAGCATAGTTAATGCTCAGTACGGGACAGCGGCTACTCTTTGCGCCATACGCTGAACTGGCGATTTGCAGGAGTGGCACCCCCCCCCCCCAGTTGGGCCCAGTGAAGGAAGTGGACAGGAGGCATGGACTGGAAAGGAAAGCCTGTAATCCCCAAGTCCCCTGTGCCAAGCAATGGCTGAAACACGATGGGGCACTTGGTGCCTTCTCCATAGTGCATTATTCGGATGCAGTGATGGAAGGAACCAGAAGTGTGGGCCTAATTTAATCCCAGAGCAAATAACACAGGAAGACTTTGCCAAAGGAGGCTAAGGATGGGAACAGGGTAGAGGGAAGAAAGGAGATAGAGGAAGAGGGATGGATTAGTCAGGGTTCTGCAGAGCAACAGAACTAGTAGATACATAACAGGAGATTTGTCATGACACATTGGCTCACAAAATAATGGAGGCTGAGAAGTCCCACCATCTGCCATCCTCAAACCCCAGGAAAACTGGTGGTATTGTTCGGCCCAAGTCCCAAGGCTGGAGAACCCAGGGAGCTGATGATTTAAACCCCAGTTGGAAAGCCTGAGAAGATGGATGAGATGTCCCAACTCTTAGAACCAGGCAGGAAGCACAAAAAGGGGTGAATTCCTCCTCCCTCTGCCTTTTGCTTGGTTCGGGCCCTCAAAGGATGGGATGGTGCTCACCCACATGGGGGAGGACCATCTGCTTTTACTGAGCTCACCGAATCAATTGATACTCTCATCAGGAAACATCCTTACAGATTTACCCTGAAGTCACGCTTCCCCAGCTCTCGGAGTGGCCCTCAGCCCAGTGAGGTTGACACATAAAATTAACCATCACAGGGGAGTTTGTAGTCTTATGTAAGGCATAAGTTTGAGCCTGACTCTAGGTCCTGAAATGGAGCATTTCCTTTACCTGAGCCCCCAGCTCGTGAGCCTCAGTGGAGGAAAGAAACCGCCTTTGGAGCTATGATCTGGGATGAGCACCGGGGCCAAGATGAGCAGGCCATGCAAAGAGATGCCCAGCCCTGCCTCCCCTGAGGTCACCTACTTACAGGCTCATCGGAAGGCCATGTCTCTTGTTCACCAGCTCTTTCTCAAGTGTAAATGACAGTATTTCAGAGTCAAACTTACTGAGGAGGGACAAAGGTCAAAGACCGGGTTAGTTTTCCAGCTAATTTTGTGGGATTGTTTCTGGAGGGTAATTATCATTAGGCTTGCAGGAACTCATTGTATTTCTTTACTGTAAAACCCTCTGCAGATCTGGAAGCTGCAATGGGAGATGGATGACCCAGCATCCAGATGAGTGAATTGTCACACTCAGGGCCGAGCCCGGTGATGTGCACACAGTAGGCGCTCACTACAAGCTTCTTGATTGGAAGAGAGAGCACAGATGGGAGAGAGAGAGAGAGACATGGAAATGAGAGAGGGAGAGAATATGGAAGAACAGACACGAGGAAGGAGTGAGGCAGAGAGGGCTGCTGGGCCCCACAGAGGGACGGGGGTCTCTCCTTGCCTAGGTTGAGTAATAGCAGACCAGGGAGCCCAGGAACAGAGCCATGAGCCCCAGGCCAATGGCTGCTCCCACCTCCACTCCTCAGAAGCACAGACCTCTCCTGCCTCCTGATAGGGCTGGCAATTCTGTCAGTTTCCTTTGAGGAAGCTTCCAGAATGAAGAAGAAGCTGCCCTGATCCAAACTACTTTGAGACTGGGGCATGTCAGTATCCTCTCTGAGCCTTTGTTTCCTCCTCTGTAAAATGGACATCGAGGAAAAAAAAAAAAAAGGGCGCCTGGGTGGCTCAGTCGTTAAGCGTCTGCCTTCGGCTCAGGTCATAATCCCAGGGTCCTGGGATTGAGTCCCGTATTGGGCTCCCTGCTTGGAGGGAAGCCTGCTTCTCCCTCTCCCACTCCCTCTGCTTGTGTACCTGCTCTCGCTGTCTCTCTCTCTGTCAAATAAATAAATAAAATCTTTAAAAATAAAATAAAATAAAATGGACATCGAGGGGCCCAGTCCCCCAGTTCTCCTCAAGTCCCTGTCTTACACTTGACCCACTTTATCCACTAACAATTCTGCTGGCCCCTAAAGGCATTCTGGCCTGGGACCCCTGATCCAGAGACTTCTTAGTGTTTTTGTTCTCTCCTGAGCATCCAGGTGTTATTTCTGAATCCCATGGAGATACGCATGTGATTGCTGACAATCCAAACTGTATCTTGAGATGCATGCAAATAGTAGGAGCAGTCCTGCAGATTTTATAGAAGTTTCTTAGTCCCCCATTTATTTATTAGATCATCAGCAAATCTCAAGTAGCTGTTATTTGTTATTTGGAAATATTGCCATGAAACAGAGAACAATTCCAATTCCAATTCAGGCATCCTTTGATTGGGATTCACTTCGTGGTTGACTGGAGTATATCTTCAAGTAGCTTTCTCAAAAAGATTACATGAGCATTATATTCTTTGAGGCTTTAATTCTCTTAGAATGTCTTTTTGCTGCCTTTTAATACAAGTGATAATTTGAGTGTAAAATTACTGGGTCACACACGTATTATTTTCTCCATGATTCTGAGAACGTTATTTTAGCATTTCGGGTTGCATGTGAGGAATCTGATTTTTATTTTTCTCAGGTAACCTGTATTTTGCAACCTGGATCCTCGTAGGTTTTTTCCTTCAAATATTGTCAAGGGTATGTCAATGTGTACAGGAGCTTGTTTTTAAGATGGGCACTATCAATTCCTTCCTTCCTTGTATGCACATCTTTCCCAGATTGAGAAGTGGAATCTTCCTTCCTCCACTCCCTTGATATGGCCAATAGAGCAAAGTGGAAAAGACTTTGTGATGTCTGAGGTTAGGTCATAAGAAGTCTTGAAGCTTAGTTCGGAACCTTTCAGAATGTTCCGTCTGGAGGAAGCCAGCCACCATGTGAGGAAGTTTAGTAACGGATCAAATCCATTCCTTGCCATAATGAGCTATGGGAGAACATTAAAAACGGCGACCCCCAGGCACACTCTGTCTCCGTGCCTCCCTCACCTACAACACTCCTGGAAGCTGTTCCTCTCAGGATACAAAATGCTTTTGACACTCTTCCCTCCATTCCCATCTCCCCCCCCCTGAATTTTTGCCTTCTGGAAATTTCAGTCTCTAAATGGTGGCAACGTGGAAGAGTACTTTGCCTACAGAATTGTCCCCCATACAGTGGAGAAAACTCTCTCCCCTCCTCGCTACCCTGATTTTCTGGTTGGTACAGACTCTGGCTATCAGAGTCTGGGGTTGCAAGTGGGGAAGGAGTTGAGTATTTTCCTCCCTCCTTTTGTCCTGGAGGGGTGCCCTGTTTCAGACGATAAAACTTGAATAGGTTCCCGATTGTTTATCTCAACCCAGCTCCATCTGCCTTATATTTATGGAAATTCCTCCCAGATTCTGGCAACAGGCGCCTGTCAGTCTTGGGTGTCAGCACTGTGAGCTTTCAATTCTTGCTGTCTTCTTAGGTATTTTAGTAGAAAGCTGGGAAAATATGTCTCAGGGGCTGCTACTCTGGTGCCAGTTTAAATCAACGACATCCAACCTCTTCCTTTTACAGTTTTACCTACTTTTTCACTCATTGACTCATTCAATCAACAAACGTGCATAGAGCGCCTAAAATGTACTGGGTACTATGCCATGTACTGGGAATAGAAGGTGAATTGAAGCTTCACCTTGCTCTTGAAAGGGACTGTCTTTTGGAGGAAGCAGATTCATAATTAACAGCATTAGTCCCAGGGTGGTGTGTGATTGCTGAGACCTGCATAAACCAGAGAGGTTTGGTGACCTATGCAAGGCTGCACGGTAAATCAGAGCAAGATCCAGAGAAGAGGCTGATTCTCCTGGTTCTCCAGTCCACATTCCTGCCACTATGCCTCCCAGGCTCCTCCTTTCCCAAGTTTTTTCCCCCCTGCTTTCCTACTGACAGGATAACCCATAACCATTGCTCTCTACCTCACGGATATTTCTATGTGGAGCTCTGTGTTCTCCCCAGCTCTCACCCAGTCCCTGATCTCCCTCACCCTAGAGCACTTTCCAGGCCATAAACATCTTGTCCTACCAATTAGAGAAGGTATCCATAAATCTCTGCTATCCCCTCCCAGTTTGGTGGCTTAACTCCTTGGCTTTTCTGCTTTGACTAGAGAGTCCTTAGAGCACACAGCGTGAAGTCTGTGGCTTCAGGATCCAGAGAATCTGACTCAGAGCCCTGCTCTCCCACCTCTTTGCTGTGTGGCCTTAGCCAGGTTGCTTACTGTCTCTGAACCTCCCATCTTCACCTGTAAAATGTGAATAATAACACTAGTGTCCCAACTGAGATGTTTAAATGAGCTTGTTTAAATAAGCCATTTAGCATAGTATCTGGCATACAGTGAGGGCTCAATAAATGATACTTGCTATTACTGGTGGTGTTATTACCGCAAGTGTTCTCCCTGTTAGACTGTGTTCTCCTGGAGGGCAGGGACTACATCTTTGCCGGGCAGTCTCTCCAGCACCAACAAGTAAGTCATTTATAAATAGTTCATTCAGTGTTTTAATTGACATATTTAAGTCCAATCAAGGTGATCAGACTGCACTCTCAATTGTAAGAAAGTAAACTTGAAAAGGAAGTTGTAACCTAGCAGTTCCCAAAGTAAGATCCCTGAAGCCCCAGTTCTGTAGATTGCTCTGGGGGAAAACAGTTCCTTGTACAAATCAATTTGGGAAACACTGACCCCTCTATCTCTGGAAAAGTCAAATGAACCTTAGGATTTTAAAGGCTCTGACAATTCCTGCATGAAAGAAACCTATGGAATTTGTTGTTCCCCCTGTTGCCCAAACTTAATTGGCCCAGAAACTCTTTTCTCATGAAATATCTATTATCATTTGATCCCCTGATGCACACCATTCCTGAGTCCCATCCTGTAACTGCCACCCTGGAGGAATATACCACCAATCTGATTGCCTTTAGGAATATTTGATAGGGGCTAAGTGCACATTTGATACATCCTCCATGGGGCACTACTACAAAAAGCTCTGCTAACATCTCTCATGAAGCCAGGAATCTATGGGAAAACCAAAGTCACTGTGACTTCTATTTTAAAAACAGAGTAGTCACCAATGTGTATTTTTTTTTTTTAAAGATTTTATTTATTTATTTGAGAGAGAGAGAATGAGAGACAGAGAGCATGAGAGGGAGGAGGGTCAGAGGGAGAAGCAGACTCCCTGCCGAGCAGGGAGCCCGATGCGGGACTCGATCCCAGGTCTCCAGGATCATGACCTGAGCCGAAGGCAGTCGCTTAACCAACTGAGCCACCCAGGCACCCTGTGTATTTTTTTTAAAAATCCTCCATCTATTGTACAGACCACAAGGCATAATTGGTTTTCTATAAATACAGAATGGAGATAGTTCATGGGCACTTACCAGAGGTTACTTGGAACAATGGGACATTTGCAAGTGACCTGAAACTTTGCTCTTGTCATAGTCCCTTTCAAAACATCACACACATTCAAGTTCCTGGCAGAACGGCTGTTTTCCTTGTCTGGTAAGAAATATGACATGGAAACTACATATTTATTCTTTGCAACAAATGTTATGGTCAAGGGGCGCCTGGGTGGCTCAGTCGGTTAAGCATCTGCCTTCAGCTCAGGTCATGATCCCAGGGTCCTGGGATCGAGCCCCGCGTCGGGCTCCCTGCTCAGCGGGGAACCTGCTTCTCCCTCTCCCTCTGCCCTTCCCCCTGCTGGTTCTCTCTCTCTCTCTCTCATTCTTTCTCTCTCAAATAAATAAATAAAATCTTTTAAAAAATGTTATGGTCAAATGAGATCTGAGGACTCCCAGAATTCCCCCCAGCATGTTAAGTTGGAACAAGAGAGAGGCTCATTTCTCCCTCCTCCCCCTCTGCATACCCACAGGCATCTCCAGCCCAACCAGTCACTTTTCAATTCACAGCCTGTGCTGTATCTCCACCTAACTCTCTGCCTTTGCCATCACTGTTCCCCTTGTCTTGAACACCTTTCCCCTCACCAGCAATAACAACCACCACCATACATTTATCACCTACCATGGGCCAGGCTCTGCTAAGAACTTTACAGCTATGACCTGATTTAATGGAAGTTTAGGACCCCCAATTAAAAGCTGGGGAAACTGAGGCATCAAGAGGCTACATAACATGCCCCTCTTCACACAGCTAGGCAGGGGTGGAACTGGGATTTGAACCCAAGAAGTCAGGGTCCAGCATCCTTACATTTGCCCCTAAGTGTTCCCAGTTGATTTTTGTTTTTATTGAGGTGAAATTCAGACAACATAAAATCAACCATTATGAAGTGCATGATTCAGTGGCATTGAACACGTTCATAGTGTCCTGCAACTACCACCTCTGTCTAGTTCCAGGACGTTCTCAGCACCCCAAAAGGAACCCCTGTACCCACTAAGCAGTCACTCCCCACTCTCACCTCCCCCTGCCCCTGGCACCCACCCACCTGCATTCTCCTAGTTATCTTGCCTGTCCTGTCGAGCATCCAGTTCCCCTTTCTGGAACAATGCCTCATTTTCCTGTGGGGATAATTCTTTGCTCACACACAAAACTGCCAGGACTTGGGTTCCTGCGGGACAGTGGCTGGGTCTTGCTTACTTCTATGTCCCGAGTGATCAGCCCTGAGCACAATGCTTGTTGAGACAACACAAGCTGGGAGTCCCACCCACCTCTTTCCAGTTGTTCTTTGCCACCAGTTGAATTTATCGAGGCCCTACTATGTGCCACTGAGGGAATCCTCAGAATACCTCTATGAGGACACAGGAAAGATTACCCCTATCATACAGATGAGGAAAAAGAGGCTCGAAAGTGAAAACCATTTTTTCTCTTTCTTCTGTGCCTTTGTAACTGCTGTTCCCCTTGCCTTGAAAACCCTTCCACCAGAATTTTCTGCTCCCAGTGCTCTTGCCATCTCTGCCCTGCTTTTTTGGGGTCTGGGTTTGCTCCTGTGTTAAAAAAGCAGAAACCCAACACACAAAGGAAATTCACACATTCGTCTTCTTATAAAGCCACTCAGGTTCCTTCGGACCCCCAGCTTCTCTGCTTTTGGCTGAGATTCTCCGGCTTCAGGAGCCTCCTGCTAATCGGAAGCCCTGGTCTACAGTCTGTGTGTCTTTGATGAATAAAAAATGGAGACACGAATTAATTATTACTTAATAAATTCAGTTTGGTTGACAAAAATCTTTCAAAACATAAGGCCCCCAAGTTGGAGCCAGCCCAGATGTCCGTCAACGGGTGGCTGGTGGAGTAGGTGATGGCATGGTGGCATGCCAGGGAGGGAGATCTACGGGCACGGACATGGAAACATGGCCAGGATGTGGTGTTAGAAGGGAAAAGAAAATTGCAGAAGAATTTGGACTGCACAAACTCATTCTCGTGGATAGAAGAGAAATACACATGTGTGAGAATGTAGATAGAGATGTATATATAGATAGAGATTCACGGAAGCAATTCTAAAAGAACACTATTTTTTAAAAAAGATATATTCATTTATTTGAGACAGAGCGAGAAAGAGAGAGAGCACCATGTGCGTGTGAGTGGGGGGAGGGGCAGAGGGAGAGAGAAAATCTCAAGCGGACTCCCCGCCAAGCACAGAGCCTGATGCGGGGCTCCATCTCACGACCGCAAGATCACGATCTGAGCTGAAACCAAGAGTTGGATGCTCAACCAACTGAGCCACTTAGGCGTCCCCAAAACACCATTTTTTAACTGTGGTAAAATACACATAAAATTTGCCATCTTGACCATTTTTAGGTGTGCAACTCAGTGGTATTAAATACATTCACAATGTTGTGCAACCATCTCCACCATCCATCCTCAAAACTATTTTCATCTGTAAAACTGAAACTCTGTCCCCATTACACACCAACTCCCCATTACCTCCCCTACCATCTGCCACCCACTGTTCTGTTTTCTGTCTCTATGATTGTGACTACTCTTGAGTACCTTGTCTAAGTAGAATCATACAGTATATCTTTTTGTGTCTGGCTCATTTAATGTAGCATAATGTCATCAAGGGTCATCCATGTTATAGCATGTGTCAATTTTCTTCCTTTTTTAAGGCTGAATAATGTTCCATTATGTGGACATGCTCATTTTTCTTATCCCTTCAGCCACTAATGACCTCTGCATTGCATCAGCATTTTAGCTATTGTGAATAATTTTGCTAGAAACAGGGAAGAACACCAAATTTTTAACAAAACTAATCTTTGAGTAGGAGGAGAGAATTATGGGGAAATTTTACTTCCTTTCCCTCACTGCAAATAATTTAATTACCAAATGTACAAAAATATCTAAAATCTAGAGAAATCCCTGACTCCCACAAACATCTTCAGAAGTATAGCCTCCGTTTGGGGTATATTCTTTCACATGTTTTTCTTTGCACATGTGAACATATAATATGCATATAAATAGTTTCAGAAAGTGAAAACCGAACTGTAGAATTACGCAGCTTACTCTGTCCATGGACATCGTATCGTGGGCATCTTTCCAAGTCAGTTCATATAGAGTTACTTCATTCCGTTCAACTGCTTAATATTCCATTACTTATATACTCCAAGCATATTTAACCAGTCCTTTATTGTGTAAACTTGGCATTTAAGTTGTTTCCAGTTTTTTGCTGTTATAAACTATGTTGTCATGAATATCCTTGAGCAGTTATCTTTGCACAGGGGAGTATAACTGTTGCAAGACAAGAACCCAGAAGCAAATTGTTGTTTCAAAGGGCATACACTTTCAAAATGTGGATGGGTATTGCCCAATTGTCTTCCTAAAGAGTTTGTTCTGATTTACCCCCATCGTCAGCATGGATGGGGAGTACCTTTCCACACATTCTCAACCAACACCAGATAATCTCCCACTTTTTAATTTAATACAGAATTATTATTCTTTGTTATGGTTTCAATCTGCTGTCTTCAATTATGAGTGCAGTTGGATTCAAGTTTACTGGCCAGTGGTTTTTCTTCTGAGAATTTTTCTATGCTTTGCCTACTTTTTATTTAAGGGGGAGGCTTTTCTGTTTCCTTAAGGCTTTCCCTTTCTACATGATATCATTTGATTTTTTTATTACAACTAGCAAGTTCAAGTCTACAATCCCTTATCTAAAACCCTTGGGAAAGATGTGTTTCAGAATTCAGGATCTGTTTGGCTCTTGGAAAGGCATCAGGGTCCATGTGGCTTATCTAACACTCCCAGGAAGTCTGGGGCAACCCCCTTATACTCAAACACATTAATATTTCTGCAGTGAAAAGTATAAACATTCCCACAAAGTGGGATGAATAAGGAATATAAATAGCCTCACATCCTTTCAATTCAGGTTTTGCCACCAAATGTGTTAGCAATAAAAACTCACAGTTTTCAGAGTTTTTTGGACTTTAGAATTTTGGCTAACAGATTGTAGACCTGTTTCTGTCACTTTTTTTTGCAGGAAAAAAATAGTAAAGATTACTTCTAAATTAAATAAATAAAGGCTCACGCAGGGAAATTAACAGCAAGTGACAAGATCAGGATTCCTTCTTCCATCTGCAGGCTTTGAGAAGATGTGGGCAGGTGGGACGAGGCGTGGCTGTTTACACTTGGCCTGAGCTCTTAGAGACAGGAGCACCTACGTCCCTGTCACTGGCAACTTTACCTAGCTAGCTTCTGCCTTCTTCCTTGCACACTTTTTCCTTTTCCAGCCCAGCAGCCCTAACCCCACCACGCATCCCATATCCCTCATGTCTGTTTCCTGTGCCCAGCCCAGCCAGGACCACTTTCCCAGCAGCCCCTTCCTTTGCCCTACACCCGAATGCAGATGAAATTAATTCAGTTCCACGGAGTAGCCCAGCTGGAGGCGCTCTCCCCTTCCCACTGTCCAAGGGCGGAAGTCAGTGATTTCCATAAGGAGGCCCTGATGCTAATTCTTCCCCCAATATATAAAACCAGGTGCTTCCAGGAACTGTAAATATGAATCTACTTTAGGCTTTTAGAGCTACTGTGGAATTGAATAATCATAAAAGATACTTCTTCCATGGAGATTTATGCCCTCCACACACCCCCATCCCCAGTTCCCAACTGATAAAAAAAAAACATATTTTACCAAAATATATCTCCCATCAGCAGTCCTGGAACACCTCACTAACTGACTATATTTATTGGGAAATGATTCACATTAATTTCAGGCGTCATCCTAATATTATATTTATGACAGACTGTGTGAGCTCCAGCAAGAGCCCTTGCCTCGTTCCTGGCATACATTCTCTGTTTCTGCAAATACATATTGTAAACACTGCCTGGAGAGATAAAATCATAAAACCAAAATAGGTTATCTTTGGAAAATCTGTTAATCCTAATCAAATAAGACAACCGCTTGCCTGATTTGAGAAGCTGAGAGGCCATGCCCAGGGTCTGTGGGAGTATTTATCTTGGAACTTTCTTATTCCCAATCTCACTGCCCACCCCCACCCCCGACCCCTGCCAAGATGTGATGTGACTTTTTCATGTTGGGGGGACCCTCATAGAGAAAGAGGTTTGACTTGTAAATCCTGCCAATGAATAGTTGCTCAATGCACAGAAAGAGAAACCAGAGGGAGAGAGGAGCCCTGAAGTGGGATAAAATGGTAGCCAATTTGTCCAGTGAATCCATCTTATGTGGCCAGATGCAGGCAAGTGTGGGTATGGACCCAGATAGAGAAAATGCAAACTGCCTGCCCCTAAGGATACTATTACTTTGGACAAACCAGAGAAAGAGAGGAACAGGGGGGCCATTCTCTAATGCCAGGAGAGAAAGACTCAAGGGTTTATAAGAATAAATATCTAATAATTATCTGTGCAGCCTGATGTACACACACACACACACCATTGCAGCTGTCATGTCTAGTAAAAGCCACCATCCAGGACAATCTCCAGTGGTGATATTTTGGGGGAAATGGACAAAGGGCTTTGTTCCACTTTGGGGTTGTTGTAGTCTGATGCAGCTGTTTCTGCCTGTCTTCCATACATTCCTGTATCTGAGAATAGTACCCCTCACCCCTCCCTCATCACAATCCCAGCACTTGGTTGAATCCGCCTCAACCCTTGGGGCCAAGGATGATCACATGACTTAGACCTGGCCAATCAGAGCTTGCTATCCTTCTGGCTATAGCAGTTGCCTCCAGGGGAGATACATGACCCAGGACTGGCTAATAAGAACAGCTCAGATACCTGGCCCCAGATACTGGTACAGGAAAGGGCAGAGCTTAAAGCCAGGTTGAACAAAGCCACTCCAGAATTTCTGCTGGAGCTTTAGGGAAGAAAAAGACAAACTCTCCTTAGGCTGGGACTTTTGAGGGGTTGGATATAACCTTGCGTGCCTGGCAGCCATTTTGCCACCATGTGGGAGAACCTGCCTGAGAATAAAGACCAGAGAGGAAAACAGAGTGGAGTGTTGGAAATCCAGATTCCTAGTGATGATAAAGATGATGACAATAATCCTAATACTAATAATGGCTAACTCTAGTATTGTGCTTACCATTGTGGAACTCTTCTCTAGAAACTGCACCTGTGGTGATTCATTTGGTCCTAAGCATTCTAGGAGATAGGCACTTTTATTACTTCCATTTCACAGGTGAGGTCACTCAGTAAGTGGTAGAGCCAGATTTGAACCCAAGTCATCTGGCTCCAAGCCTGTGTTCATAACTACTAGGCAACACTCCACAAACACGTAATGCACACCTACTATGTGCCAGGCTGTGCGGGGTATGGAGAAGATTCAGCCCTGATCCCTAGTCTCCACGAGCTCAGGGCCCAGGAGGGGCGTCAGGAAAGCCGGCAGCCTGGCCCATTGGCTGTGACCAAGTGTGACTGTGGTAGCTGTCCTCGGCTTGTGACTGCTGCACCACCTGCTTTGAATTTTAGAGAAACTCGTTCTCTTCAGGAGAGCAGCTCCAGCCCTAACAGGCCTTCAAAAATGTCAGGAGTATTTTTAATCCGGAGAGTTGGTAAGTCCAGTGGCAGATTGGAGAAATGAGACTGTGCTCTGGGGAGATGAAATGTGAAGCCACAAGAAACTCTATTTCAGGGGAGGCCTGGCAGCTTCAGGGAGACACAAGGAGAGAAGCCAGGCTGCTGGGCATCTGGAACTGGGGAGAAGGGTCACACTCAGAGGGCCTGGGCCTGGAAATTTCCCTGGTCCACTCCCAGGAGGGTATGAAGGTCCTCCAGAAAGTGCCACCTTAAAAGGTATACACAGGGAGTAACAACGAGATGGCCAAGTAGCACAAAACACGGGGAGGAGCCCTTTAGTCGTTCAGCAGACTCATGTGCTAATGCCCCGGAGCCTGACATACCATCAGTGCTCAAACTTTATGCTGAATGAATGAGTACCCATTCCCTAAAGGAGCATCCGTGCTGGTTCAGGACCATGCTAGAAGCCGAGAATACAAAGGAGACAACCCAGCCTCTGCCCTCTTATGGATGGAAGTGAGAAACTGTAGAGGGGTATGGTCAAGACTACTGCAGTTTAGTAGCTCCATGGGCTGTGGGAACTCCCTAGGGGTCCACTTAGACCATTTGCAGGGTCAGGGAAGGCTTCCTGGAAGAGGTGACCCTTGAATTAGAGGTTTGAAAAACAATTTGAAGTGAGCCAGGCAGAGAAGGGAGTTAAGTGCAAAGGCGTATCACGAAGAAAAATAAAGTAAGAAATAACAAATTAGGGGTACCTGTCTGGCTCAGTTGGTAGAGCATGTGAGTCTTGAATTCACAGTTATGAGTTCAAGCCCCACATTGTGCATAGAGCTTACTTTTTTTTTTTTAATTTTGTTTATTTATTTGAGAGAGAGAGCACATGAGTAGGGTCAGAGGGAGAGGGAGAAGCAGACACCATGCTAAGAAGGGAGCCTCACATGGGGCTCGATCCCAGGACCCTGAGATCATGACATGAGCTGAAGGCAGACCCTTAACTGACTGAGCCACTTAGGCACCCCTAGAGCTTACTTTAAAAAAAAAAAAAAGGCTAATAACAAATAACAGCTCCCTTTTCTTGTGCCCTCCCTGAGGGCCAGACACTGTGGTAGGTATATAAAGGCCTGACCTCATTTAATCCTTCACACAACCATAGGAGGAAATAGCTATTATAACCTCTAACTTACAGAGAGAAAATCTGGTCCCAAAGAGTACAGGGCATGGACTCTGGAGCCAGGTTGCCCAGATCTGAATCCTGACACTGACACTTACCAGCTATGTCTCTTGGGGCAGCGACTTCTCCTGGGCCTGGGGTTCCCCATATGTACCATGGAGAGATAATAACAGCACCTACCTCCTTTAGGGTTGTTCTTGGAGTCCTATAAGTTGCTATAAGCAAAGGGCAGCATCGAGTCTTTATTCAGTAAGTGTTGAAAAAATGAACGGAGACATGAAGGAATGAAACTAGGGCTCAGAGAAGTATAATAACTTTCTTTTTTAAAAGATTTTATTTATTTTTTTGAGGCGGGGGCAAGTGGGGAGAGGGACAAGCAGACTCCCCACTGAGCACAGTGCCCAACAGCAACACGGGACTCAATCCCATGACCCTGAGATCATGACCTGAGCTGAAACCAAGAGTCCATGCCTAACTGACTGAGCCACCCACATGCTCCAAGTATAACTTTCTAAGGCCACACAGAAGTTAAAACCAAGGTCAGAATTTGAATCCAGGTTTGACTCTGGATTCTGAGCCTCTCTTCTTTATTGCCAACTCAGGGTTTAGTAAAATCAAACAACAAGGAAATTCATAACCCTTGAGGCTTGAACGGATGGATGGAGCGATTACCTTGTGCTGGGAACCAGGCTGAGTGCTTTCCACGCATAATCCCCTCCCTTAGGCCTCACACAACTCCACGGGGTAGACGAGAATACTTTCTTCATTTTACAGATGAAGAAACTGAGGGTCAGAGTGACTATGAGACTTGCCTGAGCTGCATACCTAGCAAGTGGCCACGCTGGGATTTGACTCCAGCTCTGTGTGGCCAATTCATGATCCGGGCACACACAGGCTGTGAAACTGATAAACGATTGTGCTGGAATGCACAGCTGGCTCGCACACACTCCTCGTTCTGTTCTCACCACAGCCTTATGAAATAGCTGGTGAGTTGTCAGTGTCCTTTTTAAAGACAAGGAAACTGAGGCTGAGAGGCTAATTAATTTGCCTAAAGCCACACAGCTTGTTGGCTGCAGTGCCCTCATTCCAGCAAGCCTCAGTTACAGTTTGTCAGACCAGCAGCCTCCAGACCTGGGTAAACCGCAGACCCCAGCCCCCGGTTTTCACAAACAGCTTCACTGGACTCAGCTAGGTCCAGAGCCTCTCTCCCTCCTGTCTTCTCCCCTCCCCCTGGCCCCACCAGCCATGGGCTGTCTGTGTTCTCCAACCCGGAATGCACTTCCATCCCTACAGCCGCTGCAAATCATCTGTTTGCTGGTGCCCACCCCTTTGGTCTCAAGCCCACTGTCTCTTCATTCGAAGCGGATTCCCTGGTGCAGGGCCCACACTGAATACACTTCCATGCAGCAAGGAGCGGCTGTGGCAGTGTCAGCAAGGCCTCTGGGGCTCGAGTCAGTTGCAGGGCACAGCAGGCAGGCCTGGGAGAAGAAACCTCCTTGATCTTGTCCACCCTCCTCTTCCAAAACACGACCCTGCCCATCCTCTGCTTTTCATCTTGCTGACACTGTCACGGTCCTGGATGGCATCTCTCCATATTTCCAGTCCCGTGTCCTGCTGTGATGCCTCCTTTCCCCTACCCCCTCGGCGCAGAGTCCCTTCTCCCCTGGCAGCCACCCCTGAGCTCTGCTTAAAACCCGCTGGTGCCACATAGACCCAAGAGAATTGAAAAACAGGGACTCAAACAAGCATGTGCACACTAGGAACACCAGCCAAAAGGTGGAAACAACCCAACTGCCCCTCAGCACATGACTGGCGAAACCAGGTGTAGTCTAGCTACACAATGGAACATGATTCAGCCATAAGAAGGAACGAGAGAGGCTACACCGTGGGTGAACCTGGACATTATGTCGAGTGACAGAAGCCAGACGCAAAAGGCCACCTATTGTATGATTCCCTGTGTATGAGATACCCAGAATAGATAAACTCACAGAGGCAGAAATCAGATTGGTGGGTGCCAGGGACTTGGGGAGAGGAGAAAATGGGGAGTAACTAATGGGTGTGGGGTTTCCATCTGAGGTGGTGAAAATGTTCTGGAACTGGATAGAAGTGGTCACACAGCATTGTGAATCTACTAAATGAGACTGATGTTCATTTTTAAGTGGTTAATTTTGTGTGTGTGTGTGTGCGTGCGCGCGTGCGCTCTCCACTTAGAAAATTTTGTTTTTACTGTGGTAAAATGTATATAAAATTTATCATTTTAACACATTTTCACCATTTCCATCACCCCAAAAAGAAATTCTATTCCCACGAAACAGTCACTCTCCCGTCCCCCTCCCTCCAGCCCTGACAACCACTAATGTACTTTCTGTCTATGGATTTGCCTGTTCTGGACATTTCATAGAAATAGAATCACAACATATGATATTTTGTGTCTGGCTTCTTTCACTTAGCATCATATTTTCAAGGTTGATCCATGTTGTAGCATGAATCAGTGCTTCATTCTTTTTTATGGCTGAATATTAGTCCATTGTATGGATGGACCACATTTTATTTACTCATTCATCAATTGATGGACATTTCGGCTGTTCCCACCTTTTGGCTATCGTGAATAGTACTGCTGTGAACATTCATATACGTTTATTTGTTTGAACATCTTTTTCCAGTTCTCTGGCATAGACACCCAGGAATGGAGTTGCTGGTCTTATGGGTACCTTTATGTTTAACCTCGAGCCCGCCAAATGGTTTTCCACAGTGGCTGCACCATTTTACATTTCCCACCAGCCGTGTATGAGGGCGTAGGGTGGCTCTGAGGTTTCGATGCAGTCATACACGTGGAGGGCTTAGCCAGGACTTGAAACACGGTAAGTGCCTCATAAATATGAGCAATTGTGATTATTTTTGTGAACAAGCATTACTAAGCACCTCCTCTAGGCCAGGCCCCGGTAGGCGCTGGGGGAACGAAGATGAATACAAAATTATTCCTTTCAAGGAGCTCCTGTTCACCCGAATGACTTCTCTTTGGGCTATTCCGAGTAACTGGTTTGATGAACAAAAACAACAATGATAATTATAATAATAATAATAGCCACAAATCTAATGCCTACTTATAACATGTCTAGCGTTGTACCAGTTTCTTTATTCATTCCCCTGATGTGGTCCTCACAACAACCCCAGGTGCAGGCAATATAATCATCCCCCTTTTACAGATGAGAAGACTGAGCCTCCAGCGGGGTGAGTGGGCCGGAGCCTCACGGCTGGCATGGAGCCAGGGCTTGAAGGTGAGACTGGTGCCTTACCAATTGCCCTCTCTGGAATCGAGGGGTGGATCTGTTTACTCTTGATTCTTCCCAAATCTTGGGATTAACTCAATTTTGGGCTTTGCACAGACCACCTGGATTCTAGCTGTCGATTACAGCCCACAGGGGCATCCAGTGGGCAACTTCTGGCACCAGTCTCAAGCCGTAGTCAGGGCCAGGCCCTGAAGGCTCAGTCTTTGTTGAGTTCAGGGGCCACTTTTTAGGCCTGAATTCAGGAAGTGTCTGCGCCTCCAATACCCTAAGAACAGGTAGGTGCTACATTGCATTTGATTCTTCCTCTCAGGCTATAGGACTTGCCCTCCTCAGCCCCTCAAGCCCTCCCCAGCTACCAGCCACCTCCTTGGTGGCCCTGCCTCTTGGTGCATTCATCCTTCTCTGCCAGACTTCACTATCCAATTTGTGTTCAGAAGAACAACGCCCCGCCTGGTCTGCCTTCCATGTTGCCCACGCATCTGATTCTAAGAGGGGTTGGGAGGGGCTCTTTCTGCAGGGCCCCAGTCTATATGGACTGCTGGGTGGGTTTCCATGAACCAGGATTCACACTGAATTTCTGGAACCTTCCAGACCAGCTAGCTGGTGGCTTCCCTGGCAGTGCCAGCTGGGGGGACTGATATAACCGTGCTCAAGGCCACCTCCTCAGGTCTACAGGGCCAAACAGACACCAGGCACAGGGTCTGTGGGCCTAGGGGAACACTTCACACCACAGAAAACACCCTGAGGCTCTGAAGACCCCAGGAACGAGCCCTCTCTGGCCCTGCAGCTTAGCTCCAGTTCCCTACATTGCCAATCTCCACACTTGTCCTGCATCCCTACAAGGGCCATTTGGGTACCACACTTCATCATATTTTGCCGTATCCATGAACCACCTATACTTTTCTTCGAATTGACTCACTTTCCTTTTTTTTCCCACTTTCAGTTTGTGTTTTGGAGAGGGAAACTATGTTGCTACTGTAAATGAAGTAGTAATTTTTCTTTGCAGGAACAGAAGGTAACATGAAAATATATAAATATTAAATTTTAAAATGTTTTAGTGTTCAACTTGGCATGGTTTTATCTATAGTATCTCCCCCACAGATTTCTTATTAATAACAAAGGGAAAAAATTATAGTGGGGAAACCTGGAAGACAACTCCCGCATTCCAAGAGGTAAGAGTTTGCAACACCAGAAATGGGACAAATTGCCATCAGGTACCTCCAGAAACAGTGCACCCAGAGGAACACGGCATCACTTTGATGTTGTTCTTGCCAAAAGTGCGTAACTTGAATCTAATCACAAGGAAACATCAGACAAACCCAAACTGAGGGTCAGCTTCCAAAATGGACTCTTCAAAAATGTCAAGGTCAAGAAAGACAAAGGAAGGTTGAGACACTGTTCTAGATTAAAGGAGATTAAAGAAACATGACAAATCAGTGTGTGATCCTGGATGAGATCCTAGACTAGAAAAATAATTGCTACCAAATACAGTTCAATTTTAGGTCAACTGGTGAAATTTGAACATAGAACCTAAAATTCAGATTCTAGAACTGTATTAATGTTAGGTTCCCTGAATGTGATAATTGTACAGTAATTACATAAGAGGATGACTTGTTCTCAGGAGATACATACTAGACTATGCGTGTAAAGGATTGGGTAGTGACTGCATTAACTCACAAATGGTTCAGGGGGGAAGTGTACACACACCCACATACATGCACGCACACACACACAGAAATAAAGCAAATGTGGCAAAATGTCAGTTTTTGGCAAATTTGGAAAAGTTCAGAGAGTTCATTGCACTCTTCTTGCAACTCTTCTGTTACAATTTTTTTTCCAAACAAAAGTTGTGAAAAATGTCTGCGTGAGGAGAGCAAAAGCAGCTCACACATCACAAGGGGGAGGGTCCACACTTGGGGAAACATTACTCAGTTGGTGCAATTTCTCCATCTCTAATTCTCTTTTCCCTTTTGTAGTTCTTACCTTCACAGCTCAGCCTCCTCCAGAGTAGGTTCTGCCTCTTCACGTCAGAGAGATTTAGGGCCCACGTTAGCATATCAAAGGCTCTGAAGAGTCCTGCAGCCACAAAAATGCGTGGAATGCTTTTTTTGGGGTTAGGGGCCCTTATCATGTCTCTGGTATGCTGACAGCCCTAGGAGAGGATGCTGTTCATTCTACCCATTTTACAGATGAAGGAACTGAGGCTCAAAGAGGCACTTATCCAAAGGTTCCTAGGAAGCCACAGAGCAGGGATTGGGATACCTTCCTTAATTGCCATGATACGCCTGCTTTGGGAGCCACAAAACAGTTACTGGAGGCAATCTAGTGGCTGAGAACAGGGACTCTGGATTCAAATCTCTGCTACTTGCTAGTTGTGTAGTCTGGAACAAGTTACTTACCTGTACCACAGGGTTGTGGTGACGAATCAGTACCTGGACAGCACTTAGAGCAGTGTCTGACACAATGCCTGGGAGCAATGGAGACTCGGAGAGGTTAAGTCACTTGGCCAAGGACACACAGGAAGTATCAGGATGAAGGTTTGAATGCCTGGTAGACCCCAGAACCCTAACTATGATCCTGTGTCCTGCTGACCCTGAGCTAGCTCACCTGGTTCTGGCCTCCATTTGCTCCCAGATCACAGGCTCCTTTCTAGCTCCTCTTGCCCTAGTAAAGGCCAACAACGATTTTCCTGGTCTAGGGTGGCTCCGGTCAGTCCTTATGAGGACAGGATATATTACTTCTGGGCCCTTTGCTTGGATCTCCAGCTCATATCCCACACCCAGCCTCAGTGGGGATGATGAGTGCACCTTATCTGCCACCAAGGGAGTTTTAACTGCTGTTGAAGTCAGCAAATCCAACTCATTGAAAAACCCATGAGTTACCAGAATATTCCTCAAGCTCAGCCACCTGCATTCCTTCAAGCAAACTGGGCCACAGTAAAGCCAGTGTGGGAGATATTTATTCAGTGAAAGAGAATAAAACAACAACAACGACGACGACAAACAACAGGGTCAGAATCTATTTCAGCCTAACCGATATTTTACACAATTGGATACGTTTGACTAAACTAATACATATGTATGGAGACTGGTGCATTTCCATTCAAACCAATGTAAATTACCTTTGACCAATATATTTTCCTGGAAATCAATGCATTTTAACACGGGATAATATTTATGAAATTGAATTTTTTATTGAAGCTAATGCAATTCTATTCTATTTTATGCATTTTTATTAAACTAATGCATTTTAAATTAATCCATTGTATATTAAGTACAACAGACATTGGTACTTACAGTAAAATAATATATGCCCACTGAAATCAATACAGTTTCAAAACCTGGTGTTTTCCATTTAACGAAGGATGTCAAGAATACGCAACTATAAGTTCAGGGCATGTGAATGTGAAATTATGTCTTGTCTTTTTTTTTTTTTTCAAAATCATTATCACTTAAAAGATATTGTGCCTCAGGATATGGCCAGAGGCCCACGGATTTAGAATTAATTCATGATTCTAACCGCCAACTCAATTGAACGTCCCACTTGACCGACTTTTTGACCAAGTGGACTGGTGATTCTTAATCATGAGGTGTGACATAAGTCACTTGTCACTCCTAATAAAATCCTGAAGTTTGCAAACAATTTACTTTGGAAGAAAAGCTAATGTTTTGAATCAGTCAGGGTCCTGGCAGGAAAAGACGATACACTCAAACTGGTACTTGGAGAAGAGTTTAATAAAGAGACTATTAAGGTGAGAGCAGGTTTAAGGAAAGCAATGGTGCAATCCCCTGGGGCTAGTAACTTGGGGAGCTGTTACCATCTGGGCATTACTGGGACCTGGAGGGAGCAGCTAGCAGAGAGAGGGAGAGAGAGAAGCTGTAGCTTTCAGTAGAGAAACTCAGCCTCCTTTGGCATCCCACAGAGAGGAAGCTATAAAAATAAACAGCTGACCTCTCTCTACTCCCCCCTCATCTCCTGTTGATACTTTCCATTGACCAAATCAACCAGAAGCCAGAGGATAAGGGAGACTGTTGTTGCAGTCCTGCAGCAGCACAGAATAAGAAGGAGAAAGGTAAAGGAGGGTGAATCTGGACAGACAAAAAGAAGATACCCACATACCTACTGGGTGTTTATTATATACGACATGCTTTCTCTTCTAATTCTCACAACACCCGATGAGGAAAGTACAATTATTCCCATTTCCACGATGGAGAAACTGAAGCTGAGATTGAGTGGGAGAGCTAGGGTTTGAACAGAAGTCCACCCAACTTTGTGGATGCAGGGAACAGTTTCTGGGAAGGAAAATAAAATTTAATAAAAGAAGATAAGGTTCTTTTTAGCCCCATCATACCCCTTTCCTTACTACTTGAGACTGTGACGTGAGAATCTGATGTCTGGAGCTATGGCCGCCATCTTGTGACCATGAAGGGAGACATCACCAATGCACTGAATACAGCAGGGCAGAAAGAACAAAGGAATCTGAGTTCTTGTTAATTTTGTTGAGTCCCTAAACCAAGCTCAGAATCACCTACCTTCAGGCTTCCTTCTAATTAACAATACACTCTTGTCTTTCAAGCTGAGTTTACTGTTACTTAACCTAGAAGCATTCCTAACTGATACACCATTACTTATACATTACTTGAATTTTTAATAATGAATATGTATTATCTTTGTGAAAAAACACAAAATCAGATAATAACTGTTTAATCACTCCCCTCATCCAACTTCATCAAACTGGTCATGAAATTTTTTTTTGTCTTCAGGACAAAATCCAGATGCGCATGATTTTTTAAGGCTGAATTCACAGACCTATTTTATTACATTTTATACAAGTTTTTTTCATTATGCACATTTAGATGGCAGAACAGCTCAAGCATATGCATTTCTGTATTCCCTCTTGCTGAGGACCACATTTGCAGCTCTCACAGGGCATAGCACTGCTATTGTTGCATTTTCTGTGAGAGTCCCTTAAAAGCTGGCTCTCTCCCACCCTCATCAGCTCTTTCAGGGAAACTTCCAGGATTTTCAGATCCAGCTATAGTCCGTGGGGGTATGGGGGGAGTGCATGACATTTCCCGAGAACTCTCAGTTGACAATCAGCATCTTCTGTCTATGAGAGGAGAATTTTTTCTAAATTTCCATCTTGCCCCTTTCTCTTTGAATACAGCTCAGAAGATTCTAGCACCTCAAGGTTTTTGGAAAAAACCTTTGGCTTTGGAAAATTTAATTCCTCGAAGATTTGTGGTTGTGAGATTCCCTAATTTCATTCACTTACCCAATGCTTTAGCCCCCCTGAGCCTCAGTTTTCTCATCTGGAAAAGGCGGGGTGGGGGGGGTTGATGCTAGGACTTAGCTCACAGGATTGTGAGGGGAAGAAAGTTAAAACATGGAATGACTGGCCCAGAGTGAAGCTCAATAACTGTAAGCTCATATGAATAGCAAAAGTGATATCATTACTAACTCTTTGAAAGTCAATAAAAAGTCTTAATGCATCCATTCATATCACAGCCAGCTTCCTCAGTGTTGGCTGTCCTTATCATGGAGAAATCTAGGTCATCATAATCTCTCAACTTTGGATGAGTATCTCTTTTGTGAATCCGTCCATAGCACTGATTAGCCAAGGAGATTCAATGGGAGTTAAGAATTTGGATATTAAAATCAGAGAGATCTGGGTTCAAATCCTACCTCTGCTTCCCAGCTATGTGATCTTGGGCAAGTCACTTTGTCTCTCTGAGCCTCTTAGCTTCCTCATTTGGAAAATAATGGCTGACTCACGAACTAGCTTGAAGATTAAATGAGGTTATACATGGAAAATCTGAACACAGGGCACTTAAGAGCATCTGCCATCTCTTTATAGCTGTCTTTTTTTTTTTTTCTCTTGGCATGCACGGAAATAAGTATGGAGAGATGGATGCAAAGTTCTGTGGTCTACATGCTATTCTGTCTCTAGAGACAGATGGTGAGGAAGAAAGTGCAAGGAGGTTATTGGTTGAGTTGGAAATTTCTTATCTTAAATAAAAGTGATCTCAAAGTTTATAGAAAAGATAGAAGGGATTCATTATTAATATTTTAACATTGTTTTTAGATTCCAAACTCTCTGTGGGTGAAGACCCAGCTAATGAACCTTAGTATCCTGCACAGGACCTGGCACTCAGCAGATACCCAATCAATGCTTGTTGCTCTAAACCCATCCCTATATTAGCTTGGGCTGCCATAATAAAATACCATATATTTAAAACCAGGTATTTATTTTCTCACAGTTCCAGAGGCTGGATGTCCAAGATCAGGGTGTCAACATGGTCAGAATCTGGTGAAAGCCCTCTTCCTGGCTTAAAGACAGCTGCCTTCTTGCTGTGTCCTCACATGGCAGAGAGGGAAAGAGAAGGAAAGAGAGGGCATTAACCCCATCATGTGGGCCCTACCCTCATGACTTCATTTAAACCTAATTATCTCCCAAAGGCACCATTCTAAATACCATGATATTAGGAGTTAAGGCTTCAACATTGAATGGGGGAGGGCACAGTTCAGCCCATAGCAATCCCCTAACATTTTGTAGTTCAGCTGCAAGGTAGACCAAACCTCAACGTGAGGAAAGTAGGCGAGACTCATTGGAGAAGGAGGATGGGGAGTGAAAGAGAGTTGGGGTGGGCATTATTAGGAAACCGCAGGCCCACCCACCCTCCTGGCACGCCCTGACTGTTGGTGTAATGGCTAGATGTTCAGGAACTGGAGTTCATGGCCTGGATCCACTGCTGTAACACCTAGTGTCTTACCCTCTCTGGGTGTAAGTTTCTCTATCAGTAAAATTAGGACTCTAGAAAATAATGCTGCTTATGCCCACATGCCATTCCCCTTTCTTGTGAAAGCAGCCTTTTGGTTTTCTTTTGGCCAGCTTATGTCCTTGTGGCTTTACCCTACACCACCACCCTGCCCCAGCTTGGGAATTGGGTGTGTCATCTGGGCCCAATCTAGCAGAGTCAGGGTGATTGGATCAGGCATAGGCATGTGATCTGACCTAGACTAATGAGAGTCTTCCCCAGCACTTTTTTTTTTTTTTTAAGATTTTATTTATTTGCGAGAGAGAATGAGAGACAGAGAGCATGAGAGGGAGGAGGGTCAGAGGGAGAAGCAGACTCCCTGCCGAGCAAGGAGCCCGATGTGGGACTCGATCCCGGGACTCCGGGATCATGACCTGAGCCGAAGGCAGTTGCTTAACCAACTGAGCCACCCAGGCGCCCCTTCCCCAGCATTTCTGATGGAACCTTTGGGAAGAGGCTTTCTCTGGGAAAAGAACCTGGGAGGTTGGAAACCTGGCTAATGGCAGCTATCTTTGCCACCTGAGGGAATATGTCTGAGGATGAAGCCAACACAGAAGAAATCAGAGCCCAGAGAAGGAGAATGACAGTGTCTGAAACTGAACCTCCAGGCTGTGCCAGGAGCCTACTGCACTGTTAAAGTTTCCAGTTAAATAAGCTAATAAATTATTTTCGGTGTTTTTCACCTGTGCCCATGTCACCTTATTGTCTCAGGTTTGGGAAAATGTGCACCACGCTCCCTTGCAATGTCGGAGAGAATTGCAATGTGTCCAAAATCTCATAGGTGTCAGGAACGGATACCCTCCTTGACCCTCCCAAGACCCCTGTGAGGTAGCCGAGCACCTGTTCTCGCGGGTTGTGGGCACTGTGGGTGCCCCGCCCCCACCTGCAAATGAGGCGGTCCCGCCCGTCTCCTCAGCTACTGAATCAGGGGTGGGCACGTGGCCCAATTCTGACCAATGAGGTGTGAGGAGGAACCTGCTGGGCGGGGCTTCTGAGCGATGTCTCCGGAGCCTCGAAGAAAACTTCTGTGAACCTGGTGTGATCGCCACCACCGTCTTGCTTCGCCCTGAGGAGGAAACCCTGACGCAACGCGGAGCAAAGAGGTGGCAAGTTGCCAGCCTCCGGGGTTGAGCCGCTAAATCAGCCACCTTATGATGTGCTCCACGTCAAGACTCTCCAAGATGTGAGCTAATAGTCGTCTCTTCCAACCAATTTGGAGTCAAGATTTCCATCACACAACCATCGTGAGTAACGCACTCCCATTTTATAGATGAGATGGGTAATTTCTGAGAGGGGAAGTGGCTCTCTCCCGTTATATTACCAAGATCATTTCGGTTGGGTGCCGGTGACAGAAACCCAACTCCAACAGCTTAAGAGAAAGGAATGTGTAGACTCAGGTAAATTCCGAGTCCAGGAGTAGACCAATGTCCCGCAGCTGGAGAAGGTAAACTGAGGTAGAGTCGCGCAATGTTTTATTATTACTTAGCAATATAAAGGAACAAATTACTGATGTACCAACGACGTGGATGAACTTCAGATGCATTATGCTAAGTGCAGGAAGTCAGACTCACAAGGCCACATACTGTGCGATTTCATTTTTATGCCATTCTGGAAAAGACAGAACTTTACGCACAGAAAACAGATCCGTGGTTGCCAGGTGGTTGAGGTGGGGGAGAGCAGGGAGCAGACTACCAGGAAAACGTGGGATTGGGGAGCTGAGGTTAGAACTGTTCTACATCTCGTTGGGGTGCTGGTTAAATGTATGTGTCAGTACTCACAGAACCACAGTGAAAAGGGAGAATTTTACTGTATGCATATTATACTCTAAAAACATTAAGAGTCCTGGGGTAGGATGGGGAGTTACTACTTAATGGGTACAGAATTTGTTTGGGGTGGTGACAAATTTTGGAAATAGTGATGATGGTTGCATAACATTGTGAATGTAATTAATGCCACTGAATTGTATACTTAGAAATGGTTAAGGGGCACCTGGGTGGCTCAGTCGTTAAGCGTCTGCCTTCGGCTCAGGTCATGATCCCAGGGTGCTGGGATCGAGCCCCGCATCGGGCTCCCTGCTCAGCGGGAAGTCTGCTTCTCCCTCTCCCACTCCCCCTGCTTGTGTTTCTGCTCTCGCTGTGTCTCTCTCTGTCAAATAAATAAATAAAATCTTAAAAAAAAAAAAAAAGAAAGAAAAAGAAATGGTTAAAATGTCTTTTTTTATGGTGTGTGTGTGTGTGTGTGTGTTTTTAAGATTATTTATTTATTTATTTAAGAGAGAGAGAGCACAAGTGGGGGAAGGGAGAGGGAGAAGCAGACTCCCCCGCTGAGCAGGGAGCCCGATGCAATGCAGGGCTCCATCCCAGGACCCTGGGATCATGACCTGAGCCGAAGGCAGACGCTTAACCAACTGAGCCACCCAGGCGCCCCTAAAATGGCATTTTATGTTAAGTATATTTACCACAATTTTTTTCTGTATAGTTGACATATTTTATTAGTTTCAGGTGTGCAAAGAATGATTTGACAGTTATATACATTACAAAATGCTCATCACAGCAAGTGTAGTTACCATCTCTCACCACACAGAGTTGTTATTGACTATATTGCCTATGCTGTACTTTACATCCCCATGACTTACTTAATAACTGGAGGTTTGTTTCTCTTAATCATCTTCACCTTTTTCTCCTATCCTCTCCACCCTCCCCCTCTGACAATCACTACAATTTTTTTTTAAGTGAATAAAAAAAGGGGCCCAGGGATAGGTTTCAGGCGTGGCTGGATCCAGGATTCTCTCCGTCTCTCAGGCTCTCTTTTCCACTACCTTGATTTTATTCCCCTCAGGCTCTCCTCAGGTGGTGACAGAGATGGCCTTGGGAAGTTCCCGGTATACTTCCTCTCAGCTTAGCAACATGAGCAGGAGGGAAGTGCTTCTTTCCCAGTAGTTCCTAAAAGTTCCGTGGTTGAGTCTCATTGGCTTGCCTTGGGACATGAGCTTGCCCCTCAACCAACCACTGGGGTTGGAGTGATCCATTGGCCAGCCCTGGGTTATATGTCTACTCCTAGAGCTGGGGTGAATACTCCCACTGAGACCCCTTGGAGAGAGAGTGGGGAGGGATGGATCTCAAAGAAAACCAAGGAGCTTTGCCAACAGCCCCTGCACCCAAGTTAAATGCTGAATGGCCCAGCCCCAATTCTCGGCCCGACATTTATGCAGGCTTTGCCATTCTGTCCTTACATTCTCTCCAGCAAAGCCCACGTAGGTACAACATACACTCATCATTCCATCCCTGGGTTTGCATAAAAACCCACGTCCACGAAGTAGCAACTGCAATGTTTTTCAATCACACAGCAAAGATATTTAAAAATATCACCCATATGTGTTTTAAATACAGGCAAATAGCTGGCAAGGCAGTCAGCTTCACACCCGCGTGCCATTCTGAGTTATAATCTTCTCGTTTCCAACTCTCAAAATCACACGTTGAAGGCCAGACAAGCCCAGAACACTGCTAAAGCTGTGCGTCTACCCAGAATCTTCCCAAACCGCGCAGCCCAGCTTTCTTTCCTGGTAAAGGAACATCTATGATCCTGGGAAGGAATTTAAGGGCTCTTAGGCTTGAGCTGAATCATATGCCCTCCACTGAGAATACAAAATGGAACCAGGAAGTTTTTAGTGAAGTTTGAGGAAGTTTTCCAACTCCTTAATGAAACCATCTCCTTACCAGTCCAGCCCACACCAGCTTTTTCACTGCCCCCCACTCCCCGCCTGCCTGCCTTGCCTGCCTATCATGCTATTTGGTATTAAAGTCTTTAAAATTTGGCAATTTTTATAATCTTATATACAATCTTATAATTTGAGACTCCCCACATTTTCTCATCTTCTAGCTTTATACTTTCTCTTAATAACCAAAATAATACCCTTCCACTGTAAGTAACAGATAATTCCAACTCTAACTGGCTAAACTTATAATAGGTATTCTTTATTGTATACAAGAAGTACAGAGGTAGCTGATGTGGTGTGATTTGGTGTGATCAGTAGCTACATGACATCAATTCTCTATCCTGCCATCCTCTGTGTGGCCTTTACCCTCAGCCTGCTTCCCATCATGGCCCCAATATGGCTTCCCCTGCGCCAGACATCACATCCAGGGACAGAAATGTCCACAGAAACCTTTCCTAGAAGCACTTCAGCAGATCTCCCTTCACATTTCATTGACTATAACTTAGTCACATATCCACTCTGAGGCCAGACACCAGCAAGAGAAATGGGTGGAGCAGCACCAGGAAGAGGAGGAGGAGGAAGAGGAGAAGGAATGGAGGGGGTTGGGTCACGGGGAAGGAGAAATCAAAGAAATCTTGCGGAACTTGTGTAATCTTCTCTTTATAATCTCTCCTGAGATTGATGCACATTTTGCTGATTGCCTCTCTTCGTAAATACTCCCTCCTGGCCCCTGGTTGCTCCTTGATCCTTCTGCCACCTCACTGCATGGGCTTGACTAAGGCACTTCAAGTTTCACTAGTCTTGTCGACTCCCTGCCCACTTCATATGAAGCTGGTCCATGCTCATAGCCCTTATGTGCAATCCCTAACTCCCCCAAACTCTGGAATATGGAAAGTTTTTATTTTCAAGTTTGTGGCAAACATTTGGCCACAAAAATCTGCCCAGGACTGGTATAATGTGTAGACTTAAAAAAAAACACAAAAAACAAAAAAAAATATTTAATGTGAACAGTCATAAATTTTGCTATAGAAATATTACTGTGGTGGGCCACATAGTGCTGCCCAGACCCTGCACATAATATACAGTATATGGTATTCTGAAAATCTGAGGGATTCTGAATTCCAACGTACATCTGGTCCCAAGGAGTTTGGATAAAGTGGATTATGAAGTTTGATGATGAGTATCATCGTTCCCATTTTACAGATGAGGAACTGAGACTCAGCTAAGTTCAATAACTTGCCTAAGTTTGTCTACATAGTGAGTGTGGCCTAGATTTAAACTTGGGATGTCTAATGTCAAAGCCAAGGCCATCACCCAGCTCAACCCTTTAATCTTTCACATCCTCACGCTCAATTTTTCCTGTATCTATGTGCCATTTATTATCATTTACTTAATATTTTTCTTAAACCTAGCTCACTTTTTACTTAAATAAATGTCTTTATAAAAGGAAACTTCCTATCACCATTCTAAATGGAAATCTGGCGTCTCTTGCCATAAATAGAAAACAGCTACATGTAAATAAATACATTGAGAGTAAAGTGATGAAATAAATTCTTGCCTGCCAGAAGAGCTGAGCCTGAGACCTGTTCTCTGTTTAAAAGGGAGATTTTTTTTCCCAGAGACAGAGGTGTTATAGATGTGCTAACACTACCTTGGGCTTTGGAGTGATCAGAAAGACTGAGAGAGACTGAGAAGATAGCCATCTTCCTCCCCATGGGATTTGAGGTTATAGAATGTCCTGTGAATGCTCTAGAAATATCTGAAGGTCATAGACCACACTTGGGGAAATACAGAGCTATGCCCATGTGAGCAGCTGCCAGCTCACAACCACCCCATGGTGTCCATGCATTTGCTATCCACCTACTGCCCTTGGATGACAGGTCTTATCGTCCATGACCCAGGCTTGTCTGATCAGCCCTTCCCTTTCATTTTTGGCCATGACCCTGTAAGGATGTGCATCCAGAACTACTAGGGGCCTTGGTGTCAGACTCGTGGACAGAGTAGAACGAGCAAAATTAAACTGACATCTAGACAAAAGCAGAGGGGGGCGGGCAGCTTAACTGAAAAAGCCTTGACACAATGACAACATGTGCTGATCATCAAGCTGTGCCAAACTTGAGGGTGCTACGAAAAACATACAGGGAAGGTGTGTGATGGTCAGTTTGATGTGTCAGCCTGGCTACATGAAAGTGCCCGATTATTCACGCACTAATCTGGGTGTTGGTGTAAGGGTGTTTTGTAGATGTGATTGAAGTTTATAATCAGTTGACTTTAAGAGAGATTGTTCTCTGTCATCTGGGTGGGTCCAATTCAATTGAAAGGCCCAAAGAGCAGAACTGAGACTTCCCTAAAGAAAAGAAACTTCCTCCTGTGGACAGCAGCTTTACCCTAGACTTTCAGTCTGTTCTTCCTGATGGAAATCCTAAGGATTTCAGACTTGACTATTCATCCCCACAACTGCATAATCCAATTCCTTGCAATAAATCCTTACTATGTATATCTCCTACTGGTTCAGTCTCTGGAGATTCCTGACTGATACAGTAGCAAAGGAGAATTTATGTGGAAGAATATGCCTGTTTAGACCATTTTAATAAGTAAATGTAACTGTTTTATGTTTCTTTCATTCTTTGTTACACTAGAAGGGTTTAATAGTTAAGCCCTTCCTGCCCTAAAGGAAAAACAACTAGTTTTTGGTGGATTTGACCATCCCAGTCTGTTGTGGAAGAAGAAGGGAGAAGGGCAGATTGTAGAGGGCATCAAAGGCCTTAGTCTAGAGCATGCTGTGGGCAGGGACTGCATCTCTTTTCAGCGTAAGTACTACCATTTGCATGTGGGCTGACCACAAAACTGAGCACTCAGCAGGACAATAGCTGCTTCTTTCTTGCCCTCCTCAACACTCACATTTTTGGGGACCCCAAGGCACCTTGCTTCAAGAAAACTGACATTTGGAAATTGGAACTTACCCAAATAATCAGACCATCATCTTCAACAATTACTGTGTACTGCCTGTGCACCACGTATATTCACTACATGATTTCAGACCCTCACAGTCTGTGCACCAAGT